>NW_005370397.1:2569143-2587480 GCF_000412655.1 Myotis brandtii
TAAGGACCACGAGGGTCAGGGAAGGCTGAGTGCACGCCACTTCCTGGGAGGAAATGCAGCTTCGCACAGGCACACACTCTGGGCGCCGGGTCCACCGCAGCCGTCGGGTCCTCGGCCTGTGAGCGCAAGGCCTTGCAGGAACGAGCGGGAGAGACTCCCTCCTGCGGAGAACGATGTAACTCACCCCAGAAGGAGGCGCAGTTGCCAGAATAGTCTGCGTGGCGGTGTGAGTGCTGACCTCAGACGGGGCTCAGCGACGCCCTGCGGCCGACGCCAGGCGCCCCTGGGACAGCAGCTCGGCCTTGCCTCCTGAGCTGGGTTGTGTTGGGAACTCGTGTCCTTGCCCAGAGGACAGCCCTGCTCTGCTGGCCTGGAGTCGAAATCCTTTGCCCGATTCCATTCCTTGGGGTGGTGCCCAGAACACTGGGAAGCAGCTCCAAGGACTGCGCCCAGCTCAGGCCTCCCAGGGCCGCAGCCAGGTCGAGGCACCTCCCACAGCCTCCCCGGGGGCGGGACCCGCGCCAGGCAGACCCTGGCCTGTGACGGCCACAGAGGAGCCTCGCAGGCCTGCCACACTAACGGATGCTTGACAACACGTCTTACCTGCATTATGTTGAACAGCACAACTTGGGACCAAAACCATCGATCTTTCTCCCACTGCCCTTTACCGATTGCTCAGTGAGGGAACCCCCCCCCCACCCCCTGTCACTAGCGAAAACTGCAGGCCCCGCGACGTCCCCTCTGTGCTACGCCCACGTGACTCTAAGATTCAAGCAGTTTCAGCTCAGCAGCTGGATGCCCAGGGCAAGATTACAGTCAGGTCTGAGCTTGTCGCACTACCATGACCCCACCCTCCCCTGGCTCAGTTGGACCTGCTTCCGGCTGGAGGTCTGCCCTGGGAAAGGGAGGCAGTTGCTCTCTATTTCTCAGCCTCTCAACTTCCTGTCCAAGTTTCTAGCCCAGCCGTGGGCAAACTACGGCCCGCGGGCCGGATCTGGCCCGTTTGAAATGAATAAAACTAAAAAAAAAAAAGACCGTGCCCTTTTATGTAATGATGTTTACTTTGAATTTATATTAGTTCACACAAACACTCCATCCATGCTTTTGTTCCGGCCCTCCGGTCCAGTTTAAGAACCCATTGTGGCCCTCGAGTCAAAAAGTTTGCCCACCCCTGCCTAGCCCGTTTCAGGGCCCCAGGGAAGTGGGGGTGCAAAGGCTGGGAATAGGAGGGGTCTCCCCTCACTGTCGCCTGGAGCCTGGCCCTGGCAGGCCTGTGACACGGCTCTTGGACGCTCTCATTGGCTTTTCCGGGGCCCCCACGGGGCTCCTCAAACCTGGCAGGTGCAAATCCTAACACCCAGGCGTTTGCCCCCAGCTTCGTGCCGCCAGGCCCCCACATCCCTTGCCCGGACCATGCCTAGGAGCCTGGCCAGTCCGCGTCCTGGAACTCTTCTCACCCTTCCCTTTCAACACAGACTGTACAGTATTCTGAAGTCTCCGTCAGCTTTCCCCTTGACACGCTGGGTGCACTCAGCCCAGCACAAGGCACTGGCCAAGCCCACACACCCAGGGCGGCTTTCTGCCGGCCCCTCCCGCACTTCAGCCCGGCACCTGGGGCCTTCACTTCCAGAACAGGCCTGCGAGCTGCTGGCCTCGCTTTCCCACAAAGGGCTTGGTTCTCAGCCGCCTTGGGGTGAGGTTGCCCTGGAGAGAGACGGAGGGGCACTCCGTTTTCTGCCTGAACCACCCACAGGACGGCCTGCCTTTGTGACTGGGAAGTTGGGTTTTATAGAGAAAAGGGTGGACCCCAAGGGGAGGGGATCTGTGCGCCCTGCCGGTTGGTTAAGGGTAAGAGGAAAACGGGGGACAGGTCCCCACTGGGAGACCACAGGGAGGTTCTGGAGCCGCGGAACTGTTCCACGTTGGCCCTAACTGTTGAGAGTTCCCGCTCCCACGGTGATGAGCAGAAATCTTGACATGGAAAGGGGTCAATGTGTCTTTAACAGCAGGAAAGAGGAGGCAAGGGAGTCGCCCCACTCCTCAGCCCTCCAACGGGTGGGGTGGAGGAGTAGCGGCCACGAAGGCCCTCAGAGCAGAAGCTGGGGGGCCTGCCAGGGCTTGGGCCTGCGCAGTGGGAAGTGCAGGATGGAGTTCCCAGCGAAACAAGCTTTCGCTTAAATTGGCATCCTCAGCGCCCCTGAGAAGGCTGTTAGCACCCAGGGCCCTGTGCTTTCCTGCGTGCCGGTGATGGGGTGGCCGGTGACGGGGTGGCAGGTGACGGGGTGGCCGGTGATGGCGTGGCCGGTGACGGGGTGGCAGGTGATGGCATGGCCGGTGACGGGGTGGCCGGTGATGGCGTGGCCGGTGATGGGTGCCCTGCCAGGAGCGGTGGGTGAGCCCCACCGTGAGGAGTTAGGTTTCCTGCGGGGGGAGGCCAGCAGGTGGTGTGTGGTCTCTGCCTCCAGGGAGTTGGCTCACGGGTCACTCTCCGCAGCGTCTTCGTGCCGCAGACGGTCCATTCCCACCCACGGGCCGGGAAGGGAGGCCCCGCGGACAGATGCCACCTGCCAGCACCTTTCATTAAAACGCGGGTCTCAGGAAACCGGCGGTGCCAGGCCTGTGTCCTCCTCACAGCCCTGCCTGCTCCAAAGGCGGCACAGGGGTGGCAAGAAGCAAACCAGCTTTTCCGGGTCAGGAACACACTGACCCGTGCGGAGAGCCCCTCGCTCTCAGTACTTTGCCTCAAGTGCTCAGCAGAGGAGCAAGCCAAGCGCCATAGTCTCCCCCTTGGGCCCCTCCAAGCACGGGAGTGAGAGCCATGTGACACCCAGAGCCTGCGGATGCTTCCCTCTCCGGTTCGGAAACAAAATCATCACGAAGAAATGATTGTGGCCGTAACCAGTTTGGCTCAGTGGATAGAGCGTCGGCCTTCGGACTGAAGGGTCCCAGGTTCGATTCTGGTCAAGGGCATGTACCTGGGTTGTGGGCACATCCCCAGTCGGGGGGGTGCAGGAGGCAGCTGATCGATGTTTCTCTCTCGTTGATGTTTCTAACTCTCTATCCCTCTCCCTTCCTCTCTGTAAAAAACCAATAAAATATATATTTTTTAAAAAAGAAATGATTGTGAAGAAAACCTTGAAAACCAAGTAAAAAAATTAAATCGTTCTTATTCTAAGGAACCCTCTAGGAATCACCATGAATGATTCATGTTTCATAGAAAGCAAGCCGATGAATGGGCACGTTCCCTAAGGTCTCAGGGACTCAGTGACCAACCTGAGCACCTGTCTGCCCGCTGCCCTTCGCTTTCTCTGCCGAGACAGTAGGAACCGCCGGGACTTGTAGCATCAGCAGGCCTTGCAGTGTGCCCCACGGCGAGAGAGGCCTTGAAACCTCGGCCAATCTTCCTCCTGAAATGGAGTCTCGGCCCCCCAGTCTGTGAATGTCAGGGGCTCCACACCTCGCTCCCCTTTAGAATGAAATGCATGAGAAAGTGAGTTGCAGAGACATGGGATTGAAAACCCAGAGGGAGGAGTGGGAAGATAGAGTGTGGATCGGGGGCTTGAACATGGAGTCTTCGGGTGTCTGTTGCCGGCCAGCGTTTCCTGGCCTTGCACTTTTCCTGATCATGGCTTATTAGGTTACAGCTGTTGTAGCTGGAAGCAACTTGAAGGTATTTAACTTAGGGATTCCTCAAAGGGGCTCTGGAATCTGTGAAACCTCAACTTTTTTTTTTAATCCTCACCCAAGGGTGTTTTTCCGATTGATTTTTAGATAGTGGAAGGGAGGGGGAGGGGGAGAGAGAGAGATCACCAGCGTGAGAGACACATTGTTTGGTTACCTCCCCCACGCGCTCTGACGGGAGCCAGGGATCGAACCTGCAGCGCAGGAACGTGCCCTTGACCGGTAATCGAACCCAAGACCCTTCAGTGCACGGGTCGACACTAACCACTGAGCACACGGCCAGGGCGTAAAGGACTTAAAAGATTTCCTCAGTGGAAAGTTCAGTGACTCTGTGTGTGTTTTCCCATCGAAGGAATAGCAGCAACATGTGAGGAGCAAACGCAACAGGACAGGAGGGAGCGGACAGGGACGTAGAGACCAAGAGCTAAAGTTAGACAACATTTCATGTACGTCGTTTGGGAGGAAATTATGCTTTAGAAGAGGAATTGGATGATGCAGGAAGAAATTAAGTAAGAGAAGGTGCTAATAACTTTGAGAAGTTAAAAATGCTAATGATCAATGAGATGTAATGTGATTTCCTGAACACAAAGGCCAAGGAAGGGTTAGAATGAAAGAACTAAGTTAGTAGGAGACAGACAAGTGCCAGCGCGGGGGTGCGAGCCAGAAAACGCGCACACAGGGGTTAAATGCCTGCTGTGTCCGCTCATGCAGGTGGCACCATAAACCCAAGAACACTTGCGACCATGGTCCAGGGTTTGCTTTCAAAGGCCATCGGCGAGCACTCCGTCCGTCACAGGAGATGCACATGAATGTTGGTTGAGTCAACTAGCGAACTGGTTGATCGAGAAGCAGATTGTGCGGTCAGGACCATGTGTCTGGAGGGGGAGACGGAGCCGGCGCAGTGGCTGGAGGGGCTGTGATGTGCTGGAGGGGCTGGGTCTGACAGTCACAGAGCGTTTAGTTGGTCACAGGGAGTGGGGGGGACATGGACCTGGTGGGTGAATTCTCAGTGGGAGATGCCCGGCTGTGGCCTCAGGCCATAAATCCTATTGTTACGCTCGAAAGACAAGTACGTTATTGACGCAGTAGAATTTGGTGTGCGACTAAGTGTTTAATTTGAAAAATGCAAAAGATTCCATTCACACAGAAAAATATGTGAGCTTGAGAGTGACTAATGCTAGTATAATCCTTGTGCCATTCATTTCTATGTTAGCGGGTTGTTGTTTTTTATTGTTTAAAGTATTACATATGTCAAACCTTTCCCCCAATTCCCCCCCCCCCCCCCGCCACTCCCACCCCCTAGTGAGCAGTTTTTATATTTTTTAAATTAATGAATGGGCACCATCTAGAAGCCTAACTGAAGGCCTCTGTGAAGCTTGGTGCTCTGATTGTGAGAAGTCAGAGTTGTCAATAATTACCAAATAATAATCTAATAATAAAGCTAGCTACTAGTAATATTTTTGACATGTTTCTTTCCAGTCTCGTTTTTATATAAAACTAGTAGCCCTGTGCATGAATCTGTGCGCCAGTAGCTCGCTGCCACCCTCCAGTAGCTCTCCGCCCGCTGCCCCACCCTCCTGTAGCTCCCTCTGCCCCTCTGCCCCCAGTGCCTGCTTGTAGCTCGCTGCCCCACCCTCCTGCTGATCCGTGATCCAGTCATTACACTTCACAGCGTAACAACCATTTGCATATTACATCTTTATTATATAGGATGTTTAGGCTGTAGCCTTACTGTACGTACAGTTTTTGCAATTTACTTTTCTAGAAGGAGTTTCTAAAAATCCACCACCTTCAATTCACTCTACAGTATACTTTGAGGTCTGTCCAGGTTCCGTCTCCTGAGCTTTCTTGTTGCTCACACTTTGGTTTTGTAGACCTGCCCATGCTTTGGGGACTCTGAAGGGTCAGCATTCATGCTCTTTGTTCTGTGATTCATGATGGCAGTAGGCACCACCTGACTCAACTTCACACTCTTAGCTCCAAACCAGCGAATGACGTCAGGGCCGCACTGCGGAAATATCGGCTGAATAGATGAATGAATGGGTGAGTACATGAGTGGACAGGGATGTTGGTTGCTTGAGGCTCACTAAGGAGACTGTTTTAAGGTCAGTGAGCTTTGTTCAAAATTAGATATTCTTTCTCTCCCTCTCCTCCCCTCCCCTCCCCTTTCCTTCTCTCTCTCTCTCTCTCTCTCTCTCTCTCTCTCTCTCTCATTGTTATGCACACGTGGCCAAATAGAATCATATCTATATTATGACACTCATTTTTAAAAATATATATTTTATTGAATTTTTACAGAGAGGAAGGGAGATAGTTAGAAACATCCGTGAGAGAGAAACATTGATCAGCTGCCTCCTGCACACCCCCTACTGGGGATGTGCCCGCAACCAAGGTACATGCCCTTGACTGGAATCGAACCTGGGACCCTTCAGTCCCCAGGCCGACGCTCTATGTTGAGCCAAACCGGCTAGGGCATGACACTCATTTTTACATGACTTGACTCTTCTCTCAAAAATGGGCATTCTGGGTACTAACCTACTGGAAATCAGGAGGCCTGGCTTGGCATCACAGGCCAGCACTTACGAGCCTCTTCCCCTGGGCCTGGGGCCCTTCCCCTCTGCATTGACTAGCTAGGACAGTGATGGCGAACCTTTTGAGCTCGGCGTGTCGGAATTTTGAAAAACCCTAACTTAACTCTGGTGCCGCGTCACATATAGAAATTTGTTGATATTTGCAACCATAGTAAAACAAAGACTTATATTTTTGATATTTATTTTATATATTTAAATGCCATTTAACAAAGAAAAATCAACCAAAAAAACGAGTTCGCATGTCACCTCTGACACGCATGTCATAGGTTCGCCATCACTGACTAGGTCCTCCTGTAAGATTCCGCTCAAGCACCGTCCCTGCCAGAAGGGTTTCCCGACCCCAGACGCACCCTGCACCCTGCACCCTGCCCTGCGCGCAGTGCATCCTGTGTGCGTCACGTTCTGCCCGTTGGCTTATGGCTCCCTCCCTAGCCTGGAGCCCTCTAGCTGCAGGGACTTCCATCCTCCGTGCCTTGTACTTAGGAGACGCCCGTAAATGTTCTGTGAATGAAAACGGATATGATCTTGAGCAAATCACTAAACTTTCTGCGCCTCAGTGTCTCCATCTGTGAAATGCTGGTGATAGTGAGGTGAGTGGAATGAATGCAGAATAGGAATCGGCGCTGAACCGTGAGCGCGGTTACATAGAACCAGCGTCCTGGAGCCGAAAGGGCTGTCTTCCCTCGGCGGCATTTACTGAGGGGCAAGCGTGTCAGGAAGCTGCCTGACAGATGAGACCGCAGAGGAGCCTTGTACGCTGAATAATATCGTCAGCCGCCTATGACAGTAGGTGCAAGGCAGGCAGGCACTACGTGCGGTGCCGTAAGTACCTTATTCTTCTGCTCACATTACAGTCTGACAACGTGGGTTCATTATAGTCATGCCTTAGCACGAGGAAACGGAGGCACAGAGGTGAAGTCGCTTCCTTGTCAGGGTCACCGTGGTTGTCTGTTGTGCCGATGCCCCATGCGCCATCCTCTCAGTGTGCGTACCCCCTTCATCTGGCATCAATGACTCGGGCTCACTTTACCCAGAGGATGTGCAGAGGTGAGCACCGGGCCATGCCCGGGCCGGAGCCTCCAGCGGCCGGGGAGCTGCTGGCTCTTGCTCTGGGAAACCCATGAGCACCACGTTCGGACTCTGGCGACTCTGATGAGAGGCGGAGACCAGGCCTGTGTGGAGAGAGAGGGGGGTTCACAATCTGATCATCAGATGTATTACAATATAATTGTGTTTATTTCTAATATAAACATCCACTTAGGAGCCTCAGTTCTGAATGACAAAGAAGCACAGATGGAGGCCATCATTTTACTGTGTCCACCAGCAGCTGAGCTGCCTGCTCATGTGGAAGCAGGTGTATCTGCTCACCTCGGCGACAGCAAACAACCAACGTGGTCAGTTGTTTACTCAAAGATGAATCTGATCACAACAAAGTGAACAGATGGACAAGGAAATAAGTAGTGTCCACTTGGGTTGTCTCTTGTTTTGTTCACTCATTGAGCATTAAAAAGAGCCGAAGGGAGGCCGGCATCAACGGGCATGTTAGTGCATGAAATGTCCGAGATCTCAATTACTGAGGGGACTTCTGTTTCCCGTCATGACAGGGACCAGGCATGCTCTCCAGCTGTAAGGAAACAGAGCAAAACATACGAAACAAATGTTCTTCTGCATTGTACAGTCGGCAGCAAAAAGCTGTATCCTTGAGAAGGAAAAGGAATGAAATGAGCCCCGGGCCAGGGCCACCGAGGCTTTCTGCCTGCAGACAGCTCCCAGGTCACTGTGGTGCCAGAAGAGAGGACCCAGGCAGTTCCCATCGCGGCAGCTTCCCTGCGTGGAAGGACAGACACTGCTTCCAGGAGGCTGGAAAGGAATGTGCGAGGCAGAGCAGCGGAGAGAACGGGGCGTGGGGAAAGAACCCTTTGAGTCTTGTGCTGTGTGTACCTAACATGAAACTCCACAAAGCCAGGCGTACATAATTATGGGGAGATGTAGGTTGGACAATTCCCAGAGCTCACACTGTACAGAGGGATATTTGAGTTCTGTCTTAGGATGTCCATGCTGCTATAACAAAATACCACGACTGGGTGGCTTACAAACAACAGAGATCTAGTCTTCACAGCCTGGAAGCTGAGAAGCCCAGGATCGAGGTGCTGAGATCTGGTGTCCGGCCAGGGCCTGCTCCCTGGTTCATCAATGCCTGTCTTCTCTGTGTTCGCACATGGCAGGAGGACAGAGGAGCGCTCCAAGGTTCCCATCTAGGGCACCAATGCTGTTCACAAGGCTCCACCTCCAAATGCCAGCACACAGAGAACCCAGTTCAACATCGGAATTCTGGCAAGGTACAAATATTCAGTCAATTGCAAGTTCCATCCAATCAGAGGGAAAAAAATAGCAAAGAGGTATAGTTAATAAGTCAGTAGAGAAGGAAAAAAATGGAATCATGAAAAATAATTTTAATAAAAACAACAAAAACTAAAAAACAAAGACTAGATGAGACATACAGAAAACAATCAAATGGCAAACTAAAATTCAACCATATGATAATTATCCTATATAATAAAAAGCTAATATACAAATTGTCCCCTTGGGAGTTCAATCGCTCACTATGACACGTGCTGACCACCAGGGGGCAGCGCAGAACATGGCAGGCGACCAGCGGCAGCTACGGGGCACTGAGGGAGCGGGGGAAGGAGGAGGTGGGGAGGCCAGGAGGTGGGGAACCTGATCGGTCCTGATTGCTGACCAGGCCTAGGGACCCTACCTGTGCACGAATTTCATGCACCGGGCCTCTAGTGTTAAATATAAATGACCTAAACATTTCAGCTAAAGTCAGAGATTGTCAGACTGATTAAAAGAGCAAGACCACACTATGCGCTGTCTAAGGAAATGTACTTTGAATACAGACACAGCTTCTCCTCCATTTAAAAAGATACACAGTGGTTTTGCTTTCCACAGTTTCAGTTACATTGCCCACTGTCCTGAGCAGCGTGATGAATCTCGAGCCATCCAGCTCTGACTTGCCTGGGAGGGGAATCATCCCTTTGTCCAGCTGTCCCGCCCGGTGTCACGTCCCAGCCACCGCAGCTATCAGCTCAGCTGTGGAGGTAGACAGTGCTGGTTTCCAGGAACCTTATTTCACTCAGTGATGGCCCTAAAGTGCAAGAGGAGTGATGCTGGGAGTTGGGATATGCCGAAGAGAAGCCATAAAACACTTTGAGTGAAAAGGTATGTAAGCATAGGGGAAATAAAGCATCGTATATGTAGGGTTGGTCCTGTGCAGTTTCAGGCATCCACTGGGGGGTCTTGAAATGTATCCCCTGCAGATGAGGGGGAACTGCTGTACTGTGCAGACACCAATCATAAGCATCTCAGTTAATATCAGATAAGGTAAACGTGAAGAATACTACCAGAGATTTTTTAAAAATCCTATATAATAAAAGGCTAATATGCAAATTGTCCCCTTGACTGGGAGTTTGACTAAGGGGCAGGGCCGGCTGGCCAACTTGGGGCCTTGCCCCAGCCAGCTGTGGTCCCTCCCCCTGGCCAGCCCGTCTTCAATTGGCCCCCCACCCCAATCGGCCTGATCAGGACAGGCTGGCCGGACCCCACCCATGCACGAATTTGTGCACTGGGCCTCTAGTCATTTTATAATGACAAAAGGGGCCATTCATCAACAAGGTAAGAGTCCTAAACATGTATTTTCTGAAAACAGAAGTTCAAATTATAGGCCCCAAAAACTGGCAGAACTGGAAGGAAAAATAGACAAATTCACCATTACAGATGCATATTTCAACAATTATCTCTCAGTAATTGACAGAACCAGTAGAGAGAAAATCAATAGGCCAAGATTTGAACATTATCCATCAACTTGACTTAACTGATATATATAAAGCACTCTACCTAACAGTTGCAAAATACACATTCATTTCAAGTGCAAATGTAACATTCACCAAGATGGTCCCTATCCTGGGCATAAAATAAGTCTCGCATTTAAAAGGACAGAAACAGCCCTGGCCGGTTTGGCTCAGTGGATAGAGCGTTGGCCTGTGGACCAAAAGGTCCCGAGTTTGATTCCGGTCACGGGCACGTACCTTGGTTGCAAGCTCCTCCCCAGCCTGGGTCCTGGTCAGGGCGCATGCAGGAGGCAACCAATCGATGTGTTTCTCTCACATCGATGTTTCTCTCTGTCTTTCCCTCTCTCTGCCACTCTCTCTGAAAATCAATGGGAAAATATCCTTGGGTGAGGATTATAAATAAATAAATAAATAAATAAATTAAATAAATTAAATAAATAAATAAATAAATAAATAAATGGACAGAAACAATATAGAGTATGTTCTTTGACCACAAAAGCATCTAGAAATATCACTACACATCTACCAGAATGGAAAACAAACAAAAAAAATGATAGTACTACATGCTGACAAAGATACAGAGCAACTGGAGCACTCAGACATTGCCGATGGGGCGTCAAATGGCACGCTCACTTTGGAGAACTGCTCGGTAGGTTCTTATAAAGCTAAACATACACCGACCATATGACCTAGACATTTCACTCCGAGGTTTTTAACCCAAGTGAAATGAAAACACATAATCACAAAAAGACTTTGTCCACACATATTATTCCTGGCAGCTTTATTCATAATACACCAACACGACACAATCCAAACGTGCACCTGCAGGCACATACACAACCAAAGTGCGGTATGTCCACGCAGTGGAATACTAGTCGGCAATGAGAAGGATTAAACGGATTCGTGTGACTACATGGATACATTTCAAAAATATATTGCTGAGCGAAAGCATCAAACCCCAAAAGAAAAGCAGATCAGCCCACCGGCCTGGCTCAGTGGTTGAGTGTCGACCTATGAACCGGAAGGTCACAGTTCAATTCCTGGTTGGGGCACATGCCCAGGTTGTGGACTGGATCCCAGGTGTGGGTGTGCAGGAGGCAGCTGATTAATGGTTCTCTCTCACCAGTGACATTTCTATTTCTCTCCTTTCCTCTCTGAAATCAATAAAAATATATTTTAAAAAAAGAAAAGAAAGAAAACAGCTCAGTGGCTGTCCAGCACTGGGAGGGTTGGGATTGATTGCAGAGGAGAATGGAACCAGGAGGGGAGTGGAACCAGGAGGGGGGGGTGGAACCAGGAGGAGAATGGAACCAGGGGGGGAATGGAACCAGGAGGGGAATGGAACTAGGAGGGGAGTGGAACCAGGAGGAGAATGGAACCAGGGGGGGAATGGAACCAGGAGGGGAATGGAACTAGGAGGGGAGTGGAACCAGGAGGAGAATGGAACCAGGGGGGGAATGGAACCAGGAGGGGAATGGAACTAGGAGGGGAGTGGAACCAGGAGGAGAATGGAACCAGGGGGGGAATGGAACCAGGAGGGGAATGGAACTAGGAGGGGAGTGGAACCAGGAGGAGAATGGAACCAGGGGGGGAATGGAACCAGGAGGGGAATGGAACTAGGAGGGGAGTGGAACCAGGAGGAGAATGGAACCAGGGGGGGAATGGAACCAGGAGGGGAATGGAACTAGGAGGGGAGTGGAACCAGGAGGAGAATGGAACCAGGGGGGGAATGGAACCAGGAGGGGAATGGAACTAGGAGGGGAGTGGAACCAGGAGGAGAATGGAACCAGGGGGGGAATGGAACCAGGAGGGGAATGGAACTAGGAGGGGAGTGGAACCAGGAGGAGAATGGAACCAGGGGGGGAATGGAACCAGGAGGGGAATGGAACTAGGAGGGGAGTGGAACCAGGAGGAGAATGGAACCAGGGGGGGAATGGAACCAGGAGGGGAATGGAACTAGGAGGGGAGTGGAACCAGGAGGAGAATGGAACCAGGGGGGGAATGGAACCAGGAGGGGAATGGAACTAGGAGGGGAGTGGAACCAGGAGGAGAATGGAACCAGGGGGGGAATGGAACCAGGAGGGGAATGGAACTAGGAGGGGAGTGGAACCAGGAGGAGAATGGAACCAGGGGGGGAATGGAACCAGGAGGGGAATGGAACTAGGAGGGGAGTGGAACCAGGAGGAGAATGGAACCAGGGGGGGAATGGAACCAGGAGGGGAATGGAACTAGGAGGGGAGTGGAACCAGGAGGAGAATGGAACCAGGGGGGGAATGGAACCAGGAGGGGAATGGAACTAGGAGGGGAGTGGAACCAGGAGGAGAATGGAACCAGGGGGGGAATGGAACCAGGAGGGGAATGGAACTAGGAGGGGAGTGGAACCAGGAGGAGAATGGAACCAGGGGGGGAATGGAACCAGGAGGGGAATGGAACTAGGAGGGGAGTGGAACCAGGAGGAGAATGGAACCAGGGGGGGAATGGAACCAGGAGGGGAATGGAACTAGGAGGGGAGTGGAACCAGGAGGAGAATGGAACCAGGGGGGGAATGGAACCAGGAGGGGAATGGAACTAGGAGGGGAGTGGAACCAGGAGGAGAATGGAACCAGGGGGGGAATGGAACCAGGAGGGGAATGGAACTAGGAGGGGAGTGGAACCAGGAGGAGAATGGAACCAGGGGGGGAATGGAACCAGGAGGGGAATGGAACTAGGAGGGGAGTGGAACCAGGAGGAGAATGGAACCAGGGGGGGAATGGAACCAGGAGGGGAATGGAACTAGGAGGGGAGTGGAACCAGGAGGAGAATGGAACCAGGGGGGGAATGGAACCAGGAGGGGAATGGAACTAGGAGGGGAGTGGAACCAGGAGGAGAATGGAACCAGGGGGGGAATGGAACCAGGAGGGGAATGGAACTAGGAGGGGAGTGGAACCAGGAGGAGAATGGAACCAGGGGGGGAATGGAACCAGGAGGGGAATGGAACTAGGAGGGGAGTGGAACCAGGAGGAGAATGGAACCAGGGGGGGAATGGAACCAGGAGGGGAATGGAACTAGGAGGGGAGTGGAACCAGGAGGAGAATGGAACCAGGGGGGGAATGGAACCAGGAGGGGAATGGAACTAGGAGGGGAGTGGAACCAGGTGGGGAATGGAACCAGAAGGGGAGTGGAACCAGCGGGGGAGTGGAACCAGGAGGGGAGTGGAACCAGGAGGGGAATGGAACCAGGGGGGGAATGGAACTGGGTTGGGTGTGGAACCGGGCTGGGAATGGAACTGGGCTGGGAGTGGAACCGGGCTGGAGTCCTGTGGGTGGCCTTGCTCCTCTGCTCCCAGCGCCCCTCCCTGTGAGGCCACCACTCTCTTTTCCCTGTGGACTGGCTTCTTCTGCCATTTCTAGCCCCAGAGCAGAAACCATGAGAACAGGAAAGCTAATTTCTGCCTTTGTTTGTAGTCGCCTGGAAAGTGGCCCCATTTACAGTCCCTGCAGGAAGGATGCGCTGACAGGGCCCCTGTCCTGAACCGTCCTCTGTGGGAAGGGAGAGGGGGGAACCTCGGGCGCCCCAGGGAGACGCACTGTAAGCCGCAGCGTTGCTGGACACTTGCTGTCTGATGGGCCCTGGACCCTCCGCTGCAGTGAGATCAGGGACATTTAGGACACAACGGACCCGAGTTGACATTTCTGAAATAACTGCTGACAACTTTGATTTGCAACTGGTTCCGTTTCAGGCAGGGATGTGTGTTCTTGTTGACAAAAGTAACAATAAAATTGGACCTAGAACCAAAACACATTGTCACTTGAATGAAAACATTGAGAAAAGACTATCTCATCGAACCTGAAGCATCACCTTATTCAACACAGAAAATAAGCTACTACGGCAGCCGAGGTGAGACGCTAAAACTTTCTTTTCAGGTTGTTTCACCAATATTTGTAGTTATTCATTAAGTTTTCCAGGAGAACTTGAAGAAAATAATGCCATTGGACAACTGGAGGCAGAAGGGGGCACAGAGCCTCTTAGAAGGTGAATTAAATATCCCCATGCGAGCAGCTTTCCCCCGAAGACGTTAATTATTAACACAAATTCACTACGAGCTCAATCTGATGATATTTGGGGTGAACATGACATTGACTCCATTGTGTTTGGGAGGACAACTAACCTCAGACCGAGATCCCTGTGAGATTAAGAGCTATTATTACCTGTCAAAGGAAGTAGAAGAACTTCCGAGAAGAGCAGCCAGTGGTTAAATCAAGATAACGTCCTGGTTTAAAATGACTGCACAGACTTCTCTCTTTACATGGTGAGATGACTTTATTTGAATCAGTCCGTTGAACATGAAAAGAACATGAAATGTGAAGGCATGGCTGAATGATTTTACAAGTACTGAAAAACTTGCCCACATTAAACTTAAAACCAAATCTGAGATGCGACATCATTTTATATATTTTCCATTGATTTCAGAGAGAAATGGAGAAGGAAACATAGAAACATAGAAACATAGAAACATCAGTAGCCCTAGCCGGTTTGGCTCAGTGGATAGAGGACCAGCCTGCAGACTGAAGAGTCCTGGGTTCAATTCCAGTCAAGGGCACATACCTAGGTTGCAGGCTCTATCCCCAGTAGGGGGTGTGCAGGAGGCAGCCATTCTCTCTCATCATTGATGTTTCCATTTTTCTCTCCCTCTCCCTTCCTCTCTGAAATCAATAAAAATATATTTAAAAGAAAGATACATCAATGATGAGAGAGAATCATTGATCAGCTGCCTCCTGCACGCCCCCTACTCGGGATCGAGTTGCAACCCCAGGCATGTGCCCTGACCGAATCGAACCGTGACCTCCTGGTTCATAGGTCGATGCTCAACCACTGAGCCATACCAGCCAGGCGCAACATCCTTTAATGGCAGCTCTAATCTTTACTATCCCCACCCCCAGGATTTGACTTTGTTGTTTATTTAATATTTTGTGGGGAAGGCAGAATGGAGTTTCAGAGGCTCCACTTACCCTTTTGACTTTCCCCATTACAGTAGCTCTTACCCCACAGTCCAAGGACTCAGTGAGGGGGCTTACTCCAAATGCCAGGTTCCAGTCTCAGAGCCCGGAGAAATGACCACCCAGTGTGTCCCACAGACCCCCTGCACCGCCTAAGCCAGACTTCAATGGGGACTCCATTGATCACCTCCTGTCTCCACCCCATCCGTAAAGGGGGGATTTGATGACTAGGTGGGCGCCTATCAATGTCAACTCAGACTGTGTTCAGCAGTCCTTACCATGTCTGGCATTACCCTTCCCTCTGTCAGGCACCGAAGAAACGGGTCCCTTGAAGAATGCCGGGGTCATCGCAGTGCACACTGGCCCTGGGGCCTGGGACCGGCTGCTCTTCACTCCATGCCTGTCGGAGCGGCTCACTTCCTACAGTCAATGAACCTGCACTGACTCGTCACTATCACCCAAAGCCCGTAGCTTACATTAGGGTCCACTCAGCACGGAACAGCTTCTCCCAGGCCAAGGGTTCAGTGCGGTCCCAGCAGGAGAAGTGATGCAGCAGCAAGGGTACAGGAGGTCCAGACGGGCTTGGGGTGGGGCTCTCTTAGCGTGAGCCGATCATGCCGGCAGAGTCCAGCTCCATGGCCAGCCTCATGGTTGAAATGCCCAACAAGCACTAAACAATGCTGACAAGCTGGTATGTCCTGCTCTGCAGAGAGTCCACAGGTCAGATGGTCACAGCACCTTCCTAATGTTTCCTACAGCCTGGCCGAGGGCCACCATCGTGCTCCAGTATGCAGGACCCCAGAGCAAAGAGTGCCCGTGACAGGAGCCCGCGTGGTGGGAGCGGCCGGGGAGAGCAGCTCTGCCAAGCGCAGCCGGTGCCTAGGCGGCCTGGGAGAGCGTGGCATCGGCAGGAACGCTGTGTCAGGCCTCAGGTGCAGCAGCTGGAGGCTGTCAGCCAACTACACGCCTCACGGCGGGAAGTCCGAGCCAATAATTCCACAGCTACCAAAACCCACTTCAGGAAAAGTTTTTAAAAGCTCCCCCAACTTTCGTGTGGCCCTGTTTATCTCTCTGGGCTTCCCACTTGCTATATCTTAAACTTTCCAGCCATCTCGAACTACTTGATGTTCCCGAAATAAAAGTCATGTCCTTTCTCACCTCTGGGCTTTTGCCCATGACCCTCTGCCAATAATATTACTTTCTTCCTCCATTTCCTTTCCCTAACTTCTCCTCAGTCTCAGGTCTCAGTTCAGGGACCACATGTCCCTGAGAAACCTTTCTTGCTCCCTCCACTCACTCTGCTCCTACAGCATCCTGTCCTCAACCCTATGATAGCGCTCCTCACACTAATTGTAATCCTATATAATAAAAGGCTAATATGCAAATAGACTGAACTCGGAATGACTGATCGCTATGATGCACACTGACCACCAGGGGGCAGACATTTAATGCAGGAGCTGGCCCCTGGTGGTCAGTGTGCTCCCACAGGGGGAGCGCCGCTCAGCCAGAAGCTGGGCTCACAGCTGGCAAGCGCAGCAGTGGTGGCAGGAGCCTCTCCCCCCACCTCCACAGTGTTAAGGTTGTCTGACTGCTGGCTTCGGGCCTAAGCCATCAGTTGGACATCCCCCAAGGGCTCCCGGACTTTGAGAGGGCGCAGGCTGGGCTGAAGGACCCACCGCCCATGAGTGCATGAATTTCGTGCACTGGGCCTCTAGTTCCTTATAGAAGTTGTGTCTTCCATTAGATGATGAAATCAGTGTCGTATTGAATTTTACCTAGCGCCTGCCATAGACTAGGTAAATATTTGCTGACCAACTACTGGGTAATTCTACCCTATTAAATTGCTTAGAATACTGGGGGTTAAGAGGAGAAAGCAAAGTCAATTATTATCCAGCTGCTAATGTTTCCTTACATCCCATGGACACATACATGCCCGGAAGGAACAACCTTTCTGTTCTCAAAGATCATTGGCACAAGTACCAAGAAGTGCAAAACGGACTTGGGGTGGGGCTCTCTTAGCGTGAGCTGATCATGTGGGTGTATTCCAGCTCTTTCTGGGTTAGAATCCACAAATCCACTGTGTTGAGCCATCTGATCTTTCTGGTTTGGGCAGCTCTGTGACAAGGCTCTTTGGGGAGCCTGCTCGCATGTGCTCCCTAGTTGATGTGCCCCATTCATTTAGAAAATTCTGGACAGTGACTGAGCGTGTTCCTGTATGGGGGAAATATGTCTCTCTACTTCCCTTCCATGGGATAACCATAACTTTTTCATATTTTATTACACAAGGTTTCTGATGAAACAGGTTGCTATAATTCCTAACAGAGGTGGCAGTTTTCCTTAACGTTGGCTCCATTTTGCAGATTGAAAAACAGAGACCTCCACAAGTAACCTGAGACGCACCGGTAAGTTTTGCCAAGCATAGTATCTTTATTTTATTTTATTTTATTTTATTTTATTTTACTTATATATTTATTTATTTATTATTTATTTTAAATATATTTTATATGAGAGAGAAACATCAATCAGCTGCCTCCTGCACACTCCCTACTGGGGATGTGCTCACAAAAACTAAGGTACATGGCCTTGACTGGAATCGAACCTGGGACCCTTGAGTTTGCAGGCCGATGCTCTATCCACTGAGCAAAACCAGTTAGGGCTATTTTATTTTATTAATTATCTATCTACCTATCTATCTATCTATCTATCTATCTATCTTTCTATCTATCTATATTTCAGAGAGGAAAGGAGAAGGAGAGATAGAAACATCAATGATGATAATCATTGATCAGCTGCCTCCTGCACACCTCACACTGGGGATCGAGCCTGCAACCCTGGCATGCGCTCTGACCATGACCTCCTGGTTCATAGGTCGATGCTCAACCACTTAGCCATGCTGTCTGGCCCTAAGCTGTGTCTTAGAAATACAATTAACAACATTTAGTTATGGGTACCATTTAGGGAAATAAGATATAGGAAAGAGTGGCAGGGAGCTGGTGTTTATGTGTGTGTGTGTGTGTGTAGGGGGGATGGGGGGGGCTAAGTATCTACACTAATAAAAGAGAAACATGCAAATTAACCATCACTACACTACACCCACAAGCCACGCCCACCATCCAATCAGGAGCAAGTATGCAAATTAACCCAACCAAGATGGTGGTGGCCATGGAGCTGGAGCAAGCAGGAGGCTTGGGTTGCCCCGGCGATGGAGGAAGCCAAGCTTCCCACCTGCCCTGGC
>NW_005370397.1:2588034-2592792 GCF_000412655.1 Myotis brandtii
TCCGGGACACCCTTCAGGGCAAACCAGCCGGTCCCCACCCATGCACCAGGCCTCTATCTATACTAATAAAAGGGTAATATGCTAATTAGACTGGGAGACCTTCCAGACATTCTTCTGGACAAAGTCATGGTGCCGGGGCCAAGGTAGAGGCAGTTAGAGGCCAAGAGGGGAGGGCAGTTGTGGGTGATCAGACTGGTGGGGTGCGAGGCCATTGGGGGTAAGCAGACCAGCAGGGGGGCCAGTTGGGGGCAAGCAGGCCATCAGTGGGGGTCAGTTGGAGGTGATCAGGACAGTGGGGGGGGCAGTTTGGAGTGAGCAGGCCAACAGGGGGGCAGTTGGGGGTGATCAGACTGGTGGGGGGGGCATTTGGGGGCAAGCAGGCCGGTGGCAGGGGGCAGTTGGGGGCGAGCAGGCCAGTAGGCAGAGTGGTAAGGGGCAATCAGGCAGGCAGGCAGGCAGGTGAGCAGTTAGGAGCCAGCAGTCCCGGATTGCGAGAGGGATGTCTGACTGCCGGTTTAGGCCTGATCCCTGTGAACCGGCAGTAGGACATCCTTTGAGGGGTCCCAGATTGGAGAGGGTGCAGGCCGGGCTGAGGAACACCCCTTCCCCTGTGCATGAATTTCGTGCACCAGGCCACTAGTTTTACATAAATGATCTCATTTAATTCTCACTACCACCTTAGGAAATAGGTCTAAGGATGCCCTCCTCTGTTTTTGTCTTTGTTATTTTTAGAGCAAATGATGCGTTTACCTGGGTTCCAGGAGAAACAGGTATTTGATGACCCTCCTAGGGGTTGGGCTATTCTAAAGAAACAGGATCTCTCGCCCTGGCCTCTGTGGCGAGGTTGGTTGTGTGGCAGCCAATCAATGTTTAACTCTCACATTGATGTTTCTCTTTCTCTCCTCTCCCTTCCTCTCTCTCTAAATATCAATTTTTTAAAAAGAAAGAAACAGGATCTTCCAAGAATGCAATTTGCATCTTTCTGTAGCCACTTGGGTCCACAGGAAGAGCAGCGTCTCTTTCTTGCATAGTTTGCAGAATAGTAAGTAGAATGCTTAGCAGAAAAGACAGAATAGAAAGGAAAGCAGTTTGATATTGTTTGTAACTATTGTTTAAAGTGGCCCAGCAAAGTGTCTCTGACTGCATCTTCATTACATGCCTTAGAAAAGTGCTTACCAAAAATTATAGATCAAATCTTATTTTCATATTTTATTATAAGATTTTTCTTGTAACAGCTTTATTGAGATATAATTCACATATACCACACAATTCACCTATTAAAATGTATAATTCAATGGTTTTTAGTATATGTAGAGTTGTGCAACCACTAATCTACTTTCTATTTCTATGGCTTTGCCTATACCGGACATTTCATATCAATGAAATCAGACAATATGTGGTATTTTGTGACTGACTTCTTTCACTTAGGATGTTTTCTTCAAGGTCCACCTATGTTGTTCTATGTATTAGTACTTCATTTCTTTTTATGGCTCAATAATATTCCATTATATGAATATACATTTTTTCAAAAAGTGCTTTTATTATAAAAGTACTAAGAATGTTACTGTAGAAAAATGATAAATACAGATATAAAGAAAATAGAACCACCCATAATCCTATCACCCAGGGATAGCCACTATTGGCTATCTTTCCTTCTGGATTTTTAAAATACGTTTTTATTGATTTTAGAGTGGAAGGGAGAGGGAGAAATATCGCTTGCTCTGCTGCCTCCTGGACGCCCCCTACTGGGGATACAGCCTGCAAACCAAGCACGTGCCCTGACCAGGAATGGAACTGGGACCTCTTGGTGCATGGCAGGATGCTCAACCAACTGAGCCACACTGGCCAGGGCTCATTCTGGATTTTAATCATGAATGTATATTTGTAACTGGGATCATATTGTAAGTACTGCCTGTGCAAAAGAGAATTTTTTATTGTGATAAAACATACATAAAATTTACAATTTTAACCATTTTTAAGTGTACAGTTCAGTTGCATTGTGTATATTCACATGGCCATGCAACCACAACCACCTCCTATCTCCAGAACTTTTCCATCTTTCCGAACTGAAACTCCATACCACTAAACAGTAATTCCCCACTTATCCCTTCCCCTGGCCCCAGGCAACCACGTCTTCTTCCTGCCTCTGTGATGTTGACCACTCCATGCGCCTCATGTAAATGGAATCATAGAATATTGGTCTTCTGATGGCTGCCTTATCTCACTTAGTATAATATCCTCAAGGTTCATCCATGTTGTAGCGTCAGTTTCCTTCCTTTTTAAGGCTGAATAATATTCCATTCTATGTATATACCGCATTTCGTTTATTCATTCATCCATTGAGGGACACTTGAATTACTTCCACCTCTTGGCCGCTGTGAATAATGCTGCTATGAATAAGGGTGTTCAAATATCTCAAGATGATGCTTTCAATTCTGTTGGTATATACAGGAAATACCTCGTTTTACTGTGCTTCACAGATGTGGCTTTTTTTTGGTTTGTTTATATAAATTGAAGGCCAGCTCCTCCAAGCAGAAAGATGGCCTGGAACTGAACCCACAGTATCTCCAAAATATGTCCATACTCAGAAGTGACATTACTAGATCATATGGTAATTCTATGTTTAATTTTTTGAGGAACTATTATAGTGGCTGCACCATTTTACATTCCCATAAGCTGTGGACAAGTTTCAATTTCTCCACAACTTTGCCAACACTCGTTACTGTCTCTCTGATTATAGCCACCTCGGTGGGTGTGAAGTATCTCACTGTGGTTTTGATTTGTAGTCCCCTAATGACTAATGACATTGAGCATCTTTCATGTGCATATTGGTTTATTGTATCTTCTTTTGAGCCTTTCCCCATTTTTGAATTGGGTTATTTTGGATATAATTCCCTTATATATTTTAGGTATGTCCCTTATGAGATATATGATTTGCAAATATTTCCTCCCATTCTGAAAGTTGTCTCTTTGCATTCTTGATAATGTCCTTTGGGGCACAGGAGTTTACACAGAAATAACTCAATATTCGATAAATGGGCCGCAGGACAGGAAATGATCAAACCTGACATGCCTAAAATGTAGCTGCTTATTTTTTTATGCTGTATTTTTATCTAGATTTTTCATGGCTTAGTGTCCTTGTCCAATTTTTTTTTTTCTTAAGCAATGACACTTAGGCAGACATGTCACTGTAATTGGAATACAAAATCTAACAGCCCTGTGATGGACGTTATCCTCACATCACAGAGGGAGAAAATGGAGGAAAGTGGGCCAGATTCCTGATTCTATCACCTGGTGGATGTTGTCCTTTAAAAAATCACCAGGTTTTGGGAAGAATCAAGTAAGGCAATGATTTTATTTTTTTTAGATATGTGAAATACAACTTTATTCTGATTCTAAACGAAAAGGAATGGGAATGACAGTAACAAACAAGGTTTCACCACTGAGTATCGTGATGCGACTGCAGCATTCTTATAGTTGAAACAACTGCGTTCCAAAACAGCTAAATATGCAGGCCCAAAAAGTGAAGGTATTTTAACTGCCACATTCACTCGAAGCCCATTCATCTCAGCATCCCAGGTTCAAGCACAGGTTCTGCTTTGCTATAGGATAGAGTGGCAAACACGCGGCACCACTGACATCACAGGACAGTTGCCTATAAAACGAGACTTCTGACGCTGGGCTCCAGCTTCCCGCTCACAGGTCGCCATCCTCGTCTGGGAGCGCGGTGGTCCGAGCAACCTCGAGATCGTGCCCACGCTGTGCTGCCAGCGCGGGGTCCATGACCACCTCTGGAGGGGCGAGAGCAGGCATGGCAACCAACTCCGTTAGGGTCTCCGATTCGTTTCCAGCAAGCCAGAGCAAGGGCTTTTCAAAGCTGTAGTTACTTTTGGCAGAAATGTCGTAGCACTGAAGGCTCTTCTTTCGGGGGAAGACAATGGATTTAGCCTTCACTTTCCTGTCCTTGACGTCCACGTTGTTGCCACAAGACAATGGGGATGTTCTCACACGTGCACCAGATCACGATGGCAGTTAGGCATGTTCTTGTAACTCTCGAAGGTACAACAAATGTCACGATGGCACACTGGGCTTGGATGTAGTAGCCGTCTCGCAGGCCCCCGAACTTCTCCTGGCCGGCCGTGTCCCACACGGTGAACGTGATAGGCCCTTGGTTGGTGTGGAACACGAGGGGGTGCACCTCTATGCCCAGGGTGGCGACATACTTCTTCTCGAATTTGCCTGTCAGGTGACGTTTCACGAAGGTCGTCTTCCCAGTGCCCCCGTCAGCCACCAATACAAGTGTGAACTGAACGTGGGGTTCTCCTTGGGCGGCCCTGGTGATGTCACTTCCAGAACTGTCTCCCGGGCCGTCCCAAGGCGATGATTTTAAAATCTCTCACAAACATCCAATAAAGAGTAACAGCTAAGGGCCTGTTGCAGTCGCTCAGCTAGTAAGCGGTGGCCTGCTGTGGGGATAGAACCTCAGGCGAGTGTGGAAACTCATTTAGGAGGTGTCTGTCTAACATACAGGCCCAGAGTGGCCTAGAAATTCTTATCAGACAGCAGACGTGCTATTGTGCGGAACCCCTTAGGATCTGCCTTGGTTTAAGGATACCTCGCCCCTGGGTTACACTCAAACTTGTACTTCCACTCCCTAACCGACTTTGCTTGTTTGTTTTTTCACTTTCAGAGGGTTGACCTTCTCTTGTATTGTCTCCAACTGACAGTATCCTACTGCCCCCCCCCCCCCCGGGGCTG
>NW_005370397.1:2593147-2593559 GCF_000412655.1 Myotis brandtii
TCCTCCCCCCCCCCCCCCCCCAGGGGCTGGCAGTAGGGACCAATGGTTTGTTATATTCTTAGAAAGGAGATCAGAATGTGCTGGGTAGCATTTAATTTTTAAACCTCTGCTCCATCCTGCCCCTCCCCACCCGCCGCCAGCAGCACCCAGTACCCCAGGCACAGAGCTGGCGTCACTAACGACACCCCCTATTCGGAAGCGGGTGGCAACAGCTAGCACCTGAGCCAGAATGGCTGCTGGGAGCCAGTATATGAGGCTTTCTCATCCATCACCTCATTGAATCCTCCAGACCACCCGGGCGCTGTCTGCACGGCACACAGAGAAACGCACACAGAGAAACGGAGGCACTAAACTCAGCAACAAGCCTGAGGCTATGCCACAAGCAGCCAGAACCCCGCCCGGCCTCGGACCC
>NW_005370397.1:2595146-2595369 GCF_000412655.1 Myotis brandtii
CGAGCGCGCTGGGCTCGGGCCGCGTGTCATTCATGTGTGAACTGTGTGCAGCGTGGGGTCACCTGCTCCAGGGGTCACCTGCTCCGGGGGTTACCTGCTCCGGGGGTCACCTGCTCCGGGGGTCACCTGCTCCAGGGGGTCACCTGCTCCAGGGGTCACCACCTCTAGGGGGTCACCTGCTCCAGGGATCACCTGCTCCAGGGGGGTCACCTGCTCCAGGGGG
>NW_005370397.1:2595621-2600072 GCF_000412655.1 Myotis brandtii
TCGCCTGCTCCGGGGGGTCACCTGCTCCGGGGGGCGCCTGCTCCAGGGGTCACCTGCTCCAGGGTCACAGGGCCCTGACCCCACTCCCGGCGGAGGGTTTGTGTCGCTCCTGGGAGTTTAACGGGAAAGGTCCCGCCACCTGAGGGCCACCTGCGCCGGAGGCAGGCGACGCCTACACGAGGGCCAGGCTGTGTCCGGGGGTGTGCTCCCCACGCCTGGGCGGAAGGGGCGCCGGGCGTGTGCTCGGACCCAGCTGAGCGCAGGACGGGCACATGGAGCCCTTCAGACGTGGCTGGAGTGACAGGAGCTGAATCTTCAATTTTACACAATTTCCGTCCTTTTGAATTTCAGATGGTCACTGTGGCGAGTGGCCGCTGAGCCGGGAAGGGCGCAGGGTGGGTGCGCTGCTGGGTGCGCTGTAGGGCGGTCCATGGGCTACCGTCTTGGTCCCCGCCGTCTGGGCCGTACAGATTCTATATCTCCTCCTGGAGTCATGGCCACGGGCCTGGCCTCGGTTGCCAGTTACGGTCCTTCTGCTGAGATGAGAGGCGTTTAAGAGCGTTCCTTACACCTGTCCCTGGAATGTCCGCTCCGCATGGGGCGTGTGTTGACTTCCTGTGGGTCTTTGTAGAGACCCGGGAGGACCCGGTGCTCAGACTCCAGCTGCGCTCCCTGCAGCATCGCTGGTTACAGTGTGACCTGGCGGCGCACGGGGTGGGCAGGCCCGTGTGGTGGGTCCTGCCTGGCAAGCCCACAGCTTGTGCAGAGCAGGGACTGCGCGCCTGGCTTGTCGCTCAGTGCCACACGCCAGTCCATAGAAATACTTCATTTAAATGGGATTGAACTTAGGGTAAGAGGCATTATTAGTGAACGAGCTGAATCGGGGAAAGGGGTGCAGGGAATAGCCATCGGTTCCTGTGCCAGTTCATTAGCCAGCAGCTGGTCCAGCATCACCAATGCTAAAAGCACCACTTACTGAGGACTTAGGGTAGACCAGCTGCTGTGTGAGACGCATTTGCTCATTGAACCCTCATTTCCGTTGAGGTAAGTCCTCTTCCTAGTTTGATTGCATGTGAGAGGAGCCCAGGTCTTCCCTGGGAGCTCCTGTTCTTGATATCTCTTGCCTGTTTCACGTCTCCTCTTAGATGCCTGAGGCCCCTCAAACTTCACGGGCTCAAGATCCACCTCCCAGTCCCATCCCAGGGAAGGACACTTCTGTGACTCCTGCCTCAATGAGGCTGCACTATGCGCTCAGCTGAGACCTAGAGGTTATATTTGGAACTTCCCCCTTTTTTACTTTCCCTGTTTAAGCCTTTACTAAGTCTTGTAACTTTTGCCTTAAAAAAAAATTCTACCTACTTCTCACCACACCCTAGTCCAAGCTGTCAGCATCTGTTCCTTGCACTAATGACTTCAGCCTCTCGTACTCTACAGACCCACCTGTCATCCCAGCTCAGCCTGCACACGGTTAGAGTGACAAATAGGTATGTCACCTGCTGCTTACACACCTCCATGACCTGCCCCCCCCCCCCCCCCCCCCCCCCCCCCCCCCCCCCCCCAGGCTCTGTGTGATAGCACGTCCTCTCCTTCTGTCCATTTGAGCTGCGTCTGGCCTTTTTCATCCCCTACCCTCACCAGCAGGGCCTTTGCGCCTGCTCTTCCCTCCACTTGGAATGCTCTTCCTTCCAGTCCCTTCTGGTGAACGGCTGCTCATCCTTTAGGTCCCCTTTGAGTGTCTTCAGACGCTCTTCCTCTCCTCCCTGACGAAGATGACATCTCCTTATCACACCTTTTCATGCCGCGATGTCTCGCCGAGTGGCGGCTGTCGCAGGTGCAGCTTTACACTGGCAATGTGGTTGGTTAACTCTCCTTAGAAGTTGCTCTAGAGAAGGTACCATTGCTGTTTTTCTCTATTCCAGTCCCATGCAGAGCACCTGGCTGGTTCTCTGACTTTTCTTCATCCCGTGTCCCTTGCTATTCCTCTAGCTTGGTGGCCTCCCGCCCGCCCTCCCTCCCTGGAATATGCTAAACTTTCTACCTCAGGTTTTGGTTTTTTTTTTTACCTACTGTTCTACCCAGACTCTGGTTTGACTTCCTGATTTCGCGTGGTTTCAGATCTTCCCTCCTCAGAGAACCTCCCCTGACTGCCCTTTGTGAAGTCACTCCCCACCCTGAGCTCACCTGGCTGGTTTCCTTTATAACAGCTGCCCCACATGTAATTGTCCGTCTGTGTGCTTGTGTGCTGTGTGTCCCCTCCCACTGGAGTGCAGCTCCCCAGAGCAGAGGGTTTGCTTATCTTTTCCTTCCTGGAACCCAGCCCTTAGAATAGTGCTGTCAGGCACTCGGCGAGTATTTGTCGAATGACTGAATGAACATACCCAGTTAGAGCAGGATTCTAACTTAAATTCACATGCCTGTAAAATCTGTGTTCTTAACCTAATAGTTGTGGGGTTTTTTATTGACAAAAGTAATACGAGCAGCATGATATACGAATTAGCCATGTACTATGTGCATTGTTCTCGAAGCACTTTGACATGTATTAACTCATTTAATCCCCATTTTACAAATGATGAATCAGCCGCACAGAGAGGTTAAGTGACTCGCTTAAGGTAACATAGCAAGAATGTGGAGGAGCCAAGATTCAAGTACAGCTAGTCTCAATCTGCTCTCAACCCTCTGCAATGCTGTCTCTCAAAAAAGGTCAAAGGTTAAAAGAGAGAGGTCAGAATCCCCAGGACAAAGTTCCTGCCTTCATGGAGCTGGAATGGTTATCCTTGCTGCTCACACCTCTTCCTTCAGATCTCTGCTCAAATATCACCTTAAGAGAAGCTAATCATGAGCATTTTATAGAGAAATCGTCTTCCCTCCCAACCCCTCTCCGCATTCCCTGTTCCTATTGCCCTGCATTATTGGTGCAGATTCCCTGTTGGTATCGCCCTGCATTATTGGTGCAGATTCCCTGTTGGTATCGTCCTGCATTATTTGGTGCAGGTTCCCTGTTCACATCGCCCTGCATTATTTGGTGCAGGTTCCCTGTTCCTATCGCCCTGCATTATTTGGTGCAGGTGGTATCCCTCACCAGAATGGAAATTCTCTGAGAGCTGGGACTTTAGCCACTTTGTGTGCTGTCCTATCCCATGTGCCTATAGCAGGGACCGGGATGCATTGGCAGTCCGTACAGACTCCCGAATGCGTGCAGGGTCGCTCCTTTTTCTCACGGGAACCATGTGTCTCACGGTAGCCACGCTGGGGGATGTGTCCTGCCCACCACTGTTTCTGTTCTGTTGTGTTGTTGGAAGTTTCTTAGCAAGACTTGACAGCATTTCTCCCCAACTTCTCCCCACAGCGTCACTGCCTTTGGTCATTAAGCTTCAGTTTGCCATCAGAAGCTGTTCAGTTGTCCTCATCTAGGCAAGAGGGTAGTGAAAGCAGCAGTGGCTTTGATGTTGATGGGTTGTCTGTTCTGCTGCCCCTGGAGGAAAAGTCAGGTGAGGTCTAAGGATCTGAGATGCATAAAAATGTTTCATAGCCAGAACTGCAATACTGTATCTGCTGCTTCTCAGTTCAGGTCTGTTTGTTTATATGAGTCCTAACTTACTGCTACTTCTGTTTAACACCGAGAATCTTTCTTCACTGATTTCTGTACTAAGTTCATGTTCTTCTTTCTTTATCCCCTGAGATTATCTTTTATTTATCAATTTTTATATGTGTAGTGGCTCCTTAAAGATATTTACACACATTTTGAACATGCCATTTAAAAAATTGTCTTTTCGAATAACCAATGGACACAAGACACTGGGGGGTAGGGGCTCGCCCTTCCTCTCTGAAGTTGATAAAAATATATTTTTAAACCCCCCCCCCCCCCCCCCACAAAAAAAACAAAACCTCAGTGACTGCAGGGATTACACCCAGGTCCCCAGCACCTAGCAGTGTCAATAAATGAAGGCAGCCCACTCTCTACAAGTAAAGCTTAAATATAAGAAAATACAAAATAAATAAATAAGTAAATAAAAAATAAAAAAATTGTCTTTTCTTAATGCAAATAACTGACCACATTTCAAATAGCTTCACTACTGTCTGAGCTTAGATTGTAGTCTTACAAATATAAATGGATGTCACAGTAACTGAGATGAGAAAGTAGCTGATTATAAAATAAAACAAAATTGAAAACTAGGAATGATGAATAATTTGACTAGTAAAAGAAAATAATAGGTGTTCTAAACAGAAGAAGATTTGTTCATCTATAATTCTATGAATAACTTCTGTTTTGGAGCATAGAAAGGGTGTTTTTCCCTTGTTAATTTCTTTTTAAAATTGAGATATAATTGACATAGCATTGTATTGTTTTAGGTGTACAACATAATGATTTGATATAGATATACTAGAGGCCCAGTGCACGAAATTTGTGCAAGGGGCTTGGCCCCGCCGCTGTGGTGGCCGCCTCTGCCTTG
>NW_005370397.1:2600391-2605499 GCF_000412655.1 Myotis brandtii
CCTCCCGCCCCGCCTCTGCCTCGCCTCCGCGGCAACTTCGTCCGAC
Source organism: Myotis brandtii (assembly GCF_000412655.1). Lineage (NCBI taxonomy): Eukaryota > Metazoa > Chordata > Mammalia > Chiroptera > Vespertilionidae > Myotis > Myotis brandtii. Next base: position 2,600,438 of record NW_005370397.1, read on the forward strand.
GTCCGATCTAATTAGCATATTACACTTTCATTATTATAGATATATATAGGGCAAAAGTTATTACCCCACTAAGTCCTGCTAACACCCATTTCTACCCATTGTTACAAGTTTTTTCCTTGTGATGAGAACTTTTAGGATCTGTTGTAGCAACTTTCAGATGTGACAGTATTGTTAGCTGTAGTCACCATGCTGTGTGTCACATCCTCAGGGTGTATGTGTCTTATAACTAGAAGCCTGTACTTTTCACCTATTTCCCCCACCCTGGCAGCCATCAGCCTCTTCTCTGTACCTATCTGAGTTTGTCTGTTTGTTTGATGTCACATATAAGTGACAGAGATCACCCTTTATTATTTTTCAAATGACTTAGACTTCTTTGCAGTTCACATATTCAATTCAGAGATTTTCAACTTAGTGCTCTCCCTTTTTCATAAAAATCCTATCCTTGATTCACACCAGTAGCTCAGTGTTCCTCAGATGAGCCTGCGGGTTACCTGCACCAGAATCCCTAGGGACCTTTATTAATCGTACAGATTCTTTGTGCTGGAGGAGCTTCCTGACTATTCTAACATGCACTAAAGTTTCTTTTAGCCAGTGAACCCCTCCAACTCTATGCTAGTCCCCCTTGCCTTTGCTGAACTCCGTTTGCAGCCGGGGTCTTTAAGTGTTGCCCGTAGCAGCATTCTGCACACCCAGGGGACTTGCTGCGACAGGGCGGGACCCTTTCTGTTTCCCACTGTATTGGCTCTGGTCTTTGCCTCCGTAAATGTCGGTTCCCTTCTCTTTTCCTTCTCCAGCACCAGCACACTTCTAGATGAAGATCCAGAATCGGTCTGTCCTTAAGTCGTCTTCGTTCCCCTCTTTCTACATTTTTCTCCCTGGGAAAGGTCTCCACTTGTCACAACTTCAGGAAGACTCCCAGATGTCTCTCCAGTTCTCCCTTACCTTATGAGTTGAATGTCTACTAGTTATTTCTAATTGCACATCCCACCATCACTTCAAACTCAACATCTAAAACTAAATGGATTGCTTCTACCCCAATCAAGTTCTTTTTCTCTCACTTTGATTATGGAATAATAGTGATTTGTTTTAATTGCAGGCTCTTCAGCAAAAGCCCTTGTCAGTTTAAAAGGTAAGGGTCCCACCCTGGTTCTCTAGGTATGGCATAAGCTAGAGATTTAATCCAATGAATGAATGTGGGTTAGTGTTTCTCTCTTCTGAGTTATGATTCATTATAGCTTTTCAGTACTGGTTTTCACTGGTGACAATTTTACATTCATATGCTGATACAAATTGGTCCTTGGATGTTAGAAATTACTAAGAATTTTTCCCCCTAGAATTATTGACTAAAGAATTTCCTTATTAGATTTAAAACATTTATTTTTTAAACATTCATTAAACAATTATGCTAAGCTGTATTTTTGCATAATAGCTTATTTTTTAAGAATCTTGCCTTTAAGTAATAATGCAAATCTCTTAAAAATAAAAGAACAATAATAACTTCCTTTTCTGAGAAAAAAGATAAATGTTCCTTGGTCTTGCTATTTCTTTCTGTAAGTAGTACATTAGACCAACCCTCTTAATATAGCTCATTTTGAAGTTTTACCTTTTGAGCAAGATTCTATTGGGTAAGTACATTTGGAACTAAGCTAGATATTCTAAGCCTCATTAGTACTTTTAATTTTTAAAACTACTGTGTTGTGCTTTGAGTTGGTGATTTACCAAGTTAAATCCTCTGGCTTGAGAACACTTATCTTCCAGAGTTACCCTAATTTATTTGCCTACCAAGGTCAACCCCATCCTACCTTTTTTCTTTTGTACTTATTAAAAAAGTATTTCATTACTATGAAATACTTTATACTTATTAAAAGTATTTCATATTCTTCCTCAATAGTAAAATCACTTTTCTTTTAAAAATACATATATCTGTGTATATTATATGTATGTATGATACACATGATAAAATTTCTTGTAGAAAAAAATTAGAAAATGCTGATGAGCAGCTAGAAGGAAATGAAGCTACTGCGTTTGGTATATCTATCCCAGGATTCTCTGTTTCTCTCTGTATAAAGATATCCTTTTTATAAAAGTTAAACTCACCCTTCTTTTCATAGTATGTCTAATTAGCCACTTGATTGAATCTCTTCTGGTTGCATACAACTCAAGATACTTCTTAGAATTAAGGAAAACAGAAACATCACACATTTCCTTTTTTGAATATAAAGGGTTCATATTCTGAAGTAGAAAACATTTAGAAATATGCTCTAAATTCAAGGTTAGAAGAAGTTTTTTTCATTGCCTGCTTTCGATTAGATTGCATTTATGAGATAGTTCTTGGAAAATTAGAATAGAGGAATTACTAAAAACCAAGAAGAAAGAAGCCACACATGTTTTAATAAGAAAATTTAATATTTTCAAGATGCATTGCCTTGCCTTGCCAAGTTACTTAGAGTTTGACCAAAACAACAACAACAACAAAAAAACACACAGAAGAGCCCTTTCATTTGAAATAAACTAAAGTTATTATGATCAGTATATTTTTTTTATCTTGGTAAATACTTCAGATATATTGCTATTATTAAAAAGGCAATGTTCAGGAGCTCCAGTGGCACAATCGGTTAGCGCGCGGTACTTATAAAAAGGCAATGTTCATAGTATGAAATCCTTTGAGCTAAACTTAAATCTTATTAGTAATAATTATTTATTACAGAGGGAAGCTTATCTAACACATGGAATGAAAAGTTCAGTTCTTTACAAAAAACACCTGTTTGGAAAGGCAGGAATACAGGCTCTGCTGTGGAAATGGTAAGGAATTAGTTTTTAGAATATGATAGCTAATTTGTTTGTATTATTGTCATGTGCAAGTTCTTATAGCACAGTAAAAATTTTCCAAGGTTTCCCCCCACCTTTAAGCATTTGAGGGTTTTTTTTAATTGATTGATTTGAAAGAGAGAAACATCAATTTGTTGTTCCACTAATTTATGCATTCATTAGTTGCTGCTTGTATGTGTCCTAACGGGGGAATCGGACCCACAACCTTAGCATATCAGGAAGGCGCTCTAACCAACTGAACTACCTACCCCACCAGGGCAAGCATTTGAGTCTTTAAGTGCCATTGAGCGGTATATGATCCTATATAAGTAAATAATCTGTAGTCTGTGATAATCTGGTCACTGTTAAGCATTTGTTAAGTAATTGTAGTTTTTTTTTAAATAGGCAAAACCAAAAAAACTCCAACAACCCAAACTCGTACTTTTATTAGATAGTAAAATTTGCATGGCTCTGGTCCCTACAAAAAGATATATAAATAAGTGGTAAAATAGTAAAATCTTGTGTAGGTCAAGGGTAACTGCATTTAGGGGTGGGATAGTTGGCAGGACTAATGATTTGGGGGACCTCTGCGCCTCCCCTGCCCAGGAGGTTAGGAATCAGTCCTGAAACAAGCCTGGAGCTGGGATACACAGCAGTGGTCACTGTACCTGGACAGCCGACCACAGTGAATGTGCAGGACTTTACACTCCCGTCAGTTCTGTCACCATCATTCTCTTCCTCGTCTTGGGAGGAAGCAGGGGAGAAGGGCTTCCAGTCAGGGCTATGGAGTGTTGAGACTCTCAGTGGATTTAATTTCAAGGATCCTAACCTCTAACCTTGACGCGATTGGATGCTGCCCACATGTTGCTAGCTCTCTGTACCTCCCTCCCTTCTAAATAGGCATGAAGCTCTGTCTTGAATAGTGGAAGAAGGATTTGAAAAAGGATGCAGGTACTATGGGATATTATTTCTGTTGTTCTTTTAATGAGACCTCTGAACCTAGAATGGACTGTAAAATTTTTCATATTATAGACCCTTAAGTATATGATGTACTTTGGGCGCTTACGTTTTTTTTAGTCCTTCAGGCATTTATCAGGTATCTGTTATAGGTATCTCATATTTTTATTTATAAATGGAAATTCAGTTAACAATTTTTTTTCCAGTTAACAATTTTTGACCTCAGATCTAGTATATTATATACATTTAGATTTAGAGTCTAGAGCAGGGGTGGGCAAACTTTTTGACTCGAGGGCCATAATGGGTTCTTAAACTGGACTGGAGGGCCGGAACAAAAGCATGGATGGAGTGTTTGTGTGAACTAATATAAATTCAAAGTAAACATCATTACATAAAAGGGTACGGTCTTTTTTTTTTTTTTAGTTTTATTCATTTCAAACGGGCCGGATCCGGCCCGCGGGCCGTAGTTTGCCCACGGCTGGTCTAGAGTGACCTAGTAACTTCGCCCTAGTCCAGCCCTATTCACCAAACATATGTGATACACCCAGCTGGCATTAACCCAGACACCAACATAATAAGAACTGGAATTTCCAGACTTTATTTTCCTATCTTCATTCAAAGCTGCTTGATTTGGGTTCCAGTTTTAATCATCAGCTAGGTGTTCTATTTGTAAACATTTTGCATAAATATGTATCTTACTACTTTCTAAATCTGAGATCACTTGTACTTTGTATTACCTATACTTCATCCTTCTGTACTGCTTGCTAATAATCTAGAGTTAGCTGTACTTTACTATATAGAATTATATTTTGGAACAAAATGGGAAGTGTTCAGTCTTTTCATGAAATAAAATAATTTATATCATAGCCTTTCAGAAATTCAAAACGAAGCCGATTCTTTTCTGATGAAGATGACAGACAAATAAATACAAGATCACCTAAAAGAAACCAGAGGGTTGCAATGGTTCCACAGGTATGTGTGTGCTAAAATTTTGTTTCATGTGATAGGAAGTGAGCAACTGCTCAGCGTAATAAGTTTATATTTATTGTTACATTTTGAGTAACAAGTTCTTTTCTTTAAATCAGTGCTCCACCTTAGCTGCTATTGTAGTTACCTAGAAAATGCTATTATTTTATTGATGGACTTGAAACCAGAGTAGAAAGCCAGTCCTCAGTCTTATAAATACACTTTCTTATAAGAATGGAGATAGTGGATATTAAGCAAATGGGTTTGGCAATATGGAATCAGTTTGGAATTTGGCATGGAGATGTGCTGCCTCCTGCAGGCCCTCCCCCCG
>NW_005370397.1:2605609-2629810 GCF_000412655.1 Myotis brandtii
GGGAGCGAGCCCACAACCCAGGCATGTGCCCTTTCAGTCCACAGGCCGATGCTTTATCCACTGAGCCAAACCGGCTGGGGCTGGCATCTTTTAAAAAGTCATGGTGGACATGTAAGAATCAAAGCAATGAATGAAAATTGGATAAGGAAATATTAACTTCAAGAATAATGTGGCCCAAGGTGGTTTGGCTCAGTGGATGGAGCGTCAGCCTACGGACTGAAGGGTCCCAGGATCGATTCCAGTCAAGGGCACATGTCTGGTTGTGGGCTTGATCCCCAATAGGGGGCGTGCAGGAGGCAGCCAACCCATGATTCTCATCATTGATGCTTCTATCTCTCTCTCCCTCTCCCTTCCTCTCTGAAATCAATCCTATATAATAAAGAGGTAATATGCAAATTGACCATCACACCCTCGCACAAGATGGCCATCCCCATGTGGTCACAAGATGGCCACCACAAGATGGCCAACAGGGGAGGGCAGTTGTGGGTGATCAGCAGGGGAGGGCAGTTAGAGGCGACCAGGCCGACAGGTTAGCGCAGTTGGGGGTGACCAGCCTGCAGGGGAGGGAGGGCAGTTGGGGGGGACCAGGTCTGCAGGGGAGGGCAGTTAGGGGTGACCAGGCTGGCACGGGAGGGCAGTTGGGGGTGATCGGGCCGGCAGGGGAGGGCAGTTGGGGGCGATTGGGCCGGCAGGGGAGGACAGTTGGGGGCAATCGGGCTGGCAGGAGAGCAGTTAGGCATCGATCAGGCTGGCAGGGGTGTGGTTAGGGGGCAATCATGCAGGCAGGCAAGCGATTGGGAGCCAGCAGTCTTGGATTGTGAGAGGGATGTCCGACTGCCAGTTTAGGCCCGATCCCACAGGCCCGATCCCCTCGAGGGGTCCCAGATTGGAGAGGGTGCAGGCTGAGTTGAGGGACAACCCCCTCATCCCCCAGTGCACAAATTTTGTGCACTGGGCCTCTAAAAAAAATGTGATTTTTTTTTTTCCCCTATCAAATTTTTATTTTTTGAAAGTCATTCCCTACTTCCCTGTCATTTTTGTTTGTTTTGTTAATCCTCACCCAAGGATTTTTGCCATTGATTTTAGTTAAAGTGGAAGGGAGGGAGGGAAGAAGAATGGGAGGAGGGGAGAGAGGGAGAGGGAGAGAGAGGCGGTGGTGGGGGGGAGGAACATTAATGTGAGAGAGTTGGTTGCCTCCTGCACGAGCCCCTACTGGGTGGGTATCAAACCTGCCACCCAGGTATGTGCCCTTGACTGGGAATGGAACCACTGAAGGAACAGCACCGGCCAGGGCTCATTTCCCCCGAGTGCTGGAGACTTCGTGTGGTGGGTCATAGCAGAGGCGATTTCCTCAGCCAGGGATTGGGCATCAGAGGGATTAAAGGAGTGACCAGCAACATGCCCTACCAAGCACATAAAACGCCTTCCACGCCTTCATGATCATCTCAAATAGTACAAATGCTTATGTTCTGTAAAATGAACAAAAAGATATTTTGAAAAATTTTAATAACAAATGTACATAAGCATCTAAACTTTAGTTTAAAAAATGGAAATAATACAAAATGTGCATAGTTGGACTTGGTAGGTGTTGGATACAAGGTTGAATGAATATAAGAAATAGTTAAATAACTTTTTCCTGTATTGACTTAGGAGAGGTGTGTTATTAGGATAATTTGAGTAACAACTCTCTAAAGTGGATTGTTTTAAAACTTCTTTTCTTCCTCTAGCTGTTTCTTAGGAAAATTTCCAAGCATTCAGAAAACTTTAGTCTCTGTGACTATAAAGCCATCCTGCCCAACTCATCCACTGCCTTGCTCTGCAGACACATCGTCCTTCTAGGACTATCTTACAGTCCTTTGTGCTTCTGAGATGAGACTTCTGAGATTGTCGTTTCTAGCCTTAACGTGCCTAGTTCTTTCAAGTTGTATTTACATGACATGGCTTGTTCCCTTATCCTCCTACTCAGCCTCTAAATACTTATATTCTGTCTGTGTGTTTTTTGTTGTTGTTAATCCTCATTTGAGGATAGTTTTTCCATTGATTTTTAAGAGAGTGGAAGGAAGAAGGGAGGAGAAGAAGAGAGAGTGAAAAGCATTGATGTGAGAGAGCCACTTCAAGTGGTTGCCTCCCACACACACCCCAACCAGGGCGGGGAACACGCAACCGAGGGACCTGCCCTGGGCCAGAGAGCCCTCGACCCTTGGGTTCTCTGGCCGACTCTCTAACCACGGAGCACACTGGCTGGGACATATCCCTTTATTTGTTTTTTAAATTTACCTTTATTATTGAAAGTATTACAGATGCCCCCCCATTGCCCCTCGCCTCCCACTCCTACCCCTCCCCGCATATGTATTATGTTGATTTGCTCTTGAGCAGTCCTGATGAGATAGGTTACTATTATATTATCTCCCATTTTTCAGGTGAGAAAACAGACACAGAAGTGTCTTGCTCAGGGCCACAAACCTAGGAAGTGAAGGCTGCTACTAAAGTGGCAGACATCCTGTCTCCAGAGCCCTGCTTTTTTATGTTTTAGCAGTTTTATTGAGATACAATTCATGTATCATACAACTCACCTATTTAAAGTGACACGTCAGTGGTTTTAATGTAGGCACAATTGAGCAAGCAGTACAACCAGTTTTAGAACGTTCTCATCACCCCCCAAAGAAACCCTGTGCCCTGTGCAGTCACTTCATTTTCCATGTGCTGATTGAAAGAGGTGTGATGGCTACAAGGGTATTAACATTGAAACTTTAGAAGATAGTGCCAGCAAAGTCAATTCATAAAAGTTGGAATAATTTCTATTTCCACTAATAGTTTGAATATATTTCCCCATACTCAACAAGGGATCTCTACTATAGTTTTACTATATCCAATGAGCCATTTAAAAATCTGGGTCAGTAATTCAAAGGAAAGAAAAGTAACACTTTTTCTGATAATAATAATTTATAGTAAATTGGTTATTATTTATGCTTAACAACTCCCAACATACAGAGAGAGATAGAAACATCAGTGATGAGAGAGAATCATTGATCGGCTGCCTCCTGCACACCCCACACTGGGGATTGAGCCTGCAACCTGGGCATGTGCCCTGACTGGGAATCGAACTGGTGATCTCTGGGTCGATGCTCAACTGCTGAGCACACCTGGCTGGGCAGTTATTTTCTTATTAGTTTGTAAGAATTTTGTATATATTAAGAATATTAGCCTTTGGGCTGTTTATATTGGCTATACTTTTCTTCAGAGTTTGTAGGTTTTTTATTTTTTAGTTTTTTTTTTTACTTTGTATTTTTCACCATGCAGGATTGAATAAAAATTTTAAGAGTCAAATATAACTATCTTTCCTTTTTATGATTTACTGAGTTTATGCTCAGAAAGACCTTCTTCTCTAGTCTAAAATTTATAGTTCTAGAATTCTCTCAAATTTCTTTTTTTTAAATCTTTATTGTTGAAAGTATTACATATGCCCCCTTTCCCTCCCCCTTTAGCCCCTTCTAGCCCACCCCATCTCTCATATTTCTTATATCATTTCATTTTTTAAATATTTAAATATTCGGTCCATCTGGAATTTATTTTGGAGTAAGGAATGAGGTAAGACTGCAACCTGATTCCCTCCCCCCGCCGCCCCCCCAGAGGACTACTTACTTGTCCTGGTCACATTTACTGCGTAATCCATCATTTATACATTGATTTAATATGCTGCCTGCAGTACGAGGCAAACTTCTGTATATATTTGGGATTATTTCTAGGCTTTCTCTCTTTTGTCTACTATGTCTCTATGTGCTAGTGTCAGGTTGTTTTAATATTGCTTTATATTTTGGTTAAATGTCTATAAGACATTCTTACTTACTCTTTTTTTAGATTTTCCTAAACATTCTTGTACATTTTTTCTATGTAAACTTTGGATTCAACCTGACTAGGAAAAAAACCTTGATGGCAGTTTTGTTGGTATTACACTAATATTATAAATGTATGGGTTTGACACGTTACATTGAGACTGCCTCTCCACGAACTGGTTGTAGTTCCACCTATTTAAAAGCCTTGATGTCCCTAGTAGACTTTAACATTTTTTTCATGTCAGTTTTGCACATTTCTTTTTTTTTTTTTTAAATATATTTTATTGATTTTTTACAGAGAGGAAGAGAAAGGGATAGAGAGCTAGAAACATCGATGAGAGAGAAACATCGATCAGCTGCCTCCTGCACGCCTCCTACTGGGGATGTGCCCTCAACCAAGGTACATGCCCTCGACCGGAATCGAACCTGGGACCCTTTAGTCCGCAGGCCGACGATCTATCCACTGAGCCAAACTGGTTAGGGCAGTCTTGCACATTTCTTAAGTGTATTCCTAGGTATTTAATACTTTTGTTCTTGTCATTTTTGCTGTCATAAATAGGATATTTCTTCTGGTTTATTATCTAACCAGTTCTCGTTTACATATTGAAAAGATAGTGATTTTTTAAAGATATTTTTTATATCAACTTGTATTCACCCACATTATTAAATTATCTTATTATTTTTAACAGTTATAGTTGATTTTCTTCGAGTTTTCTGGGTCAGCCATATTACCTACAAATAATGGTAGTTTTGTCTTCTCTTTACAATTTTCTTATCTAATTGGCTAATTCCATTAAAATAGAGTTAAAAAGTGGTGACAGTCAACATCTTTGACATATTTCTCACTTTAATGAGAATGTTTTTAATATTTAAACATTGAATACTGACCTTTGTATTGGAATGGAGAGAAATGTGTTTTATAGGTTAAGAAAGTATTTTTATTTTCTTGGTCAATCTAGGTAAATGTTTGTCAATTTTTTATTTTTTTCTTGAACTCTCACCTGAGGATATGCTTTCATTGATTTTAAGAGAGAGTGCGGGAAAGAGGGAGGAAGGGAAGGAGAGGGAGAGACAGAGAGAGAAAGAGAAACATCGATGTGAGAGAGACACATAGCAACTTGACCTGGGTATGTGCCCTGACTGGGTATGGAACCTCTGACCCTTTGATGCAGGGACAATGCTCCAACCAACCAAGCCACACTGGCCAGGCTGTCAATTTATTTTATTGATGAGAGAGAGGGGGCGGGAGGGGAGGAGAGAAAGAAACATTGACTTGTTGTTCCACTTACTTATGTATTCATTGGTTGCTTCTTGTATGTGCCCTGACTGGGGATCAAACTCGCAACCTTGGTGTAGGACAGTGATGGCGAACCTTTTGAGCTCGGCGTGTCAGCATTTTGAAAAACCCTAACTTAACTCTGGTGTTGTGTCATATATAGAAATTTTTTGATATTTGCAACCATAGTAAAACAAAGACTTATATTTTTGATATTTATTTTATATATTTAAATACCATTTAACAAAGAAAAATCAACCAAAAAAAATGAGTTCGCGTGTCACCTCTGACACGCGTGTCATGGGTTCGCCATCACTGGTGTAGGAGAATGCTCTGACCAACTGAGCTACCCTGCCAGGGTAAGGTTTGTCAAATTTGTTGATCTTTTCAAAGAACTTTTGGTTTCATCACATTTTTTTCTATTGTTTTTCTGTTTTTTATTTCATTTATTTCTGTTCTAATCTTGATTATTGTTTTCTTCTGCTTGCTTTGGGCATTATTTGTTCTTTTCTGGTTTCTTAAAGTGGAAAGGTAGGTTGTATATTTGAGATCTTTCTTTTCTAATACAGTGGGGCCTTGACTTACGAGTTTAATTCGTTCCGAGACCGAGTTCGTTAAGGAGCTCGTTAACTCAAATTACTCTGTCAACTCAATGCAAAAAATCGGTGGAGAGACAGCTGGTATCTCAAAAAACTCGTTAGTCGGGACACTCGTAAGTCAAGGTCCCACTGTATAGGCATTTACCCTATAGATTTCCCTCCAAGCATTACTTTAGGTGTATCATTTAACTTTTAGTTTATTGTATTTTTTCAGTGGTTTCCTCTATTTCTATTCTATTAAGAATTATTTTAATGGATATTGAATTTTATCAATGTCTTTAGCATCAGTGAAGGGTGATCATATGAGTTTTATTGTTTTGATTTATTAATAATGGCAAGTTATATTAACAGTTTTTTAATACTGGACTTTCCTTACATTTTGTTTTGTGTGTCTATTTATAATCCTTGCATTTTTGACAGAAATTTTAGTTGGTTGTGCTGTATTCTTTTGATGTTCTGATGGTGTTTATCTGGTAACATTCTTTTTTTAAAGCTTTTTAAAAATTGAGATATAATGACATATAACACATTACTTTCAGGTGTACAATATAATGATTGATATTTGTATATATTGCAAAATCATTGCCACAATAAGTCTGGTTAACATTTGTCACCACAGTTACAAATATTTTTTCTTATTATGAGACCTTTTAAAATCTCTTAGCAACTTTTAAATATGCAATACTGGATTATCTATAGTCATCATACTTTGTAGCCCATCCCTATGACTTATTTATTTTGTAACTGGAAGTTTCTACCTTTTGACCTATTTGGCCCATTTCCCACTCCTATCTGTGGCAACCAATCTGTTCTCTGTATCTATGAATTTGGACTTGTTTTTGTTTGTTTGTTTGTTTGTTTGGTTTAGATTATACATATAAGTGAGATCATATGGTATTTGTCTTTCTCTGTCTAATATATTTCACTTAACACAATACTCTCAAGGTCCATCCATGTTGCTGCAAATAGAAAGATTTTGTTCTTTTTTTATAGCTGAATAATATTCTTGTGTGTGTGTGTGTGTGTGTGTGTGTGTGTGTGTGTGTCACATTTTCTTTATTCTTTTATCCATTGATAGACACTTAGGTTGCTTCTGTGTCTTGGCTATTGTAAATAATACTACAGTGAACATGGGGGTATATCTTTTCTTTTTGTTATTAAATTTATTGGGATGACATTTGTTAATAAAAAGGGGGTATATGTCTCCTGAAGTAGTGTTGCATTTTCTTCTGATAAATGGCCAGCAATGGAATTACTAGATCATACGGTAGTTCTATTATTATTTGAGGAAGCTCCATACTGTTTTCCATAGTGGTTGCACCAATTTACGTTCCCACCAATGGTGCACAATGGTTCCCTTTTCTCCATATCCTCACCAACACTTGTTATTTCTTAACTTTTTAACAATAGCCATTCTAAAAGGTATAACGTGAGATTTCATTGTGTTTTATTTTACATATATATTTTTATTGATTTCAGAGAGGAAGGGAGAGAGAGAGAGAAACGCTAATGATGAGAGAGAATCATTGACTGGCTGCCTCCTGCACACCTCCTACTGGGGATAGAGCCCGCAACCTGGGCACGTGCCCTTGACCGGAATCGAACCCGGGACCCTTCAGTCCGAAGGCCAACGCTCTATCCACTGAGCCAAACCAGCTAGGCTCATTGTGCTTTTGATTTGTATTTCCCTGATGGTTAGTGATATGGAGCATCTTTTCGTGTATCTGTCAGCGCTCTGTATGTCTTTGGAAAAATGTCTATTTAGATCCTGTGCCCATTTTTTAATTGATTGCTAGTTTTTTTGCTGTTGAGTTTTAGAAGTTTTTGTTGTTGTTTTTTAAAATATGCTTTTATTGATTTCAGAGAGTAAGGGAGAGGGAAAGAGAGGTAGATACATCAATGATGAGAGAGAATTGTTGATTGGTTGCCTCCTGCACACCCCTACTGGGAATCAAGCCTGCAACCTGGGCATGTGCCCTGACTGGGAATTGAATGATGACCTGGTTCATGGGACTACACGCAACCAACCGAGCCACACCGGCTGGGCTCAGTGCCTTTGCTTTTGATGTCAAACCCAAAAAGTCGTCACTTAGACCAAGGTCAAGGAGCTTACTGCCTGTTTTCTTCTAGGAACAATTTCAAGTTTTACATTCAGTTTTTTAATGCATTTGAGTTAGTTTTATGTGTGTGAGATAGTAATTCAGTTTCACTCTTTGGCATGTGTTTTTCCAGTTTTCCCAACAGCGCTTATGGAAGAGACTGTCCTTTCCCTGTTAAATACTCTTAGCTCCTTTGAATTAATTTATCATATGTATGAGTTTATATCAGGGCTCTCTACTTCATTCTATTGATCTGTGTGTCTGTTTTTGTGCCAGTATCATACTGTTTTGATTACTATAGGTTTGTAATATAGTTTGAAATCAGGGGGCATGATGCCTCCAGTTTTGTTGTTCTTTCTCAAGATTGCTTTGGAGATTTGGGGTCTTTGTGGTTCCATACAAATTTTAGGATTGCTTGTTCTACTTCTGTGAAAATGCCATTGGAATTTTAACAGGTATTGTATTGAATCTCTAGATTGTTTTGGGTAATATGGAGATTTTAATAATACAGGGTGGGACAAAAGTAGGTTTACAGTTGTATGTACATGAAACAATTTTTCTTCATATGTGAAACACAGTTTATTCTTGTATTATTTATTAATTATTGTATTATTTTCCATACGAACAACTGTAAGCCTACTTTTGCCCCACTCTGTATTAATTTTTGCAGCCCATGAATACAGGATATCTTTCCAAGCATTTTTAAATTTCATAGAAATAAGTGGTATTTTCTGAGGTTTACTTTTATTATACTTGGGGCAGATTTTATTATCTATGTTACGTGGTCTTTATGAAAATAGTTTGGAACTATGTTTTCTTCTTCGGTGATTTGAAACAATTTAATAGCATTGGAGCCCTGGTTTAATATAAGAATTCACTGGAAACCATCTGGGCCTCGTGCTTGCTTGTATGTTTTCTCTCTGACTCTCTCAGGAGTAGCCAAGTTCTCTTACTGGTCTTTTCTGGCCCAGGAACTCTAGGAATATTTCTCACAAGCATCTTTTTCCTGCTTGCCTTAATTGAAATTGTACTTCAGTGCAAACATGTTGGGGACACATAGTTCACCTTCTTTGTAGGAATGTTATGAAACCAGAGGCTTTAATTAACTTTGTCACAATTAATTAGAATGCTTATTAAATAATAACAAAAGTTTCATGTTGGATATTGTTGAGTCTTTTTGAGTACTTAACTATAATCTACCTTTTTACAAATGTATTCAATGTTATAGAAGTTCATTTTTACTTAATGGAAATGTAATTAATCTCTGTTTCTTTATTGTATAGAAATTTACAGCAACAATGTCAACACCAGATAAGAAAGCCTCACAAAAGATTGGTTTTCGATTACGCAACCTACTCAAGCTTCCCAAAGCACATAAATGGTGCATATATGAGTGGTTCTACTCAAATATAGATAAGTATGTATCATGAATTATATGATGAATATTACTTGAAGCAAAAATTTAAGTTTTTCAAACGTTATAAGCTATAACCTTTTCTGTAGGTCCATTTTGATCCTATCTTTTCCTAAATTCCTTTTTCTATTTATTCTGGTTTGATCTGTTGCCATTTTTCATAGTTTTCTTCCCCTTTTTTGAGGAAGAAGTTATTATACATTTTAGTGTAAAATAAAATGAAAGTATAATTTTTATATTATAATTTATAAAGACTGTGACACAAAGAACCAGTATTTGCAATGAATGGGACTTGTTTTATAAATGTTCAGATTTTAAGTGTTAGTATAATAGTAGAGAAATAGTGGATTCAATAAGATTTCTAGACGGGTAGTCTTTCTTATTTGATAGCACTTAGGAACTTTAGTTACACATAAATGTTTAAATAAAACATTAAGAATCTATACAATAACAGTGTTTACTGAGGAAGAATGTTGGTTTCTCAGCCATCACCTTCTATTCCCTGCTGGTTATGGGTGGTGCTTTGCTGGCTACTTATCTTTACTTCCCTTCCACACCAGTTGCCTACTCTCATCTGGTAAATCTCATGAATGTTCATATTTAAGCCCAAGACCTTTCTAAAAAATATATTTTTTTTATTGATTTTTAGAGAGAGAGGAAGGAAGAGGGTGAGAGAAAAAGAAACATTGATGTGAGAAGAACCATCAGTTGGCTGCCTCCTGCATGCCACATACTGGGGATCAGGCCCACCACCCAGGCATGTGCCTAGACTGGGAATTGAACTAGCAACCTTTTGGTGCACAGGACAATACCCAACCAACTGAGCCACCCTGGCCAGAGCCCAAGACCTTTGTGTATCATTGCTAGTTCTTGATTGCCCAAACCCATGAATAGAATTATTGTTGTCCACAGGTTTTCCATAGGTGTATAAGCAGGCTCTGAGGGTGTCGGAGTGTGGTCTGAGTTCTTGAATTCCATTGACTTTCTGGAGTGCTCCAGTCTTCTAAAACGGATTTATTCTCAAAGAGGACTCCTTGATGAAGGTGTTCCTTTTGGGACAAACACTTTGCAGCTAACATTGCTTATCCTCGCGGGTGCAATGCCAGAGCCAGGATAGCCCCGAGGGTATACTCCTGAGGACATTGAACATCAGTGTCTCCTGGGCCTCTCGAGCACAGGCTAACTGTTACACATGATTTGTTCCACAAAAGCCAAGAATTTAATGCAGTTTTAGCCCTTTGTGTATCTGATGTGTATATATTTTGTGTAAAACTGAAAGTTTGCATTTTGTGATTAGTTTGATGTTGAAAATTGAAATGCATATTTAAATTTTTGTCTCTTTAAGTAACACATTGTCTATTAACCATTAAAATACCATTTCTATTTTGTAGACCGCTCTTTGAAGGTGATAATGATTTCTGTGTATGTCTAAAGGAGTCTTTTCCTAATTTGAAAACAAGAAAGTTAACAAGAGTAGAATGGGGAAAAATCAGGCGGCTAATGGGAAAACCACGGAGGTAAGAATGTTTTGTTTCAAGTAAAATCAATATGTTGGGAGTGTCATTACTACGTTGATTTAGGTTCACAACTGAATTGAGAGGAAGGTGTAGGGATTTCCCATATACCCCCTTGCCTCCACACAGGCATAGCCTTCACAGTGATCAACATCCTCCAACACGGGAACATGTATGACAATTGGTGAACCTACATCAACACATTATAACAGTAATGGCGAACCTGTGACACACGCGAACTCATTTTTTTGGTTGATTTTTCTTTGTTAAATGGCATTTAAATATATAAAATAAATATCAAAGATATAAGTCTTTGTTTTACTATGGTTGCAAATATCAACAAATTTCTATATGTGACACGGCACCAGAGTTAAGTTAGGGTTTTTCAAAATGCTGACACGCCGAGCTCAAAAGGTTCGCCGTCACTGCATTATAACCATCCAAAGTCTGTCGTTAACATTAGGGTGCATTCTTGGTGGTGTACATTCCGTGGGTTTTGAGGACTATATGAGGACATATACCCGCCATTATCATTAGACAGAGTAGAGTCCCTGCCCTAAAAATCCTTAGCTGCACCTGTGCGTCCCTCCTCTCCACCCAACTCCTGGCAGCCACTGACCTTCCTATCATCTCCCTAGTTTTGCATTTTCAGAATGTCATGCATTGGAATCATAGAGTATGTAGCCTTTCCAGACTGGCTTCTTTCACTTAGTAACTCATGGCTTGATAGCACCTTCTTTTTGGCCGTGAATAGTATTTCATTATCTATATGTATACCATTCACTATGAAGGACACCTCGTTGCTTCCAATCTTTGATGATTAGGAATAAAGCTGCTATAACCACCCATGTGCAGATTTTAGTGTGGACCTTAGTTTTCAGCTCATTTGTGTAAATACCAGGGGCTATGGTTGCTGGATCATATGGTAAGAGTATGTTTAGTTTTATAAGAAACCAATGAATTGTTTTCCAAAGTGGCTGCACCATTTTGCTTTCCCGCCAGCAGTGAATGAGAGTCTTGTTGCTCCATGGCCTGGCTAGCATTTGTGTCAGTGCGTGGACTTTGGCATTCTAATAGAATAGTGGCATCTTGTTTCATTTGCATTTCCCTAGTGACATATTGTTACAGAAGAACAGAGAAAAACTAAGCAACGTTTAGAGAAAGGGAGTTACATTTTATTATTATTATGCACGGGCCCAGAGAAAAATGTCTTTCAAATTCTGAGCCCCCAACATGGAGGAAACTTCCCCTATTTATACTTTTTCCAGTTCTTTGTCTCCCAAATTTGGAATGAGACTTCCGGATATTCTGAGAAAGGAGGCCTGTGTGCTGGGAAGGGGCCATGAGACCATATCTCAAGGCCTGGCCTGGTGCCAGCTCTGTCTGGGGCAGAGTTTACGGCCTCTCTGGATGGGAGTGAGTATTATTTTCCTTATTTAAGCAACAAGCATTTACAGAAGCCAAAATCGCAGGGTTAAAATTTCAAACAGCAGGTTTTGTATAAGATGGATGCTTCAGTATGATGTGGATCATCTTTTCATATGTTTATTTGTCATCTATATTTCTTCTTTGGTGATATTTGGTTTCTTAAAAGTTTAAACATACACTGGCCATATGACCCAACCATTTCACTCCTACGTATTCACATAAGAGAAATGAAAGTATATGTTTATACAAAAACCTATACACAAATGTTCGTATCAGCTTTGTTGTAAAAGCCCCAAACAGGAAACAACCCAAACATGCACCAATAGGAGAATAGATAAACAAATTGTGATGCGTCCATAGAATAGAATACTGTTTTCCAGTAAAAAGGAATGAACCACTGATACATGACAATGTGGATGACTCTTAGAATAACTATGCTAAATGAAAGAAGTCTGACAAAAGAGTACATACTAGATGGTTCCATTTATATAAAATTTTAGAAGATAGAAATGATAATGATGGAAAGCAACTCAGTGATTGCTTGGGAAATGGGAGTATAGAGGTAGGAGGAGTGCAAAATCAGAATAATAAAGTGGCACGAGGAAACTTAATGGTAACCAATGTCTTCATACTTTATTAATCTCGACTGTGATGATATATATTTTGTGGCATGAAATCTATGTTTAAATACCTTTGTTTCTTCATAGAATTTGAAAATATAAGTAAGACAAGCCCTAAAGATAAGAGTAAATTTAGTATTCATACTTCAAGGCAGGAAGAATGATTAAGCGTTTACACAGACACGTCTAATATTTAATTCCTGTGTTAGCAGGCTCACTGGGTGACAGGGAAAATGTCATGCTCTTCTTAATAGAATATTAAAATGGAACTTTTTCCTTAGGAGAAGACCTGGGATCCAGCCACAGTTTTGTCAAAGGATGTGAACAAATCCTTCTGCTTTGTAGGAAGGAACAATCTAGACTTGCTTATGTATCTTTGAGTCTTGCAAGGTCTGTTTTTAATAAGATGTTTGAAAAGAAATTATTCCTTCTATGAACCCATTTTAAATACAGTACTCAAGAACGAGATGGATGGCCTGATTTAAAGTTTTTGTATAGGGTAGTTATTTTATATTATTTTTATAATTTATTCTAGATGTTCTTCTGCATTTTTTGAGGAAGAAAGATCAGCATTAAAACAGAAACGGCAGAAAATCCGGCTCTTGCAACAAAGGAAAGTTGCAGATCTTTCACAATTCAAAGATCTCCCAGATGAGATTCCTCTGCCCCTGGTCATTGGAACCAAAGTTACAGGTTAGTAAAGACAAGCTTACTGATATTTTGACTTTTAATTTTTCTCCAAAATAAACTCCATTAGAGAAACGACTTTTAAATTTAGAAAGCTTAAATATAGTTTTACAGCAGTATACTACAGAGATGACTGTTTCTTCATCTGTGAATTGTTTAAGTTTCAAAATTTAAAATTATTTTTTTTTCCTTTTTTAAAGCAGACTTTTCTGTGTAGTTCATAAACACCATTGTTCTTAGGATCCTTGGGTCTAGATAGAGTCCATTTCTAATGATTTAATAAAACTAAATTATTCACTAGGTAGTTTGCCCAAAATTTTGTAAGGGTATAAATTATGTCCATTTGTAGAGGTGATTCTGTATATTCTTCATTTATAACAGGGAGGGAAAGTACCACCAAAACCAAGTTTAAATTAATCTTCAAGAATTTGGTAAACTAAAATCACAACTTACGTAGTACAAGAAATAGCAAGGTGATAAGTGAGTGGGTGGGTTAGTAACTGAGAAATGTTTGGACTAATCAAGGGCTGTTTCTGGAGGGAAGGGAGCCTTAGCTTTTACTTTTTAAAAAAATATATTTAATTTTTTACAGAGAGGAAGGGAGAGAGATAGAGAGTTAGAAACATCGATGAGAGAGAAACATCGATCAGCTGCCTCCTGCACACCTCCTACTGGGGATGTGCCCGCAACCAAGGTACATGCCCTTGAACGGAATTGAACCCGGGATCTTTCAGTCCGCAGGCCAACGCTCCATCCACTGAGCCAAACCGGTTACGGCAGCTTTTACTTTTTACCGGACTCTTAGGTACTCCCCACCCGTCCCCGTAGTTTTCCAGTTAGCCCAGGACTACGGAGAGCTTACCTCAGCCCTTTTATGGCTCTCCAGTGTCCAGGATCTCTGTTAAATGTCGGGCTATTCTGCCGCTCATGTCAGCCAGGACTGTCCCATGGGCTTACACAGCTGTGGGTTTTTCTTCTTCTTTCCTGATGTAGTTCATCCCTTTTCACTGGCAGAGTCACAGGTGTTACCTCTTGGTCCACATCGAATCTGCTCCCTATGGCAACAGCACGGCTGGTTTCCATGAGCAGCCATCGCACTAGTAAAGCCATTTTCACCAACCAGTGGTGGGGATGGGGGATGTGCATAGCCTCATGCAAAAGGCCACTGACTTCCTGACTTTACCTGAAGCTGTGACAGTTTTCAACACTGAACCTTTCTTAGTTGTTTTTGCATTTGACCCATTTCCACTTCAATGAAATGGTTGTGTGTACAGGTTTATACTTGTTTTGTGGAGAAGAGTCACCAGCCTCTTCATGCTGTCATACTGGGAGTCCTTTTCTGTATTTATGCTGCTTATTCAACTTTATTTATTATTTATATCTTCTGCATACCTGTGCCTTTTCCCTTCATTGATCTGTCAAAGACTGCGACTAGTTTAGGCTCCTACAATTGTGTGTTTTTTTTTAATCAATTGATTCTTTTAAACAGTCTTATATTGAATATTTATGTTCTGCTAAAATGATGCTGTGTATTGTACTTTTTTGTCCATACACAATGTGTCACTTTGCCTAGTTTTTTAAAAAATATTTATTTTTATTGATTTCAGAGAGGAAGGGAGAGGGAGAGAGAGAGAGATACATCAATGATGAGAGAGAATCATTGATCGACTGCCTCCTGCACGCCCCACACTGGGGATCGAGCCCACAACCTGGGCATGTGCCCCAATCGGGAATTGAACTGTGACCTCCTGGTTCATAGGTCGACGCTCAACCACTGAGCCACGCGGGCCAGGCTCACTTTGCCTTACAGGCCATTCTTATATTTTTCACTCAAAAGAATATGAGTGAAAAATGGTTGTTTGCTTGGAATTTCCTGATGTTATTTCAGATTGGATTTAGATAATAGTGACACAAAAATTCACCTGTGTGAGGGGTCCCCAAGACTGCTCCCAAGTTGGTGATTCACTAGAAAGAGTCAGAGTGCTCAGCACTCAGGGCCTTGGCTTATTACAGAGAAGGATAAAAGCAAAGTTAGCAAAGGGGAAGGTGCACCGGGCAAAAGTCCAGAGGAAACGAGTGGCAGCTTCCCAGAATCCCTTCCTGGTGTCACACATGACTTGCTTAGTACCTCCAACAGCAGGTGTAACTGCACGTGAGGTATTGGCTACCAAAGTAACTCGTTAGATGCAGTACCCAGGTTTTTATTGGGGGCTGGTCATGTAGGTACTCTCTTATAGCACATACTGCAATTCCAGACTCCCAAAGGAGAGCGAGTACTCAGCATACATCACACCGTGTTTACAAACATTCTAGGCACAGGAAACCACCTTGATCAGTATGGGAACACTCTTGAAATTCAAGTTCGTGGATGCTGATCTTGCAGTCAGGCCTTTCCAAGGAAGGATAGCAGTCTTAGGCCTAGAATATTCATTCTTCACAGCATCCCTGTCTTTTTTTCTTTTTCTTTTTTTTCAAATTGAACTCTACCTGTCGTTTCACTCATGAGTGCAATAACCAAAGTTCTTTTGTTGACTTTTCCTTTTCTTTTTTTCAGTTCAGAGTTTAAAGCCGTGATTTTAAAATATTTTGTTTTTAGGTTGGTAGACAAGAGATTTCATTCATATATCAAAATTGGGATCATTATTTATAGTTTTCTTTTTTTAAAAAATATATTTTATTGATTTTTTACAGAGAGGAAGGGAGAGGGATAGAGAGTTAGAAACATCGATGAGAGAGAAACATCAGTCAGCTGCCTCCTGCACACCCCCACTGGGAATGTGCCCGCAACCAAGGTACATGTCCTTGACCGGAATCAAACCTGGGACCCTTCAGTCTGGAGGCCGACGCTCTATCCACTGAGCAAAACTGTTTAGGGCTCATTTATAGTTTTCTATCAAAAATTTTGTTTCTCTAAACTGAAAATAAAATGCGTAAATTTTTTGGAAACTATAACAGACAGCAATACTGTTCTTTCTATGTTTCAAATTGCATGCTTGGAGCAGTTTTGGATTTGACAGTTCTTTGTATCTTACAAACATAATGCCTTTTTTGGTTCTTTTCTCAGCACGATTACGTGGTGTTCATGATGGTCTGTTCACTGGGCAAATAGATGCTGTGGATACTTGTAATGCTACTTACAGAGTAACTTTCGATAGGACAGGGCTGGGAACCCATACTATCCCTGACTACGAAGTTCTTGTGAGTATTTCATAATATATTTGTATGTTATGCATATTAAATATGTTATGTAGAATTTTCTTAGAGATTGTGCTGTATGATATCACCAAGATTTCAGGTCACTGAGGAAAAGATCCTTAGGGTTCCAAGCCCTGCCTCTGGGACCCCTGGGACAGAACTATATTTAAGCATTCCACATTGTTGAGAATCTGCCATTTCTCTATTATACCTTAACCACATAGCACTTTAGTGAAACAGAACTCGTCACTTCTGACTCGAATAAGCTCTATAAACACTTTCGTTTCAGCTGTTTTGTTAAAGTATATTCCTCTTGCAAAATGATTTTTAAAGTCTGAGGTAACATCTTTCACTTTAAAGTTTGTTCTCCTGTTTATCCCCAGCATTCTATAGGGTAGGTGTTAGTCACTCCCACTTCTTGCATGATGACACTGAGACATTAGTCATTACAAATACTGTAAGTAATTTAGTACAGGCTCTAGAGCTGGTTTCCTGATGGGCTGAGAGAGGAATTCAGGTCTTTTGAGTTCCTGATACAGTCCACTAAACTACTGGGCTGTTATTTCATGATCATACTTGATCTAGCAATGTCATGAAAATTATACACCTTTCTAATAAGTTAAAATAATTTTAAGAACTAATCTCTGCAATCTAACAAAGCTTTTAAAAAGTGAATAATGAATTTAAAAAAAATTTTATTGATTGATTTGAGAGAGAAACAGTTTGTTGTTCTATTTATTTATGCATTCATCGGTGGTTTCTTATATGTGCCCTGACTAGAGATTGAACCTGCAACCTTGGTGTATTGGGACAACACTCTAATCAAGCGAGCTCTACCTGGCCAGGGCTCAATAATGAACTTTCTTTTTTTTAATCCTCACCTAAGGATGTGCTTTTATTGATTTTTAGGAGGGGTCTGGGGGAAACATTAGTCAGCTGCCTCCCCTGTGCACCCCAACCAGGGATCAAACCTGCAACCTAGATATGTGCCCTGATCAGGAATCGAACCCATGACCTTTTGGTATGTGGGACGATGCTCAACCAACTGAGCCACATCGGCCAGGACAGTAATGAACTTTTTTTTTTTTTTTTTAAATATGTATATATTTTATTGATTTTTTACAGAGAGGAAGGGAGAGGGATAAAGAGTTAGAAACATCGATCAGCTGCTTCCTGCACACCCCCTGCTGGGGATGTGCCCGCAACCAAGGTACATGCCCTTGACCGGAATCGAACCCGGGACGATTGAATCTGCAGGCTGACGCTCCATCCACTGAGCCAAACCGGTTAGGGCACTTTTAATAATAAAACTAGTGCCCCAGTGCACAAATTTGTGCACTGACGCTCCAACTGAGCCAAACCGGTTAGGGCACTTTTAATAATAAAACTAGTGCCCCAGTGCACAAATTTGTGCACATTGAAAAGAAATTAATTAGAAGGTGGCTGGCAGGACGGTACTGGGCCAGATGGGCCGGACACGCCCTGGAGCCAACCTCCCAAGGTCCCCCCCAGGCCGGCCGCACCTAGGGCAGTGCTGTGGCTCAAAGGGCGTCTGTGGAGTGAGCGGGGTCCCTCTGGCAGGTGGGGTTCCTTGGCCTGGCCGTGGGGATTGGGCCGAAATGGGCTCTCTGACATCCCCCAAGGGGTCCCGGATTGCGACAGGGCAGTTCTCAGGTAACGCACCCTGGAATTGGGCTCCCTCCTCTCTGGTTCCGGGGTGCGTCACTCAAGAACCGCAGCTTGTCAGCTCCTGCATTGAGCGTCTGCTCCCTGGTGGTCAGTGTGCATCATACCTAGCCGCCGGTCGGACAGTCGCTTGGCCTTTTAATATATATATAGATTGTTTGCCTCTAAGCATCTTGGAAATTAAATTGTTAGCTTTTAGCCTCGCTTTTTAAAAATTTCTTTAATTTGACTTTTAAGGTTTATGAGCCTACAATGGATAGAGCGTCGGCCTGTAGACTCAAGGGTCCCAGGTTCGATTCCAGTCAAGGGCATGTACCTTGGTTGCGGGCACATCCCCAGTAGGAGGTGTGCAGGAGGCAGCTGATTGATGTTTCTCTCTCATCGAATTTTGATTTTTTAAAAAAAATATATTTTATTGATTTTTTACAGAGAGGAAGGGAGAGGGATAGAGAGTTAGAAACATCGATGAGAGAGAAACATCGATCAGCTGCCTCCTGCACACTCATGTGCCCGCAACCAAGGTACATGCCCTTGACCAGAATCGAACCTGGGACCCTTGAGTCCGCATGCCGATGCTCTATCCACTGAGCCAAACCGGTTAGGGCCTCATCGATGTTTCTAACTCTCTATCCCTCTCCCTTCCTCTCTGTAAAAAATCAATAAAATATATTTTTTTTAAAAAATCAAAATTTCTGCGCTAGCTGGTTTGGCTCTGTGGTTAGAGCAGCGGTTCTCAACCTGTGGGTCGCCAACCTATGGGTCGCAACCCCTTTGGGGGTCGAACGACCCTTTCACAGGGGTCGCCTAAGACCATCGGAAAATACATATATAATTACATATTGTTTTTGTGATTAATCACTATGCTTTAATTATGTTCAACTTGTAACAATGAAAATACATCCTGCATATAAGATATTTACATTACGATTCATAACAGTAGCAAAATTACAGTTATGAAGTAGCAACGAAAATAATTTTATGGTTGGGGGTCCCCACAACATGAGGAACTGTATTAAAGGGTCGAGGCATTAGGAAGGTTGAGAACCACTGGGTTAGAGTATCGGCCTGTGGACTGAAGGGTTGCGGGTTCGATTCCAGTCAAGGGCATGTACCTTGGTTGCAGGCTCAATCCCTGGCCCCTAGGCCTGTATAGGATGTAACCTATCGATGTGTGTCTCTCACATCAATGTTTTTCTCTCTTACTCTCCCCCCCTCCCTTACACTTCTTTAAGAATCAGTGGATAAAATACTCTCAGGTGAGGATGAACAACAAAAACAAAATAAAAGAATAAAAATTTATTTATCTCCTTAGTGTAAAAATAAAATAATCTTCCTTTTCTGATACTTACTTTTTAAAAACTATGACTATTTACTGTGAGGGTTTCCTTATCCAACATCATTTTCAGATAGGACAAATAAGAGAGAAAGAAAATTTGGACTAGCTATTGAGCAAAGTACACCAAACATAAGTTTATTCATTGAAGGATGAAATCTTTCAACCTTCCTTTCCAGTATAGGAAAATGGTTTCTGCTTCATCAGTGTAATTTCCTTTTTGAGAACACCTAACTATTTTTCTCTGGCCAGAGAGTTCACTTTAATTACAGTAGTTAGCATTTAGATGGTCTTTAACACACAGGCAGCATCATTGATCCTCTGTTTTGGTCTTTTGGTCTTTTTCTTAATTCTTCTTGTTTTGTGGGTTCACTTTCTTGGTAGTCAAGTAGTATTTTCATACTCTGACTTAAGTTCTAGCCCTTTGAGCTTTGTAGGATAATATAGTCTCTGGAAAACCGTATGAGCTAGTGTATATCAAGCAGAAATGTCATGTGTATGAGACTAAAATGATTGGCAAACTTCTACAAGTCTAGGACTTTTCTCGTTTCCCGTAGAGTAATGAGCCTCACGAGACAATGCCCATTGCTGCCTTTGGACAAAAACAGCGGCCTTCTCGGTTTTTTATGACTCCACCGCGGTTGCATTACCCTCCTCTTCTCCCAGCACCCACTACGGTAACGTTTTTAAAATGTCATCAGTAATTTAAATGGTTATTATCAATGTGAATTATGTTTTTATGAAGTATATATCTATTACAGCAACCTCAGGAGGGGCCCATATTATTTTGAGTTGTCAGATTTTAAATAAAATAGTAAACAGTTGCTTCAACTGGAAATTTTTTTGTAGACTTTTTAATACAATATTAAATATAAGAGAATTGACTCTTTATCTAAATACTAGTGGCCTGGTGCATGAATTCGTGCACATTGAAAGAAAATTAATTAGAAGAAATATTTTAATGTCGCTATTCACCCTTTCTCTATAATAGAAGTGTCAACCAAATTCACAATGGACAATGACAGGTGGAAACACGCATGCGATTGGCGTCAGCGAGAGCTTTATATGTATCACGCATGTGCGAGTCAACTTAGCCTTTTACATATATAGAATAAAGTTGCTTAATTCGACCTGCTTTCTGATTTAGCTAAACTTTTTCCAACCCAGTGAAGCACCCCAACTTCTCTTTCAGGTAATTGTCAGCAACACAGCAGTAAATATCAACACGAAGCAGATTATTATTGTAGGTCACACAGGGAGAACTAAGGGCAAAATATTTAACTGCAGCAGTGTTTGACTATATTCTGCACAGTGAGAAACCCTAGTCATTTTCAAGTCGGGTCAAGTTTCTAAGCTTTCTAAATCTCTGTTTTCCGGCTAATGAAAAGAAAGTAGGATTCCAACGAGTCTCCTATCTACCCATTCCAGGACTTCTGTGAGGATCAAATGAGATGAGGCACGGGAAAATGCTTCACAGACATTTGATTAAAGTGTAAAATATTTCCACCTGTGTTCCTCGAACTCCAAGGAGGCTAGTCACTAGGGAGAGGAAGTCGTGCATTGCTACATGACGTCATTCCCTGGCACCCACAGCGACCGTTTCTGGGCTAGGCTGGGCTATGGGCTGCATTTTGCGCTATGGGGTCTCGGCAGCGTCGGCTGCGATTTGGTGGACTTTTGCTCCAGGGTTGGTGGCGGGGCCACTGTCCCACTTTAGGGGAAGCCGAGTCTGTGGTGCCATTTCTCTGTGCATGTCACTTCTCTGTGCATGTCACAGCAGCTCCTGCATTGAGCATCTGCCCCCTGGTGGCCAGTGCACATCATAGCGACTGGTCAGAAGGTGGGAAGGACACTTAGCATATTAGCCTTTTATATAGATCGATAAGATACCTCCTTTTGAACAGGCAGTGGTTAAATGATTCCTTTTTATTTCCGTAGGATAATGATCCTTTATTAGGACAGTCACCTTGGAGAAGTAAGATTTCAGGCTCTGACACTGAAACATTGGGTGGTTTTCCAGTAGAATTCCTTATTCAAGTGGTAAGAATTTTTCTTAATATCTTGACTCTATTAAAAAAACACACCTCAAATGTCTTTTGTGTTATTGAAGTTGAAAGTTTTTCTAGGACCAAATATTTAAATTTTTTTTACCATTATATTGGTTTTAAGAACTTCATTATTTCCATCAAAGCTTAAGAATAAAAATTTATAACAGGTCTTTTTGTGGGGCTTTTATTGAGTTTGGTTCTTATTATTTTGTTATGTTAAGAACTCTCCGATTCTTGCCTGTCCTCTGTGAAACTTTGAGTGATTAGCTGTTAGTAACTTGTATAAGTATAAAGCTTTTATTTGGTTATCTCAATGCATCTTGCCAACTCAACAGTTATGATGTGTTGGCTAGCTTTTTGGTTAATAGGAACTTTCTTTCTGATACTAGAAATATCTATTCAACTAAGATCTAAGCCTAAATTGAAACAAGTATAGAGTTATTATATAGGACAGTTTTCCCAAATAGCCTCTTAAGAATGTAATGAGTCATTTGTTTTGAAAATTAGGTTAAATGCATTATTTCCTTTGAGTCATAGTTTAATAATATTTAATTTGTTTATTTTTTGCTTTTTTTTTTCAAAAGAAAAACTACTTTGGCTTAAGATAGTCTTTATAAATAAGAAAGTTTGTATATATGTATATTATGTTATAAAGCAGTGTTACCTTAAAGTTCAGTGTTACCTTTTGCAATTCGTTATCCTTAAATTACTGATGTTATTTCAAGGAAAAGTCTTGTCATTTGTGTGCATGTGTATAGCATTTTGTATTCCTCAATCATGTTATTAAATTTCCCAACAATATAGAATTTTATTATGCCTTTGGCTTCAAAGGTAGAAAAGATATTTTTATATAAAACGTTTAAATTATGAAAAGAGCCAAAGCTTATGCTTTTCACAAATAGGATACTGTTCCCTTTTTTTTTTAAAGATTTGCTTTCTTTAAATAGTGAAAGTGTAAACAAAGCTAATATGTCATATTTAGAAAGAGAGAGAGAGAGAGAGAGAGAGAGAGAGAGATATCAACCAGCAGAGGGAGCCAGAAACAGTACTACTGCACTGCTTCTAAAGTATTGATACTTTCATTAATGCTTAGATGTTTGGTTTCAGTGCTTAATTTTTTTAACTTCAAAATCTATGTCTAAAACCTAGTTAAAACACTACTTTCATTAATATTTTAAGCTATCTGAGAGGTAAAAATAAGAGTCCTTATATGTATTTGTCTTGTAATATGTAAGGTTTTATGAAACTCAGGTTTACTCTTGTTAATATTAAACTTTGAAGTATATGAATGTTTTCTTTTATTTCTAATATTTTTTCTTATGGCAAAATAAACAACATTAAGATTTTTTACAAGTTTCATAATTCATAGTTTACAATGAATGTTCTTTTTGAGGGAACTTTTTATTCCTAGGGTTTGGGATTTGGAGGACTCTAAAAAGACTGATCCACTTTTATTTATTTATTATTTAAGATTTTTGTTTTGTTTTAGAGAGAAAGAGAGAGGAAGGGGGGGGGGGGGGGGGAGGGAGAGAAAGAAAGAGAAAAAACATCTATATGAGAGCAGAACATTGATCGGTTGCTTTCCGTACTTGCCCTGAATGGGGGTCAAACCCACAACTCAGGAATAGGCCCTGACGGGGAATCGAACTGGCAACCTTTGGGTGCATGGGTAACACTCACTAACTGAGATGCTCAACCAACTGAGCCACTCTGGCTGGGGGGGAGGGAGAGAAAGAAAGAGAAAAAACATCTATATGAGAGCAGAACATTGATCGGTTGCTTTCCGTACTTGCCCTGAATGGGGGTCAAACCCACAACTCAGGAATAGGCCCTGACGGGGAAGCGAACTGGCAACCTTTGGGTGCATGGGTAACACTCACTAACTGAGATGCTCAACCAACTGAGCCACTCTGGCTGGGCCTGATCTACTTTCTTTTTCTTTTTTTTTTTAATCTGTATTGTTCAGATTATTACAGTTGCTCCTCTTTTTCCCCCCATAGCTCCCCTCCACCCAGTTCCCACCCCACCCCATACCCTTACCCCCACATTGTCCTCATCCATAGGTGTAAGATTTTTTGTCCAATCTCTTCCCACATTCCCCACACCCCTTTTACCCCCGTGAATTGTCAGTCCACTCCTTTTCTATGCCCCTGACTCTATTATATTCACCAGTTTATTCTGTTCTTCAGATGTTTTATTCACTTGATTTTTAGATTCACTTCTTGATAGATATGTATTTGTTATCATCGCTTTGTTGCTCATAATTTTTATCTTTACCTTTTTCTTCCTCTTCTTAGAGAATACCCTTCAGCATTTCATATAATACTGGTTTGGTGGTGATGAACTCCTTTAGCTTTTTCTTGTCTGTGAAGCTCTTTATCTGACCTTCAATTCTGAATGATAGCTTTGCTGGGTAGAGTAATCTTGGTTGTAGGTTCTTGCTATTCATCACTTTGAATATTTCTTGCC
>NW_005370397.1:2630480-2634146 GCF_000412655.1 Myotis brandtii
TGGGCTGTGTGCACAGTCTTGTTGTAGTTAAGCCTTGATTGCTGTTGGTATCACTGGGAGGAATTGACCTCCAGGCCAATTGGCTGTGAGGACCAGTTATGTCTACAATGGGAGAACTGCTCTGCTGGAGACACCCTTATGGGGCAGGACTTGCTTCAGTGGGGCTTTGGCGCTCACTGAGTCTGCCCAGGTTTTTAGGCGGAGAAAGGCCAGGCCATTGGTATGCAAAAGCCTCTGCGCACAGCTTGGGTGGGGTTGTAAATTGGGTGGGGCGGGGTCTCAGGGAATCACCAGGGTGGAGCAAACAGCAATGGCTGCCAGTCTGCTCTGCCTCGGAGAGGTCCTGGGGTCTGTGTCCTGCGGCCCGTGCAGGAACAATGAACGCTGTAAGCACTTCTGTGAGAAAGCCGCCCTTACGTTCCGGCCTGATGCCAGACAGTCCAGTTTCTCCTCGTATGAGTCTGGGTCCCCAAATTCTCACCCGGAACTGGAGCTCAGAGCAGTCAAGAGCTTGTATCTCCCTCCAAAAGACAACAGCGTACCCAGCTGCCAGCCCCTTTCGTGGAGTCTCCCTACCTTCACACTTCCACACCTCTGCACGTCCTACCGGACTCAGTGTGCTTTTCTCTTTCCTTCTAGTTGTAGAATTTCCACTCAGCCAGCTTCCCCTGGTTCTGGATGGTATCCATTTTGTCTTTTAGTTGTAGTTTTAATGTGTTTGTGCGCGGCAGCAAATTCAGGTGTTTACCTATGCCGCCATCTTGGTTGTCTCCCCTGATCTACTTTCTTACAGAGAACTCAGGTTTGAAAAGCATTGAAAGGAAACAAAGTGATTTTCTCTCAAGAACAACTAAGCAATACAAAACAAACAAACAAAAAAGGGGAGAGAGACTGTGCCTTCATCCCATTTTTAATGCTTCTAACTCCCTAAAATATCACACATTTCCATAAAAACTCAGCAACTTAGAGGGGAAGGCAGACCAGTCTGGAGCTCTGGATCTGCGTGAACAAGTGTGTAACATACCTCATCAGGCCCCTGCCAGCGTGTAAGAACGTTGTATATCAAGCTCTGTCCAGTGTGTCTCAGTTGGTTGGATCATCGTCCTGTGCACCAAGGGTCATAGGTTTGATTCCTGGTCAGGACACATACCCAGGGTTCGGTCCCTGGTTGGGGTGTATACGGGAGGTATCCAGTCTATGTTTCTCTCACGTGGATATTTCTGTATCCCTCTCGCTCTCTAAAATAATTTTTTATAGCAAAAATTTAAAGCACATAAAAGCAGATGGAATTGTTTAATGTACTTCTTTGTACCCATCGTTGGCTATAACAGTTATCAACAACTGCTGGCTAATATCAATCAATATATTACAAAACAAAACTCCTGGCCCCTACGATTTCACCTTTACTCCCACTTTCTCCCTTTTGTGTTATTTGGATATCATTTATCTGTAAATATTTCATTATGTGTTTCCAAAAGATAAGGGCTCTTTTTATAAAAAGAATCACAACTCTAATATTGTTACATCTAAAAAGTTAAAATATCTTATTAGTATCAGATATCCAGTCAGCATTTAAATTTTTCAGTTGTCTCTTAAATGTTAGATGCTCTGTTTCCCCATACAATTTACTTGTCCATAGAGTCTCCCAGAGTCTGTTTTTTTTATATATATATCCTTTGAGGATATTTTTTTTTCATTTTCAGAGAGTGGAAAGGAGTGGGAGAGTGAGAGAGAGGGGGGGGGGGGAACTTCAGTGTGAGAGGGACATGTTGACTGGTTGCCTCCCCCGTGCACCCCACAAAGATGGAAACGCAACCCTTCCGTACAGAGGCCAATGCTCTAACCACTGAGCAACGCCGGCAGGGCTTCCACTGTGGATTTTGCTGACTGAATCCTTGTGGTATCATTCAACATGATCTGTGTTTTGTGTTTCATGAGGGGGGGGGAACTTCAGTGTGAGAGGGACATGTTGACTGGTTGCCTCCCCCGTGCACCCCACAAAGATGGAAACGCAACCCTTCCGTACAGAGGCCAATGCTCTAACCACTGAGCAACGCCGGCAGGGCTTCCACTGTGGATTTTGCTGACTGAATCCTTGTGGTATCATTCAACATGATCTGTGTTTTGTGTTTCATGAGAATTGCTTATTGGATATAGAGTTTTGATTAGATTTGGGTTTTTTATTTGGTTGGTTTACTTGTTTCATGTGCCTACTTCTGTAGGTAGTTATGTATTCTGATAAGAAACTCATGCTATTTTATCTCTTTTTAAATATAATGTTAGCTGGTACTATTTATCAATGCCCAGATCCACCATTCATTAGGATTGTAAATGGTGCTATTCTTGTTCTGTTACTTCTTCTTCACTTATTAGTTGAAAGAGTTCTATAAAGAAAAATTTCCCCTAATCTATTACTTGGTTACCTAATGGCATAGTTTATATAGGAAAGGCAGGATAAATGCTTGATTTTCCTCTTTTCCCCATTTTATAAAATAATGTGTGTAGTCACTAGCATTCTTTAACAGTGGTTTTTTGAGAGTATTAATATGAACACATGGATTTTAACATATTTGTGCTTTAATCCGTCGCAGTTACTGTTCTTGGTGGTTCACCAGTTGTCCCATTTTGGGCCAGTGAAAGCTTGTTCAGGTGGACTCTGTTGTCCTCTTGAAGTGTCCTAGTTGCAGTGGATTTTAAATAATATTTTTCTGTCAGCCAATCAGATTTATAAAATAAAACTAGAGGCCGGGTCAACGAAATTCGTGCACAGGAGGTGGGGGTCCCTCAGCCCGGCCTGCGTCCTCTCGCAATCCAGGACCCCTTGAGTAGGGTCCCTAGGCCTGGCCAGTGATCAGGGCCTATCAGGGCTTTCCTTCCCCTGGCTGCCGGCAGCTGGCCCCACCTAGCCATCTGTGCAGCACTGCCCCCTCCCCTCCCCTGCCACCGGTCGCCTCCCTCTGTGGGTGACAGGCGTGGGGTGCGATCACTTGGCTGGCCTGGGCCTCCCTCTGCGGGGCGATCGCTGGCTGGCCCCACACACCTGCCTCAGCGTCGCTGGCTGATGTCCTGGGCCTCCCTCTGTGGGGTGATGGATCGCGGGGCCCCCAGATCGATCGCCCCACAGAGGGAGGCCCGCCCACCCAGCGGGGCTCCGGGATCAGTCACCGCGCAGAGAGTGGCCTGGGCCTCCCTCTGCAGGGCGATCGTGGGGCAATGGCGGGGCCCCCGACCAATTGCATCGCACCTGCCTTGGCGCCAGTGCATGTCATAGCTTGGTCGTCCGGACAGTCGTTCTGCTGTTCAGTCGTTCAGTCGATTTGCATATTATGCTTTTATTATTATAGACTAGAGGCCCGGTGCACAAAAATTTGTGCACTCGGGGAGGGAGAGGGGGTCCCTCAGCCTGGCCTGTGCCCTCTCGCAGTCTGGGACCCCTCGGGAGATAACGACCTGCTGGCTTAGGCCTGCTCCCGGGTGGCAGAGGGCAGGCCCAATCCCTAAGTGCAGCCCCTGGTCAGGCTCAGAGCAGGGCCGATTGGGGAGTTGGGGCGCCGCCCCGTCATGCACAGAGCAGGGCGGATCGGGAGGTTGCAATGCCACCCCCTGTCACGCACAGAGCAGGGCCGATCAGGGGGTTGGTGTGCTGCACCCTGTCAAACACAGAGC
>NW_005370397.1:2635585-2640577 GCF_000412655.1 Myotis brandtii
TCCTGTTCGCTTCAAGCTGCCTGGCTGCCGGCCGCCATCTTGGCTGGCAGTTAATTTGCATATTGCCCTGATTAGCCAATGGGAAGGGTAGCGGAGGTGCGGCTAATTACCATGTTTCTCTTTTATTAGATAGGATGCCTGTGCTATATTTATATTGAAGTACTGAAATCTGCTCAAATATCTTAGTGAAAAATTGGAAATTTGATGTCTAACTGATACTCTTAAAATATCTCTTATTTCTCTGTAGACCAAATTATCAAAAATTCTCATGATTAAAAAGGAACATATCAAGAAATTAAGGGAAATGAACACTGATGCAGAAAAATTGGTAAGGATGTTTTTTATTGTTCTTTGCTTGTCTACTTTTGAAATAGTGGGAGCTTCTATAAGGATTTTTTAAATATTTTATGGAAGAAAACTTTGAGATAAATGTTTATTTTTAAAAACATATTATTATTGATTTCAGAGAGGAATGGAGAGGGAGAGAGATAGAAACATCAATGATGAGAGAGAATCATTGATCAGCTGCCTCCTGCACGCACCCCCCTGGGGGTCGAGCCCACAACCCAGGCATGTGCCCTGACTGGGAATCCAACCTTGACCTCCTGGTTCATAGGTCGACGCTCAACCACTGAGCCACGCCAGCTGGGCGAGATAAATGTTATTTTTAAATATTCATTTGTTATCGCTAAGAATTCCAAACTGGAGGAAAAATAAAATTCAAACTCTGATATATAAAAGAGACACATTGAATATAAAAGGACTCTCAAAAGATAAAAATGTAAATGAATGAAAAGATATTCAGTGCAAAGTTTTAAAATAACAACAAAAGATCTTATAGCTATAGTAATAGCTGACAGTAAAATTCAGGGCAATAGATATTACAGGACATAAAGAGGTATCTTGCTAATGATAAAGGTATAATTTAAAAATTAATCATTTGAAATTTATATGTACTTAATAATTTAGCCTCCAGATATATAAAGCAAAAATCGCCAAAACTCAAAGGAAAAAGACAGAGCCACTGCTGTAATGGGACAGTTTCCATAGCCTCTTAGTAACAAATAAAACAAGTAGTCAAAAAATCAATAAGGATATACAGATTTGATATACAGTCAACAAACTTGCTTTTATTAACATAGGTACAATATTATACCTACCAACTACAGGATACTATTCTTTGGATACACACATAGAATATTTACAGTAATTAATTGTATGCTGGCCCTGAATCAGATTTCAACAAATTTCGAGATGTTTAGAATTCTCCAGAATGTCCTCTGATCACAGTGCAAATAAGCTTAGACGATAATAACAAAAGGATGCCAAGAAAAAAAGCTTGCAAAATTTTAAATGCAGCACTAAACTATTGATCAAATAATTATGTTGGAGACTAAGAAAATGTTTTGAATTGAGGTGATCAACAAAGTCAAAAGTTGGTTCATACGGAATTTACAAAGAAAATAGAATGTTGGTTTGGTAAAGTCTCCTTGAATTTTGGAAAGCTCAAATGTTTATCTCATATTTTACCCAGCAAAAGCAAATGTTTAAACTTTCTGTTTGTAAAGTGAAAGGGGGAGGAAATTACTTTATATTATATTAAAACTAGTGGTCTGGTGCACGAAATTTGTGCAC
The DNA here is from genome assembly GCF_000412655.1 of Myotis brandtii. NCBI lineage: Eukaryota > Metazoa > Chordata > Mammalia > Chiroptera > Vespertilionidae > Myotis > Myotis brandtii. The sequence goes on from NW_005370397.1 coordinate 2,637,221, forward strand.
ATTAAAAGGGAATTAATTAGAGGAAATATTTTAATATTGCTATTTGCCCTTTCTCTATAATAGAAGTGTCAGAGATGAAAGAAAATTAGTAAAATGTATATTGAAAATCTGCCTCCTGTTAGAGTCTAGGGCATGCCACGGAACCCAGAGTCAAGTTCCCGCCCACCCGTGTGCACCTCAAAATTGCGTGAGACTTAGACCAGGCCGGCCCCACCCCCATTGGGCGAGATCCAGACCTGGCCGGCCCAACCCCCCATCAAGCCCCGCTGTGTGTGGGGTGCAGCCTCATGTCCCCTGGCCTGGCGCCGGGCAGGGGGCACAGCCTCAGGTCCCCATCAAACCTCACCAGGTGGGGGGTGCAGCCTCAGGTCCCCCAGCGCACCATCGGGTTCCCCGGCCTGGCGCCGGGGCAGGAGGAGTGGCCTGAGGTCTCCCATCAAGCCCCTCCAGGCGGGGGGTGCGGCCTGAGGTCCCCCGTCAAGCCCTGCCGGGTGGGGGGGGCGCAGCCTCAGGTCCCCCGCTCCTGCCCGGTGCCACGCAGCCTCAGGTCCCTGCTGACCACTTGTTACGGCTCGTTATGGGAACCCTGCTTCCGCTGTGGGCGCAGCTATCTTGTTACAGCGCAACAGAGTGACAGTCAATTTGCATAGTGCCGCTTTATTATATAGGACACTTTAGTCACTTTTATGGAACAAGGACAAATTTCTCAATCATACACCTGAGAAGTTTTCTTATCAGGTTCATTCAGAGTTAAAGTTTGAGCTACCATTTCTTGGTCAAATTACATAGTATATTAAAGTCAGTGAAAGTTTGTCTAAGATTTTTAATTTCAATATGCCTTTTCTATTTAAATATTCAAAATATACTCATATAGATCATTCACAAAGAAATTGTGTGTGTGGAATTTATTAAAATAGATTTGAATTGCCTCAACAATTTATAAAAATAGATATTGAACTTATAGTCTCAATCTATTTTGCTTTTCCACTTTGAAAATTTGTCTTGTCACACATGGACATGAATAATTAAGGAGTAGGGAAGGGGAATATATCGCTGAGAGCTCTGACTTACCCTTTTAAAGTCCTGTCTCAGTGGTTCTGGGAAACTGGATACTGTGTGTTCTGTGCTCCTTCCCTTTCTCATACTCACTGCTGCAAGAGCTGGTTTTCTCGCCCTGAATATGTTGTCACATTGTCCTTACCATGTTTGTTAGTTGTCTTATTTTGAGGATCATGAATCTATGCAGAAATCTTCTTAACAGTTAACCAGTCTTCAAAATAGAATCCATGTTTTATGTCACACTCCACCTGTTGTGATCACCTAAAGCGCACTAGCTGATTATAGGAGGGATTGATAGAAAGCCATAGCAATAAGAGTAACATATTTAAAAGGGCAGGGTTTTTTTAAATAACAGCTTTATTAAAATAGTCACATTCCGTGCAATTCACCTGTTTGCAGTAAGTGAACAGTTCAGTAGTTGTTAGTTTACAGTTCAGTTCACAAGTTGTGTGGTCATCACAGTCAATTTTAGAGTATTTCCATTATCCCAAAAGAAATCCCATACCTTTTATTTATTTTTTATTTTTTAAAATATATTTTTATTTCAGAGAGGAAGGGAGAGGGAGAGAGATAGAAACATCAATGATGAGAGAGAATCATTGATTGGCTGCCTCCTGCACGCCCCCTACTGGGGTTTGAGCCCACAACCCCGGGCATGTGCCCTTGACCAGAATCGAACCTGGGACCCCCTGGTCTGCAGGCCGATGCTCTATCCACTGAGCCAAACCAGCTAGGGCAATCCCATACCTTCTAGGAGTCACTCCTCATTTCCCCTTAATCACTTCCCCACCCCATACATAGGTAACCACTAATCTAACTTATTTCCGCCTAGATATTTAACATATCTAACATGTTAGCCATTTCCCAACTTTTTACATTTTGATGTACGTATGTAAAGTCCTTATATGTTTTCTAAACAACTTATAAAACTGTTGAACATAGCCCTAGCTGGTTTGGCTCAGTGGATAGAGCGACAACCTGAGGACTGAAGGGTCCCAGGTTCAATTCAGGTCAAGGGCACATGCCTGGGTTGCAGGCTCAATCCCCAGGAGGGGGCGTGCATGAGGCAGCTGATCAATGATTCTCACTCATCATTGATGTTTTTAGGTCTCTCTCCCTCTTCCTCACTGAAATCAATAAAAATATATTAAAAAAAAGAAGAAAAACAAAACAGAAGACCCGTTGAACACAAAAGTTGAGGATCAAGGTTTTTGACACCCACTAATGAATTCTGTGCAGGATGATACGGAGCCTTTAATTATATATATATATTTATTTATTTTAAATACTAGAGGCCCGATGCATGAAATTTGTGCAAGGGGCTTGGCACTCACAGCCACAGCGGCTTTCTTCGGCCCTCGCAGCCCCGGCTTCGTCTGGAAGGACATCCGAAAGGTTATTTGGCTGTCCAGTCTAATTAGCATATTATGCTTTTATTATTGTAGATTATTACAGAAGATATTTTTATTGATTTCAGACAGGAAGGGAGAGAGATAGAAACGTCAGTGATGAGAGAGAATCATTGATCGGCTGCCTCCTGCATGCCCCCAATTGGGGATCGAGCCCGCAACCCAGGCATGTGCCTTTGACCAGAATCGAACTTGGGACCCTTCAGTCCGCAGACCAATGCTCTCTCCGCTGAGCCAAATTGGCTATGGTGGAGCCTTTAATTATTTTGATTTCGATTAACTAGTTCTGAGTCTATCAGATTATATACTTATCCTCAAGAAAAGACATGGTCAGATGCTTAATTAAACTCAACACTGTCTTCAGTAACCCCCAGTCCATCCAACAGGGAAATGAACTTAAATTTACCAGGTCCTGTTTTCCTTGCACTGTAATAAAATACTAAGTTTTTGGATAGTACAGTGGGCCAAATCCACAAACATTGAAGCTTAGGTAGGGGAGATGCAGGAGGCACCAGTGGTAGACTGAAAGTAGGACATCCTGGATATGATTCCAGGCTGGTCTAGAGCTACACTCCCCTCCTCTCCTGTGACGGTCCCTCTCCTCCTCTTCCAGGGCATGGGTGGCCCGTGCAGAGGAATCTGACCCATGCAGCCTGGCTTCAGCTCCTGCATGCTTACCCTTTAGTGGCTGTGGTAGATGGGCCGCAGATTCCTCCTGTGTGAAATGGGTAATCCTAGTACCCTTTCCATGGGGTGGTTGTGATGATTCCATAAGACTGCATTAAATACTGAGAATAGTGCCGGTACTTTATTTTACTTATTTATTGTAAATTTATTTTTTATTTTATTGTCTAAAGTTTTACATATGTCTCCTTTTTCCCCGATTGAC
>NW_005370397.1:2659730-2676390 GCF_000412655.1 Myotis brandtii
AGTGGCTGCACCAGTCTGCATTCCCACCAGCAGTGCACGAGGGTTCCTTTTTCTCCACATCCTCTCCAGCACTTGTCATTTGTTGATTTGTTGATGATAGTCATTCTGACAGGTGTGAGGTGGTACCTCATTGTTGTTTTCATTTGCATCTCTCGGATGATTAGTGACTTTGAGCATGTTTTCATGTCTCTCGGCCTTCTGTATGTCCTCTTTCTAAAAGTGTCTATTTAGGTCCTTTGCCCATTTTTTGATTGGATTGTTTAATCTTCCTTTTAAGTTGTATGAGTTCTCTGTTAATTTTGGAGATTTAACCCTTATCAAATATAACGTTGGAAAATGTGCAGTGGGCTTTCTTGTTGTTTTGTTGATGGTTTCTTTTGCTGTGCAGTAGCTTTTTATTTTGATGTAGTCCCATTTGTTTATTTTCTCCTTAGTCTCCATTGCCCTAGGAGCTGTGTTGGTAAAGATATTGCTACGACATATGTCTGCTATTTTGCTGCCTATGGAGTCTTGTAGGATTTTTGTGGTTTCCCATCTTACATTTAAGTCCTTTAGAAATTTTGAGTTTGTTTTCGTGTATGGTGTAAGTTGGTGATCTAGTTTCATTTTTTTGCGTGTATCTGACCAAATTTCCCAGCATCATTTATTGAAGAGACTGTCTTGACTCCATTGTATGCTCTTGCCTCCTTTGTCAAATATTAATTGAGCATAATGGCTTGGGTCGGTTTCTGGGCTCTCTGTTTGGTTCCATTGGTCTATTTGTCTGTTCTTGTGCCAGTACCAGAGTGCCTGGCACTTTAGTCAGCTCTAATTAGTAATGTTAGCCTCTTCATCGACACCATTAAGTCATTAAAACATTTTAATGTTGTGTGCTTATTAAGTAAGACATTTAACTTGGCCTCAGTTTTCTCATCTGTAAAATGACAGGCTGCATGAGGTTTCTGTTAGCTCGAATAATTGTAATGTTGTGATGGTGTTCGTGTGAGTAGTTTATCCCTATACAGTCTAGGTATACTGTACTTGCTCCTTAGCCATACTTCCTAGATCAGTGATTCCCAAAGTGGGCGCTACCGCCCCCTGGTGGGCGCTGCAGCGATCCAGGGGGGGCGGTGATGGCCACAGGTGCATTTGTTTTAACTTTTTTTATATTACCTTTCTATTCTGAGTTCAATAAATAGTTTCATAATTTCAAACTTCAATGTTTCTAATTTACACCTTTCTTTACTATATTTTACGAAAAAGGTAGAAACATTAATACATATATCTTTCTGTTTAATTGCTATTAAAATTTAAAAAAAATTAATTTCCAGGGGGCACTGAGTAATATTTTTTCTGGAAAGGGGGCGGTAGGCCAAATAAGTTTGGGAACCACTGCCCTAGATGGTGCAGTTGATCTGGTTTCTTGGAAATCTTCCGAAAAAAGAAATGGGGTTAAATTTGGCTCCACTGGAGGCATTTCATTGCAGCATTTGTAGCTGGAATGGAATGGAGAGTGTGATTTGTTGGCGGTACTGTAAAGAGAGAAAAGGAAATGAAATCAAAGTCCATTTACACTTACTAATGGGAAGCAAATATGGAATGATGGCAGTGATGGTAACAATTCACATTTATTGACCATTTTCTTTTTCCCCCTCTTAAATATGTATTTATTGATTTCAAAGAGGGAGTGGGAGAGAGACCTAGAAACATCAATGAGTAGAGAGAATCATTGATCGGCTGCCTCCTGTATGCCCCACACTGGGATTGAGCCCGCAACCTGGGCGTGTGCTCTGACTGGTTATCCAATGGTGACCTCCTGGTTCAACCACTGAGCTACGCCTGCCGGGCTTTATTGAGCTTTTTCTATATGGGGGGCATGTATTATTTCATTTTATCTTTGCCCTAATCCCATCTAGTATATAGTCTTATTATCCCTGTTTTGCAGATGAGGAGACAGAGCACAGAAAGATTAAGGAATTTGCTAAGGTCACACAGCTAGTAGGTGACTGACTTGGGATTTGAACATATATACTCTAACTAGCATCCATGCTTAACCATGATGCTATATTGAATTGATTCCAGATGGAGAATCAACTAAGTTTAAATAACTAAAACACTTTAAATGAGTACGTACAATTTTTTACCAACTTTTTATTTTGAAAAATCACAAACTTAGAAAAAAGTTGAAACACTAATATAAGGAACATTATATAGAATCAGCAATTTTGCTTCATTTGGTTTGTCTGTATAATATTTCCTTTTTAAAAAAGTAAATAGCAAACATCATGATGCTTCTAAGAATAAAGACAGTCTTCCAAGTAACAGTACATAGTGTTGTTATGACACACAAGAAGTATGGCATTGAGTATTGACAATTCTAATAACCTTTAGTTTGTACTGGATAGGTCAGATCTCTTACTAGATCATTGAAATTGCACTGCTTAAAAAAATCCTTATGAAAATCTGATTTTCTTCTTCTCAGAAATCATATTCCATGCCCATTGGCATTGAATTTCAGCGGAGATATGCAACAATCGTTCTAGAGCTTGAACAGCTGAACAAGGACCTAAACAAAGTTTTGCATAAAGTTCAGCAGTACTGCTATGAGGTAGGTAATTTGCATGAATTTTCCTTGAGGATCTGTGCCCTCTATACTTTCATTTGAAGCTTAATACTGTTACACACTTTAGAAAATCCAAACTAAGCCAATATCTTTATAAAATCCTTTAACAGAACCATATTTCATATATATTTTTATTCCTTACAGTATCAGTGTCGAACAGTGCTTTTATATCCAGTGAGCTATCAATTTTATTGATTTTGTTCGTTTGGATTACAACTGATATAGGTCTCAAAAGATTTTAGAAAAATAATTACTCTTTTAAAAAAAATTTTATTGATTGATTTTAGAGAGAAAGAGGACGGGGTGTGGGGGAAGAGAGAGATTTGTTGTCCCACCTATTCATGCATTCATTGGTTGATTCCTGCATGTGCCCTGATTGGGGATCGAACCCACAACCTTGGCACATCAGGATGATGCTCCAGCCACCTGAGTTACCTGGTCAGGGAGAAATATAATAACTTAATTCTGCTGTCCCAAAGACTATATTTTGGTTTGTTTCCCCTTAGTTTTTATATATACTAGTATATGCTTGTTATCACTAAGTTATGGTCATGCCGTGTATACAATTTTATTTCTTCCTCCTTTAAACTTTACATTACAACTGTGGATTGTTGAACTCAAGCACATAGGTCATAGGGTTATTTGTGAATTGCCATTATCATGCACACAAAATTATATATATGGCCCTAGCTGGTTTAGCTCAGTGGGTAGAGTGTTGGACTGAAAGGTCCCAGGTTCAAGTCCAGTGAAGGCTGCATGCTCGAGTTGTGGGCTTGATACCCAGTGCAGGAGGCAGCCAATCAATGATTCTTTCTCATCATTGATGCTTCTATCTCTCTCTCCTCTTTCTTCCTCTCTGAAATCAATAAATATATATTTCACATTTATTGACCATTTTCTTTTTCCCCCTCTTAAATATGTATTTATTGATTTCAAAGAGGGAGTGGGAGAGAGACCTAGAAACATCAATGAGTAGAGAGAATCATTGATCGGCTGCCTCCTGTATGCCCCACACTGGGATTGAGCCCGCAACCTGGGCGTGTGCTCTGACTGGTTATCCAATGGTGACCTCCTGGTTCAACCACTGAGCTACGCCTGCCGGGCTTTATTGAGCTTTTTCTATATGGGGGGCATGTATTATTTCATTTTATCTTTGCCCTAATCCCATCTAGTATATAGTCTTATTATCCCTGTTTTGCAGATGAGGAGACAGAGCACAGAAAGATTAAGGAATTTGCTAAGGTCACACAGCTAGTAGGTGACTGACTTGGGATTTGAACATATATACTCTAACTAGCATCCATGCTTAACCATGATGCTATATTGAATTGATTCCAGATGGAGAATCAACTAAGTTTAAATAACTAAAACACTTTAAATGAGTACGTACAATTTTTTACCAACTTTTTATTTTGAAAAATCACAAACTTAGAAAAAAGTTGAAACACTAATATAAGGAACATTATATAGAATCAGCAATTTTGCTTCATTTGGTTTGTCTGTATAATATTTCCTTTTTAAAAAAGTAAATAGCAAACATCATGATGCTTCTAAGAATAAAGACAGTCTTCCAAGTAACAGTACATAGTGTTGTTATGACACACAAGAAGTATGGCATTGAGTATTGACAATTCTAATAACCTTTAGTTTGTACTGGATAGATCAGATCTCTTACTAGATCATTGAAATTGCACTGCTTAAAAAAATCCTTATGAAAATCTGATTTTCTTCTTCTCAGAAATCATATTCCATGCCCATTGGCATTGAATTTCAGCGGAGATATGCAACAATCGTTCTAGAGCTTGAACAGCTGAACAAGGACCTAAACAAAGTTTTGCATAAAGTTCAGCAGTACTGCTATGAGGTAGGTAATTTGCATGAATTTTCCTTGAGGATCTGTGCCCTCTATACTTTCATTTGAAGCTTAATACTGTTACACACTTTAGAAAATCCAAACTAAGCCAATATCTTTATAAAATCCTTTAACAGAACCATATTTCATATATATTTTTATTCCTTACAGTATCAGTGTCGAACAGTGCTTTTATATCCAGTGAGCTATCAATTTTATTGATTTTGTTCGTTTGGATTACAACTGATATAGGTCTCAAAAGATTTTAGAAAAATAATTACTCTTTTAAAAAAAATTTTATTGATTGATTTTAGAGAGAAAGAGGACGGGGTGTGGGGGAAGAGAGAGATTTGTTGTCCCACCTATTCATGCATTCATTGGTTGATTCCTGCATGTGCCCTGATTGGGGATCGAACCCACAACCTTGGCACATCAGGATGATGCTCCAGCCACCTGAGTTACCTGGTCAGGGAGAAATATAATAACTTAATTCTGCTGTCCCAAAGACTATATTTTGGTTTGTTTCCCCTTAGTTTTTATATATACTAGTATATGCTTGTTATCACTAAGTTATGGTCATGCCGTGTATACAATTTTATTTCTTCCTCCTTTAAACTTTACATTACAACTGTGGATTGTTGAACTCAAGCACATAGGTCATAGGGTTATTTGTGAATTGCCATTATCATGCACACAAAATTATATATATGGCCCTAGCTGGTTTAGCTCAGTGGGTAGAGTGTTGGACTGAAAGGTCCCAGGTTCAAGTCCAGTGAAGGCTGCATGCTCGAGTTGTGGGCTTGATACCCAGTGCAGGAGGCAGCCAATCAATGATTCTTTCTCATCATTGATGCTTCTATCTCTCTCTCCTCTTTCTTCCTCTCTGAAATCAATAAATATATATTTTTTTAAATTATATATATGAATGTGGTTGCAGGTTCGATCCCAGGTCCTGGTCAGGGCGTTTACAGGAAGCAACCAATCGATGTGTCTCTTGCACATCAATGTTTCTTTCTCTGTCCCCCTCCTTCCCTTTCTTCCACTCTCTCTAAAAATTAATGGAAAAAAATATACTCAGGTGAGGATTAACAACAACAACAACAAAAAGATGCCATAACAAAGCTGATGATACATGCAGAAGTGGGTTGCCCATCAGTCTTTCTGTATAATTTCATACGTACACAAGGCCCTTTGTGATAGTCTCATTTTCTAATGAAGTAAAATTACTCAATTTTCAGAGTACTTTTGTGGAAGTATAATATTGATTTTAATATAAGAACACGTCAGAGAGAACACTTATGACTAAGAAATTGTACTCCTAAGTACATACCAATACTTAATATATATGTGAACAGATATTTACCAAAAGTTATACACTAGAATGTTCATAGCATCACTGTTCATTATAGCCAAAAATTAGCAATCACCCAAATACCCATTAATAGTAGAATAAATTAATAAACTGTCATAAAATTATCCAATGGAATATTCTCAGCAATGAGAATGAATGAACGCAACTACATGCAACACATGGATGAACTCACAAATATAATGTTGAACAGATAAAATCAGACACAAAAGAATATATATAATGCATGATTCCATTTACCAGTATGTAAAGCTCAAAAGCTAGTCTATGATGCTAGAAGTCAGGATGGTGGTTACCCTCAGAGCATTACACTGGAAGTTGGCGTTAGAGGGCCTCTGAAGTAATGTTCTATTTTTTAATCTAGATGCTGATTTCTCAGGCATGTTTGATTTGTGAAAATTCATTAGTCCATATACTTTATGATTTGTGAACTTTTATGTAGTGATGTATATACTTCAATTAAAATTTTTTTTAGAAAGTGTTAGAGGACTAGGCTACTCACTGGAGCATATTGGTAATTGCAAAATATTAGATAAAACCTAAAATCCCACACCCAGGGGATTGGCTAAATAATACGGTGCAGCCGCACAGTGGAGTGCTCTGCTGCTGCGAGAACGAACCCAGACGCTCTCTATTTGCTGATGGAGTGTCCAGGGTATAGTAAGTGAAAAAAGTAAGGCACGAAACATGTAGGTCACCTTTGGGGAAGCAGGAATCCACAGAAGTAAAATAGACTTGCCTCTGCTTAGTTTTTCCAAAACACCCAGGAAGGATAAACCGGAAACCCATCTGGGAGCCGAGTGGGGACAGAGGAGAGAGGAGGAGTGACATTTCTGTCCGCGTTTGTTTCCTCAGCAAATACAGGTAAACTGTAAAGTGGGATGCGAACAAAGGAGCCTAACTGGTTCAGAGGAGCAGCACGAGCACCCTGAAGGGCAGAGCCGCATCCACATGACTTTACCATAGTATCTTGTCAACCAAACGTTAAACCAACACTGAGCTCGAGTTGATAGGGTTTCTCTCATGGTGGTGAAGGGTTAGCAATGCTGAGACACGGTCCTAGGACTAAGCAAATGGTTAAGTGAGTATATGAGGATAATGGGAGCCAAGCCTCGCCCTGTTGGAGAAAGGACTTACCGAGAAGGGGAGACCAGAGCGAACCCTTCGGTATGCGACTAGACTAGGAAGAGTCGTATGAATTCCTGGTTCATTTTATGTTTATAACGTGGGTATAAGTACGTGTGGATGTGTGCTGAGAGAACCTAGAGCCAGGACACCCACAGCCTGAGCGCACTAAGCATACCCAGCATCCACATCTCAGTGTCTAAACACTGCTCTCCCACAAAGGAAGCAGCGCTCCTTGGAAAGGAGACAGATCCCAGAGCTGGGGCAGAGAGTGTAGAAGATGAGCCTGGACCGTCTTACTGTGCTAGGGAAGTAAAATGTGCCCCAGAATTATGGGGACGTATCAGAAGGGACCAGCTCAACAGGACCCCCACTTGCCAAATCTGGGACAATTTGAGCTTCAGCATAAGTAATTATAGTAAGAAGTTATAACCCATTGAATAAAATAAGATCCATGAGTCCACTAATATTACTTATTTCTTAAGGAAAAACTCTTAATAGTAAAATATCAATAATAAACGTGGAAGGAATGATAAGAATGAGAAAGATACCATTTGTCAACTCTCATAGTAATATTTGGTAAAGATGAGAATCATCAATAGATGCTAAGACTAGTGGGTAAAAGTTTGATGAGGAACATAATCTTTACAAAGCCTCACAATCTCTCTTCTCAAATACTTATTCATGACTAAGGGGCAGATCCTTTACGTTGGGGAATCTGCAGACACTTAACTGCCTTAAGCAAGTGATCAAAGATAACACCACAGTGATGGGACTAGATGCCTCCTGGTCATGATCCACAGAGAAGTCAGCATCACGCTGTGGTTCCTGCCCAAACTGCATAACCTCTGTGTAGTCAGGAGGAAACAGACAAACCACATTGAGGGATGTTATACAAAGTAATTGGCGGGTCCTCTTCAAAAACATCAAGGTCATGAAATACTATGGAAACATCAAGGTCATGAAATACTATGGAAACATCAAGGTCATGAAATACTATGCAAACATCAAGGTCATGAAATACTATGCAAACATCAAGGTCATGAAATACTATGCAAACATCAAGGTCATGAAATACTATGCAAACATCAAGGTCATGAAATACTATGCAAACATCAAGGTCATGAAATACTATGCAAACATCAAGGTCATGAAATACTATGCAAACATCAAGGTCATGAAATACTATGCAAACATCAAGGTCATGAAATACTATGCAAACATCAAGGTCATGAAATACTATGGAAATAGAAGGTCATGAAGTAAAGGAATTAAAGGGACATGATAACCAAATGCATTCGGGGGAAACAGCCATGTTAAGACATCCTTGAGTCAATTAAGAAATCTGAATGTGGACTATCAGAAAATGGAATTAAATCAATGTTAAATTCCCTGAGTGTGATAACTGGACTATTCTTTTTTAAAAAACATTTTTTATTGATTCCAGAGAGGAAGGGTGAGGAAGAGAGAGAGAGAAACATCAATGATGAGAGGGAATCATTGATTGGTTGCCTTCTGCATGGCGGCCCTCACTGGGGATTGAGCCTGCAACCCGAGCATGTGCCCTTGGCCGGAATCGAACCCAGGACCCTTCAGTCCTCAGGCGGATGCTCTATCCACTGAGCCAAACTGGCTAGGGCAACTGCACTATTCTTATGAAAGACAATATTCTTGTACTTAGGAAATAATGAGTATTTAGGGATAAAAAGTATAAGGGAAAAGAATTATATATACACAAACAGATCAAATGTTAAGTCAAATGCAATAAGCCATAAACAGTGAATCTGGGTAAAAGGTTATCTAGAATTTTTGTTTCATTTTTAAGAATATATATATATATTATTGATTTTAGAGAGGAAGGGAGAGGGACAGAGAGAGATAGAAACATCAATGATGAGAGAGAATCATTGCTCGGCTGCCTCCTGCATGCCCCCCACTGGGGATCGAGCCCCCAACCCGGGCATGTGCCTTTGGCTGGAATCAAACCTGGGACCCCTCAGTCCACAGTCCGGCGCTCTATCCATTGAGCCAAACCCGCTAGGGCTTGTTTCATTTTCTTTAGAAAACTGTTATAGGAGAAAAAGACTTCTAAGGTAAGAGTGCACATAATTTTTGTTATAAATGCTAGTTTTGTAAAAATCCAAATCTGAAAACGGCACAAGCACACAAATGACATGGCTTCATGAAAGTCCATCTTACGTGTCAATCTCATGTCCAGCTTGCTCCAGACCAGGGGCTGCAGCCTGCAGACCAGCCTACAGACATGAGACGGAGGTGTGAGGAGGAGGCACAGGAAATCGTTCGGCATGCGAATTCCTCAGCAGGGCAGCCCTGTGTTGAAAATAAAAACCTGACAGACCTCATCTCCAGGCTTACAGCTATTTTATTACAAATTAAGGTAAATTTTGGAGAAAATGTTTTCTTAATATCGACACCTAAACGGACTATGCTAATTTGTTGCTAAAAAATTGTAATATATAGATTATATCGGTATTTTTTTTGTCTGTAGTTGAACTATAAATTAAATTTTGAAATGTTTTTTCCTTTTAGTGTCTAGCAGAAGGAGGAGACCTGAATTCCTTTGAATTCAAATCACTTACAGATTCATTGAATGATATCAAGAGTACAATAGATGTTTCTAATATCAGGTAATTCATTAGATGTACCCTAATCATTTTTATATTAAATTCAGTGATTTCCAGTACTAGTTTTAAGAATTATGCATATTTGTGAAGTACTTACATAATTTGTGTCCTTTAAATAAATTGTAAAAGAGCTTTTCAGTTATATCCAGTCTATTGATAGAATAGAAACTTCACATGGAATTTTTTTTTCACATGGAATTTTTATATAAAGGAATCAGAAAACATAATATTTAGTTGTTTTTTAAAAATATATATTTTTATTGATTTCTGAGAGGGTGGGAGAGGGGAATTGGACAGTAACCACCTGGTTCATAGGTCCACGCTTAACCACTGAGCCACGCCTGCCCGGCTCGGTTTTGGTTTAGCATGGAGGCTCCGCATAGAGGTAGAGTATCCTCTTCCCATCACTCCTTGGCTCCTTGCTGCTTTCGAGTATCCTCCTTCAGTTAGTTCTGACAGAATTAGGGCTACTTGAAGGGTGGAATCCTTATCTTAGCTATCTCCTAATATTCTTAGCTATTTTCCTTTTTAAAAAATTGTTTTTAATTTTGTGAAATAAAGCAGTTAACTATATTTTTTCTTTCTTTAGTTGCTTTCAGAATAATGTAGAAATCCACGTTGCACATATTCAGAGCGGCCTAAGCCAGATGGGAAACTTACATGCCTTTGCAGAAAATAACACCAACAGAGACTGAGTAGAAGATTTAATTATTCCTACTGATAGGACATGGTTTTCGAGAAGTTCTTTCCCTTTATATAGGCTTCCAAGACCAAATAACCTGACTGCTGGAAAACAAGGGAAATTTACATCTGCAAATAAGGCATTTTGATATACTGTACTGCTTCTTATGCCAGCATTGCTGACCATCAGTATATTTATTTTTCTTTTATTATTCAGCTGCAGTAGCATTGCTTGTATTACATATGTTAATTAGCAAGTCGTTTTTAAACTGAAAATGTCTGAACATAATTTCATGGAGGAATACATTGGCCATTTTTTAATGTGCATGAATTCAACCCTACACGTGCAGACAGCTGTAGTGGAGAACTTGGAGCAACGGTCTTTTGTGCACATGTGTGGCAGTGTGGAAACTGCGTCTGGAAAACGGCGACTCTGGTTCATTCAGTCTCTCACCATCTCAGTCTTCAAAGGACATCATGAGCTATGGGAAGCCCTAGAGTGAAGGAAGGCACTGGAATATAGATGGGAATACAGACTGTACTAGTATATATAGTATATACTTGCCATGTGACATGGTTCTGTAGATCATTTTATAATAATAAATATTTTAATTTATCATAATTTATAAAAGAAACCTTTGTTGTTTGTCTGTTGAAAGAAAATGAAGGAGCAGGAAAAAAACCATTACTTGCAAAATGCTGAATCTCAGCAAGTGGATTTGGCATGTCTTTCCCCGTCAGTTCAGGGCAAAAAGTGCTATTGTTATGAGATTTATTAAAAAAGAAAAGACTGATAACACACTATTTTCATATTTTTTGTTTATTTGCACAACTTTTAGACCAAATTATTGGTTAAAATCCAACAATATACCATTTATAAAGTAAAAAGATTTTATAAGGAAAACATAATAACCTGTGCTGTGAAATACAGAGAAAAGGTTTGTATTTGGTTGTGGTTTTGTTTTTTTAAAGAAAACCCTGCCTAAAATATTAATCTTGTAAAAAGTGTATTTGGAATTCTCTTTGTTTTAATATAGAATATTATAAAGTCAAAATATAATAAATTGTTTTCAGATTTGGAGTTTAAGATATAGCTGTAGAAGTGGCTTTAATTCTTTTAAATGTCTCATAAAATGAGGCTTTTTATATGTTAATGTATAAAAAAACAAACGAGATTATTTTCCATTTTAAATTTTTGTATAGTTTAAAAATGCTTCCATATTCTGTGCCACTGCAGAACTTTAGTGCAGAGTTTATATTTAGCTCAACTGTTATGTTAATTAAGAAAAGCATAAATCTTTTATTCTTAATATTTGTAATTCTAAATAAATTGATCTATGAAAATTAATATTGTCTACATTTTCATTAATATAAGTTGATAAGTATTCCTTCTGTTTAAGAAGTTTTAAGGAATTACAATTTCTATTAAACTTTATTTTTAGGGGAAACAGTACAGATTAATTACTCATTCTGAATAACAAAACCATCCAATATTTTGAGGAGTTTTGTCCATCCCTGAGTAAATCACAGGAAAACACCAAGCAAGTAAGTTACGTGGCTTACTATAGACCTAGTGAAAGGTCAGTTTTAATGTATTCTGCCTAGCATTAGGTAAGTATTTTCTACATTAAAAAATTATTTCTATTGATTTTAGAGAGGAAGGGAGAGGGAGAGAGAGAAAAAACAATGATAAGAGAGAATCATTGATTGGCTGCCTCCTGCATGCCCCACACTGGAGATCGAGCCCAAAACCTGACCAGGAATCAAACTGGCGACCTCTTGGTTCCTGGGTCGAAGGTTAAACAATGAGCCACAACAGGCAGGCATACATTTCACATCTTACATTTCTTAAGGCTTACTCGTCACACGTACAGTATACCTCATTCTGCACATAGGTAAGTGCTGTCAATGTCTGTCAGTGCCATCCTGTGTTGACGGCAGGAATGGTGCTAAGAATATATTTGAATTTTATTTCTGTTTAGGGAAGAAGAAATCAATGTAATCCAAAGCAGTCATTTGGGTCAGTTGAGTGTTACTTTGAATGATGCTGCCACCTAACGCCTTTCTGGAGCTCTAAGGAAAGCCAGCAAAGCCAGGTTGAGTGAATAAGCAAGCATGTCATGTGTTAGATAGATTTGGTTCTTAATTACTTTGTTAGTTTAAAAATCAGATTCACTTGCTACCATTCAGAATCTACCAAGAGATTTGCCTATGACCTATTTTTTCTCAAATTCATGCACCGTTCTCCGTCTTCATTATCATTACAATGCTCGGCCCGCTGTCATCACTAGCCCGGCACAGGTCAGTGCTCACGCAGCCCTCCTCAGATGCAGCATCATGAAGTGATGTGTGTAACATGCAGAAGTGGTCATGTTGTCCCATCTAAAGGCCTAGGGCTCAGGACAAATGCAGAATTCTTACGAGACCTACAAAGCCATGCCTGGCCGGCCCGCCTCCCCACCTGTCAATCCTACCCCTTGCTCCGAGGGGCAGCGCAGGCTGTGCCGTCTGTTACCGATCCTCCACCTGGGTCACTCCTCAGCCTGCACGGCTTACCTTCAGCATCACCTTCTCAGAAGCTTCCCTCGACTGCAGCACACCCTCAGGTCTTCATGGACCTTTGCTCCCAGCACATTTGCAATTTGATATTTCTTTTGAGTCCATGCTGCCTTCTTTGCTCAATGAGGGGAAGGACTGTTTCTGGTTTTCTCATCACTTATTTCCAGGCCCTAGTGAAGCATCGGTTCATAGGCACCAAATACTTGTGGAATGAATGAACAAGTAAGAGTTTCAAAAGAGCTCTAAGCAACATTAGTGCCACTGGAATAAAAGTATGGGTTTTCATGATGATGGCTTTGAAAGATGAGACAGTCATCAGATACAGAAATCCTGATTAGGGGGTTCCCTTTAAACCTACGATGTTAACACTAGTCTGGATTTAAAAGGCCAGGCCAGTATAGGAGGCATTGTATGATAGTGTATTAATGTGGACTGAGTTAGTCTTAGGTTTGAGTCCCGGCTGTCCTTTATTAGCTCTGTGGTTGTGACCGACTTAAGTTTTTTGATCTTTAAAATAATAGTCCCTACCTTATTTGGCAATTGTGAGAACTAAACGTATAATGCCTGTGACACATTTAACAGATAGGATCTCTTAAGAGTTTGAAAGAGGTGCAGACTAGAAGATCCCACAATTTTTAAAAATTAAAAGTGTAACAAAATT
The DNA here is from genome assembly GCF_000412655.1 of Myotis brandtii. Classification (NCBI taxonomy): domain Eukaryota; kingdom Metazoa; phylum Chordata; class Mammalia; order Chiroptera; family Vespertilionidae; genus Myotis; species Myotis brandtii. Next base: position 2,673,225 of record NW_005370397.1, read on the forward strand.
CTTTCAGTTGTTTGGGGAAAAGAACATAACAATATAAATACAATAATACAATTAATAAGCTAATTACAAGGTTTACTTTTTTATTTTTTCTTTATTGATTAAGGTATTACATATGTGTCCTTATCTCTCCATTGCCCCCCACCTCCCCACTCATGTCCTCACCCCCCTGTTGTCTGTGTCCATTGGTTAGGCCTATATGCATGCATACAAATCCTTTGGTTGATCTCTCCTCTTACCCTCACCCTCCCCTACCTTCCCTCTGAGGTTTGACAGTCTGATCCATGCTTCTCTGTCTCTAGATCTATTTTTGTTCATCAGTTTATGTTGTTCATTATAATCCACAAATGAGTGTGATCATGTGATACTTATCTTTCTCTGACTGGCTTATTTCACTTAGCATAATGCTCTCCAGTTCCATCCATGCTGTTGCAAATGGTAAGAATTCCTTCTTTTTTACAGCAGCATAGTATTCCTGGTATTTCTGGTTTCTTGGGATATATTCCTAGAAGTGGGATCACTGGGTGAAATGGGAGTTCCATTTTTAGTTTTTGAGGAAACTCCATTCTGTTCTCCACAAGTGGCTGCACCAGTCTGTGACAAGGTTTACTTTTAAATGTGACCCTTGGTGGACTGTAAGTTTAAGTGGCTGCACCGGTCTGTGACAAGGTCTACTTTTAAATGTGACCCTTGGTGGACTGTAAGTTTAAAGTGTTGTCTTTCAGTGAATGTATCTCATTTGGCCATGTCACAAGCCTACCAGTCACTGTGAAGGGAGCTCTCAGCCCTGACTACCCCACCATGGGCCCTGAGCACACTGTCTGGCACTTACAATGATAATCGCTAATGTGATCATCTCATTTGTGGTTTTAGATAGTTTCTAGGTTCAGAACTCGAGTCTGCTACTAGAGCCTGAACTATCTCCTTGTTGCTCATAGTAGTGGGTCTGGTACTCTGGAGAGTGCAAGCCATTTGGATAACACCTCTGTGAACATTAGGGAGCTGGCCTGTAAACCTCTGGGACATGGCACATAGCTCAGACTCTTCCGATAACCATCAATCATGGCCCTGGCCCTGGCTTCTCTCTAGCTTTCTCCAAAGCGCCGTTTACAAAGAAACCTCATCTCTGGTTCCCTCATACAGTTTCCTTTGGCCCTCAAGAGTTTGAAAACCCTCAAAATATTAAAACAGTAATTAATCTCAGGCTAACTTAGAAACAGTAATTTACATACATTCTTAATATATAAATTGGGAAAGAGAAATCTCCTGAAACCAAAAACTCATGTGATTAAACTTTGAACAAACCAAAGGTATGTGTTTAACCAGGTTGAATTTCTCGGCGCAGCGGCCTGCGGATACGAGATTCCTGCTTCAACTACAATTGCAGAGACGTTTTTCTTTGAGAAATGCTTTCCATGGTCACATGATATATACGGATCAACTGGAAACAAAACCCTGTCTACAGGCCAGAATGCATTTCAATAGAAGGACAATGAAACATTTGTGGAAGACATTTAATAATCCAGTAGGTTGCATAGACACGCAGTAACAAGTGCTAAAGGTAATGACTATTGAAGTGATTGAAGTAACAGGACAAAATCGGATTACAGGAAGTTTCAGACTCCAGAAAGAAGGGGGTCTCCAGGGTTTCCAAAGAGGTATTTGTTTGGTTCCAAAAACTGAAGGGAGTGTCTTTGAGACGGCGCCGTAACTTGTGGATGGGTGACCCTAAGATCTGCGTGACTGCGCTGTGGGTTATGGGTGGCAGTCATCTGGGAGGGAACGGGAGGTTTTTATAATTGGGTAGCAATTTCTAGAGAGAGTAAATTTTTTTTTTTTTTTTACTTTTACACTTGGTTTTATTATCTTTTGGGTATGTGAGTTGTCAATTAACTTTTTTTTAGTTATTTTAATTTGATTCTGAGAATGTTTAAATCTTATCCATTTTGCATTAATTTGCTTTTTCTAAACAACTTTTAGCTTTACTTTTTTAAAAACTGTACATTGAGTTTTTAAAATCAGAGATCTGTTTGTCAAATTGTAAAGTATTTGACACTTGTTGTCTTAACAATTTTATTTTATTTTCCTTTTTTTTAATATATTTCATCGATTCTCCACAGAGAGGAGGGGAGAGAGATAGAGAGCCAGAAACATCGATGAGAGAGAAACATTGATCAGCTGCCTTCTGCACATCTCCCACTGGGGATGCGCCCTCAACCAAGGCACATGCCCTTGACTGGAATCGAACCCGGGACCCCCCAGTCCACAGGCCGACGCTCCATCCACTGAGCCAAACCGGCCTCGGCTTGTCTTAACAATTTTAAAAACCACACACAGCCCTAACCGGTTTGGCTCAGTGGATGGAGCGTTGGCCTGTGGACTGAAAGGTCCCAGGTTCGATTCCGGTCAAGGGCATGTACCTTGGTTGCAGGCACATCCCCAGTGGGAGGTGTGCAGGAGGCAGCTGATCGATGTTTCTAGCTCTCTATCCCTCTCCTTTCCTCTCTGAAAAAAAGAAATCAATAAAACATATTTTTAAAAATAAATAAATAAACCACGCACAAAACTCTGTATTTTAGTTCCGTAGTCCAAAAGTGTCCTCCCATTTTGCAATTGACCCACCTCAGCTGAAGAGAGTAGTTTTTTAGAAGTTGAGAACCGAGACACAGGGAGCTCTCGGAATAACCTGGACACAGTCCTGGGCGCTACACTGAGGTGGAGAGGCTGGGCCGGATAAGGAGCAGTAAGTCAGGATGAGGACGGAAGTAGGTGGGCGGGGTTTAAGGCATAAACCTTGGAGGAAGCAGAGAGGAGGGCAATTGTCAAGCAGAAAGGGAACCGGAGTCCAGCAGGCGTTCTGTGAAGAAGACACTGAGCCCTAACCGGTTTGGCTCAGTGGATAGAGCGGCTGCCTGCGGACTCAAGGGTCCCAGGTTCGATTCCGGTCAAGGGCATGTACCTTGGTTGCGGTCACATCCCCAGTAGGGGGTGTGCAGGAGGCAGCTGATCTATGTTTCTAACTCTCTATCCCTCTCCCTTCCTCTCTGTAAAAAAATCAATTAAATATATTTTTTTAAAAAAGTAAGAACTGGACTGGCAAGGAGTCAGCAGGGACGGAGACCGAACGGAACGTGCAGACTTGGAAATGTACAAAATGTACAGGTGGAAA
>NW_005370397.1:2676490-2676884 GCF_000412655.1 Myotis brandtii
GAACTGGGGGGGCGGGGGGGGGGTAGGATGGTTCAGAGAAAACCTGGGCCTGGGCGGGGCTTCAGAGGCAAAGGGGCGGAGCCTCCACAGGTGACAGATGGCTGTCAAAACCAGAACCGAGATGAGCACGGATGTGTCCTTAACAGGAAGCCCGGAAGGGTTGTGAGCCGCGGCTCCCCGAGTGTGTCCTGAACTCCGGGTTCCTCAAGAGCTCGCGAAGGCAGAGAGGATGTGCTCCTCCCAGGAGTCCAGCTTGGTGGCCAAGTCCTCAGGGAGCGCGCAGGTCTCGCCGTTCTGGCCGTGGGGACTGGGGTCCGAGGGCAGGCAGGTCACATCCACCGGCAGAGGCGGCTGGGCCTTCAAACACGGCGCTCCGGCTCCGGCTCCGTGAGCA
>NW_005370397.1:2677153-2677630 GCF_000412655.1 Myotis brandtii
GGCCAGCAGCGCAAGCCGCCGGGATTCCACCTCCGTTACGCACTAAGTGCACCTGGACTAGAACTTTCAAACTGTGATGAGCTCCTCTGCTTCCAGCTTTACCCCAAATGCTACATCCTTTTGCACCGAAATTCCAGGCCAGTACCTGCGGGCAAAGGGGCCCGGGCCCAGCGGTGACGTGTGCGTCAGCCCGCCCCCCGCACCTCTCCCACCTCTCCCACCAGGGCACCCGGCTGCGCGCATCGCCCTCTTTCTCCGGGAAGAGGTGCGGACCGGCTTTCTCACTATTTCAGGGACCGGCCAGCCTCCTCGGAGGGGCCCCTGCTGTGACACTCAGCACTTGGACACGGAGTCACGGGTGCGCGCCCGTCCTTTCCCTCCAGCCTCACAGCCCGACGCTGTAGGCGCGATATTGTCCCCATGACAACCGGACGCGGAGGCCCAGGGGAGTCACTTGCCGACCGTCCGGTAAGTGAG
>NW_005370397.1:2679092-2686405 GCF_000412655.1 Myotis brandtii
CTGGTGAGCCTGCCCGCCGCCCGCCGGTCATCAAAGGCGTCTGTTTACCCCCCTGCTACATGCTAGACCCGTAAGGCTGGTCAAACAGCCAGCCCCGACCCCCGCAAGCCTCCCCACACATCCTGACCAGAAGGAGGGGCGCAGATAAGGGGCCTGAAGGGGCAGTGACACCTGGGGAGGGGGCGACCCTTGTGCTTGGATGTCCGCGTGGGCCTAGAAATACGGACCCCTTAGGCGCGCAGGGTGGAAGACGTGGTCACGTTTAGCAAACGCAGGACGTGGCCTTTCGGAGTCGCCCTGTTAGGCTCAAGGCGGATCCAGGGGAAGGAAGACGAAGGGCTCCGGGGAGGTCCGCTCCCCCTGCCTCTGCCCTCTGGGCCTCCTGTAAGGTCCCGTCTTGTCCTGATGTGCAGCATGGCCATGGCTGTGTGCCTGCGTCCCCTCCTGGATTACCAGGCTTAGAGGGCAGGGCCCCGCTTCTCCCTGGAGTCTGCGGAGTGTCTGCCCGGCGCATCCGTGCACCCGGCGCATCCGCGCACCCACCGGCCGCCGCGCCAGACCTCCTGTGCGCTGCGGAGTCCGCTGTGGCTGCACCCACTGCGAGGAGGAGAGGCGCATGGCCGGGAGAGGAGCTGGGAAGACCACGCTTCTTGCTCCCAGAACCTGAGCCCTGATTTCCCCGGCACCATTCACGGCCCATGACCCTCAGGGGCGCTCTGTTGGGAGGGTCTGTCCGGGTCCCCGTCCTGCTGCCATCTTTTCTAGAATGCTCCAGGGCAACCTCAGGAAGAGCTCGGATGTTCTCCCCCCTCCCCCACCCCCTCAGCCAGGGGACATCTCGGCTGTCGAAGCAGCATATATATTTTTATTGATTTCGGAGAGGAAGAGAGAGAGATAGAAACATCAATGATGAGAGAGAATCATTGATCGGCTGCCTCCTGCACACCCCCAACTGGGGATCGAGTCCGCAACCCGGGCATGTGCCTTTGGTTGGAATCGAACCTGGGACCCTTCAGTCCGCAGGCCGCCGCTCTGTCCACTGAGCCAAAGCGGCTGTCGAAGCAGCAAGGATTCTTGGGGCTGCGGGAGGAGTTCCGCGCTGGGCTTCCTCCTCTGGGTGTGGTGTCCCGGGCTGTGACCCAGACCCCTGCACAGCCCCTGAGGCTCGGAGAGGCAGCCTGTTCCTCCCCCTCCCCCTCCCACTCCCCCTCCCTTTCTTCCTTATGCCTGCGCCTGGTCACTGTGGGCATTTAGGCAGAAGGTGGATGGGATGGAGGGCAGACATTCTTTCATGAACTCACAGCTGTTTCTGAAGGGTCCCTGAGCTGGGCTGTGCTTTATGGGTGTTTCTGCCCCAATTTTTTACAGTGAATTTATTTATTTATTTATTTATTTGTCAATCCTCACTTGAGGATATTTTCCCATTGATTTTTAAAAATATATTTATATTTTATTGATTTTTTACAGACAGGAAGGGAGAGGGATAGAGAGTTAGAAACAACGATGAGAGAGAAACATCCATCAGCTGCCTCCTGCACACCCCCTACTGGGGATGTGCCTGCAACCAAGGTACATGCCCTTGACCGGAATCAAACCTGGGACCCTTGAGTCCGCAGGCTGACGCTCTATCCACTGAGCCAACCCGGTTAGGACTCCCATTGATTTTTTTAAAAAATATATTTCTTTATTGATTTCAGAGAGGAAGGGAAAGGGAGAGAGAGGTAGAAACATCAATGAAGAGAGAATCATTGATCGGCTGCCTCCTGCACACCCCCTACTGGGGATCGAGCCTGCAACGCAGGCGTGTGTCCTTGGCTGGAATCGAACCTGGGACCCTTCAGTCTGCAGGCCGATGCTCTATCCACTGAGCCAAACTGGCCAAGGCTCCCATTGGTTTTTTAGAGAGAGTGGAGTGTCCCAGTTTCATAGACCAGGAGATAATCCACCATCTAGACAGGCCAAATGACTCCAAAGCCACTGCTGAGTTCCCTGTCACCTCAGGTAGAAGGTGTGTGTGTGTGTGTGTGTGTGGGGGGGGGGGGGGGGGAGGTTGTCATTCAGGCTCATTAGGTTTCCAGTCACTGGCAGTGGTGATAAAGCCAATTTAGGCAGACCTGTTGCTATAGTGATGGGGACCAGGAAGCCAGAGGTTTCTTGGCTGCTGGCTGCCAGCCGAGGTTTAACTATCAGGGATGGCCCAGGAACCCAGAAACTCTGCCACGGATCAAGGGTCTCGGGGTTCTCCGGCCTGGGTGGGAATCCCCGAGGCCCCCGGCCAGGTCTCACCCCTCCGCTGTGCTCACTGGGGAGGCCCCGAGTGGGCCAGGAACGCGGACCTGCAGAGACGAGGACGCGCCTGGCCATGCATGGAAACTGGAGATGGTCTGACAAAAAAATCTAACCAAGTTTGAATGACAGTTCTTCTCTGTCTTTTAAACTGGTGATAAGAAATTCTAGCATTTCTGCCCTAACTGGTTTGGCTCAGTGGATAGAGCGGCAGCCTGCCGACCAAAAGGTCCCAGGTTCAATTCTGGTCAAGGGCATGTACCTTGGTTGCGGGCACATCCCCAGTAGGAGGTGTGCAGGAGGCAGCTGATCTATGTTTCTAACTCTCTATCCCTCTCCCTTCCTCTCTGTAAAAAAACAATAAAATGTATTTTTAAAAAAAGAAAAAGAAATTCCAGCATTTCCTTTGTGGCATAATAGTTATCCAAACGAACTAAACAAGTATGTTTTTATGGCTTTTCCTGGGAGTTTGTGTGGCATTATAATCTTCTATGTTGAAATAGATCCCAGCCTTTCACCCTCTCTTCTCTTGTTGCTTAAAATGAAGTTTTAATTGTGTGTCCCTGACAATACCCTTGGAGAGGATACAGTGGAAACCCAGGGTTAGAATTCGACTGAAGGGTTGAGAGAGACTCTTTATTTTATTCCCTTTGATGCTCCTTTGTTATTATTTTGTAATCATATGTATGTATTAGTGTTATAAGTACATTTTTTAAAAATATATTTTATTGATTTTTTACAGAGAGGAAGGGAGAGGGATAGAGAGTTAGAAACATCGATGAGAGAGAAACATTGATCAGCTGCCTCCTGCACACCCCCTACTGGGGATGTGCCCGCAACCAAGGTACATGCCCTTGACTGGAATCGAACCTGGGACCCTTCAGTCCACAGGCCGATGCTCTATCCACTGAGCCAAACCGGTTAGGGCTATAAGTACATTTTGAAAGCCTAGTTTTTTGATGACTAAATGCAATGTGGGATTCGGAGTCAGGTCTTTAAAAAACAAAAATGGATATTAGTGCCCGGCCAGCGTGGCTCAGGGGTTGAGTGACGACCTATGAGTCAGGAGGTCACGGTTCGATTTCTGGTCAGGGCACATGCCAGGGTTTGGGCTCGATCCCCGGTGTGGGGTGTGCAGGAGGCAGCTGGTCCATGACTCTCATCATTGATGCTTCTACCTCTCTCTCCCTCTTCCTTCCTCTCTGAAATCAATAAAAATATATTCCTTTAAAAAAAGGACATTAGAGAGAAAACTGATGAAATCTGAATGAAAAAGAAACAATTAATTTTTAAGAACAGAAGCAGAGGAGGCAATGCAATGAATCTGAAAAAGAGAGATTTGCTCTGCCACGGACATGGATCTCCCAACGCTCGGGGACCTTCACTGATGAGAGGCAGCTAGCTAGACGTAAGCCTGGGAATCAGGATCCCGTAGGCACGCAGGGTGGAAAACGCGGGCACGTTTAGCAATCACAGGACGTGTCCTCTCTGGAGGCGAAAGAGAAAACCAGGAAAGGCAGGGCCCCACAGCTCTGATGTGTGCACTCACTCAAAACTCAAATTATTTCCACTCCTCGTGGGTGTGACAGACACCTGTGAAGTCATGCGCTTTTCACTAAGTGCCATGTCTAGATTCCTTTCTCAGTCACCCTGCGCACGCGTACAATGAACAACTTGTTGATTCTTCTCTACCTGTACCCCAAGTTGGACAATGGAAAGAGCCCAGTCCTTGGCAATCTCTTGACAAGCAATGATTGCAAGTTATTTTCCCCAAACAGAGAAGCTGTGGAACTGAAGCACGTTTCCAATTGGCTCTGTAAGTGCTTTCTCCCACCGCAGCGAGTCAGTGCCCGACTTCAGAAGAGCCAGTGAGCTTTGCGCTGCCCTGGCCACCCCGGGCGCACTGGCTGGCCACGGATTTGCTTTTGGCTGGCATTTATACGTGGCCTGTCAGGCACTTCTGTGAAATAGACCCGATGGGAGCTTGTGGTAAAATAGAAGGCGACCCTCAGAGCTGCTTCCTGTCTAGTGAGGGAAGGCCAGTAAATATAAGTAAAGATGCAACAGGAAGGCAGTAGCTTGAAAGAAAAGAAGTGTTGCCTGGAGCAGGCTGAGGAGGGGGGGAGCCATGCAGGGCCACTGGCCTCTTCCGTCTCCTCATTTCCCACCGGGTCCTGACTCCCCAAAGCCCTCTGAGGCCTGCCTTCCTCTAAGTGCTAAGTACCCTCTTCCCCAGGCCTCTTTGTTGTTCAGCGGCCCCTCCACACGGCCCGACGCCCTGGGCTGTGAGCCTGGTTGTTTATTGGAGAGAAAACCAGCAAAGGCAGCCCAGGGGCGTCGATGGCTCCGCTTTCACCTGGAGGCCCCGCAGCTGTGCCCCTTTGATCCAGGCCTCGGCCTCGCTTTGATTTCCTCCCCTGCCTGGGCCTCCCGGTCCCCAGGTTTACTTCAGACCCAGTGGTTACAGGAGATGGAGAGACGCCACCCCCGAAGGCGTCACTGTGCCAGGAAAGGGGTGAACCCATATGCATTCACATCACAAACTCAAAACAGATTTTGAACCCACCAGGTCGAGTTTCTTAAAATGATTCCTTTTCTTCGTCCAGTTTTTTTCCACCCAAAGCCTCTGTGGAGCCTTTCTCGACCCCGGTTCACGCAGCAAACCAATGGGGTTGAAGGACCTTGTCAGCGTCAGAGAAAGGAAGGCGTGGGTTTGCCAGGTGTGTGTCTGCACACGCGATAGAGAACTGAGATGACGAGCAAAACGTCGGTCATCAAACCCAACACGCTGCGACTTCCTTCTGGAACGTGCCTCCTGAGCACACACACGTGAAACCATCACCATGGACATGAACGTGAAAAACAAAGGTCGGTCTCCTCTTAGGGTTCCACGGAGCAAACCCTTTATTCTGGTAACAAAGAGAAGGAAGTAAGCATTCCCCTGCCTTTTGTGATGGCTGTAACCCAGGGGAGCCCGTTGACACAGGAAGCTTCTCCGGGTAGAAGTGTAATGATAAACGAGGAAGGACGCTGGAGTTGGAACAGCCCCACTTCGCAGCCTCTAATGCAGTGGTTCTCAACCTTCTGGCCCTTTAAATACAGTTCCTCAGGTTGTGACCCAACCATAACATTATTTTCGTTGCTACTTCATAACTGTCATGTTGTTACTGTTATGAATCATAATGTAAATACCTGATATGCAGGATGGTCTTAGGCGACCCCTGTGAAAGGGTCGTTCGACCCCCAAAGGGGTCGCTGCTCTAATGAGATCATGAGCCTAAGCGATGACCATTGCTGCCTTGTAGACGCACACAGCACCTCTGAGCCGTTCTTGCCAAAACGTAGAACCAGAGTTGAATCCAGCAAAGTCTCCTTCACCCTGGAGGTCCTGTATGCTCCCCACTGTCCTGGGCCCGTTTCGGGGGGGCTCTGGGATGAGTCCTGGGGAATCTCCGAGAACCCTCTTATCTGTTGTTAAGCCTCTCGTGACATGAAGGTGCTAGAAATCATGTCAGCCAGGTGGCAAAGAGCCCTCAGGCGAGGGGCCTTTGGAACGGTTTCTCTGGAAATCTGGGAGAAGGGACTCCGAGCTGCAACTATGGGGCCCACCCCCTGGGGCAGCCTCTCTGGGGCGGGGTGTGCTTTGGGGTGCACGTGGCTGGGGGAGCCCTCCCCTGGCTCTGTGCTTGGTCCTGGGCCCTGGGCAGGAGTGGGTGGGGTGGCAAGGGTCCTCTCCCAGGGGTGCAGAGCTGAGGCGCCCACCCAGGAGCCTCCCAGAGCAGAGCAGGCCGCCTCTGGGTCACAGCAGCCTGAGAACGACGCAGGGTCTCCTGCTGCCTCCTGTCGGCCTGAGACACTGGTGGCTCAGCCCTCAAGGCACTGGTGGCGGCCGGCCTTTGCCTTGTGGTTCCACGGAGCCTTCCTGCCCGTGGCTCAGTGGGGTGAGGGGCGACTGGAGGAGGAAATGAGCCCGGGAGGTTTGAGGTCATTGGAATCAGAGCTCTTTGACCAAATCCAGAGTTTGTGCTCCCCCTTTAGGCCATCCCTCCTCACCTCTCAAATCCCACCAGCCCACTACCGGGCCTGCTCTAGGGTAACGTGATCCTCCTCCTGATTCGGGGTCCACACCCCACCCACCTTGCAAGACCCAGTTGAAGTCCTCCTTGCTGGCTACCTGGGGGATGGGGTGACAGGGACCGAGGTGCAGTGAGAATGTGGGGTGTGAGAATGCAGAGTGTCTGCTGAGCTCGCTCTCACTCCCCCTGCTACCCTCCCCTGGGACACCAGGGCTCCCATGCTGGGGAAGCCCCCTGTGCTTAGGTGCCGTGCACCCATGAGGAGCCCGCCCCGCACCCGCGTGGCCTCTTCCTCAAGGTCGTAGCCACCGGGACCACAGGGGCCGGTTGGGCTCCCTGTGGGTTCACGCAGGAGCCAGTCTGCGAGGCTGGCTGAGAGAGAGAGCATGCTGCCCGCCTGGCTTCTGTGTGGCGCTGCTGGGTGGCCCAGAGGCCCACACTGCGCCCCAGCCTGCGGCATCCAGCCATACTCACCTCATCTCCGCATGGGGACTCGGGCAGAGGGGCGTGCGGGGGTCCAGATGCTGCCCAGGCCCCAGAGGTCAGCTGGGACCTGCCCTTCCACGCCAGACACTCATGCTTCGATCGCCAGCCAGGCCTAGGGACCGCACCCTTGTACGAATTTTGTGCACCGGGCCTCTAGTAATAAATATGAGGGCAGCTGCTATCAACCCTTTTGTGTAAAACCTTTTCTGTGTGTGTGCATGTAGGTATGTGTGGGTCCACACATGTTCAAGTGTGAGTGTTATGCAGGCACTTCATGTCTGTGAAACTAACCTTGTCCCCCTAACCTGGATGTGCTTTCCTTGTGGGCACGACTATGGAGTGTGGTTCCGTCCCCCTGGAGCCCAGAACACGATACGAGGTAATAGGCCCTCAGTGTGCATTCGACTGACTCACTGGAAGTGATCTCAGCTGACGATCCAAAGCCGGTGGGTGCCCACTGCGGGG
>NW_005370397.1:2686565-2698130 GCF_000412655.1 Myotis brandtii
GGGAATGTGGAGAGGCGTCCTCACTCCCCTCTCATGCTTTGGCAGTGCCTGTGTTTATGTGCAGCTGTCACATAACCTCCTGACACCTGACACCTGCCCTGGGTTCCAGGTCTGGAAGGACAGGATTTGCCCAGGAAGCCCGGCCTGGGAAGAGGCTGTTGGGGAGCATCTATCTCAGACCCTGAAAGGCCTCCCTGTTTCAGCCCCACAGCCTTCCCGACAACAGGCGCCTGTTCAGGGGTAACACGGAGCTGTGCCCGAGCGTCAGGCCCAGCTGGCCCCGCCCAGAGGCTCTCCCTTCCCCCCAGCAGTGGCCGAGGCTTCTGACCGGTTTGGGGTTCTGCCCCAGGGAGCAGTGTGGGTGCGAATACCCCCAAGGAGCCCTGGCCCCCAGGCCAGGTCAGGGTCTTCTGCGGGGGCTCCCAGCCCCCACCTGCGTGCCATCGCACCCGATGGACCCTGCGCCGCTGTCTCCTTCCCTGGGGGACTGTCGGGAGCTGAAGCTGACCGGCTGTCCCCTCCCCGGCCCCAGCCCAGCAGCTGGTGCACAACACGCCGCTCGGGGACACTCTAGGATGGAGGGACCGCAGGGCTGGCAGCCTCGGTCGCTGCTCCGAGCCCAGACAGGCCGCCCCCCAGGCCGGCCCCCACCTAGGCAGGTGCAGGCTGGGCCTGTCTGCACCGTAGTGCCTATCACTGCGCAGCCTCACAGGGTCCTCTGAGCTTAGGTTTGCTCAGCAGCAGCTGTGCCTCCGAGGAGCTCCCTGGCCAGAGGGTTTGAAAGCCGGCCGGCCACAGGCACCGGGGCGTCTCCTGGTGGGGCCAGGGGCTCAGGATGTCCCACCAGTAAGGTGGACGGACCTCGGACCTCGCACCCATGTGCGCGTCTGTCACGTTTCACGCGCTGCTCGCAAAGCCCCTGTTTTCTCAGGTGTGTCCTCTGGGCTCCATCCGGCCGGGCGCTCCCGGGGCAGGGCCCCAGGTGTGTGCGCTTGTCCAGGAGCCAGGTGCGAGCTCCCGGGGTGAGAGGTGAGCCCAGCACCCACGTACGATGCTGAGGCACAAAAGGTTCCAGCGAGGGCAGCTGTCTGGTTCCGCAGCACGTTCTAGAAGACTCTCAGTGGGGTTGCTGTCAGCTCCCGCAGGTTTCTGTCAATGGGTTTATCTCCATTGGAACCGGAGGGCTCTGCTGGGCCACCTGCCCGCGCTACCAGGAGCCTCAGTTTTGCCAGCAGTAAAATGGGGAGCGTGGTACCTGCCTCCACCTTCCTCCTGGGGTCTTTGATGGCTGGAACTTTCACTTTAAAAGGCTCAGATGAAAGGCACGGAAGAGATGAAAGGGCTGTGGTTTTCAAGGTTTTGAAGCCGGAGAGGCGGCTGGAGGAAGTGGTCAGCTGGCAGGTACTTGCGAAGCTGAGGTGATGGCTGGGGCATTAGCATGCCAATGAGCCACACCTAGGAGGGCGGCCTCTTCGGGGACAGAAATCTGCCCGTTCCCTGAGGAGGGGACTTGGGGTAACGGAGCTGAGGAAACTGGGCCCGAGGGACGGAGGCCGGAGAGGCAAACCTCCTGCTTCTCGGGCCTCGGTTTCCTGATGTGCAGAGGAGGAGCCGCGGACGGAGGGGTCCCCAGGCTTGGCTGCCTGTCATCGTGGCCCAGGGAGATTCATTAACTCCTGACTCCAAGCTGCCCCTCAGGCGACATGAATCTGAGCCTCTGGGGTGGGACCCTGGCATCAGACTAGTTAAAACTCCCCCGTGATCCCAGTGTCAGCCGTGAGGACTGGAAGAGAGGATTTCTAGAATTCTGTGAAGAGAGGACTTCTAGAATTCTGTGGAAGAGAGGATTTCTAGAATTCTGTGGAACAGAGGATTTCTAGAATTCTGTGTAAGAGAGGATTTCCAGAATTCTGTGGAAGAGAGGATCTCTAGAATTCTGTGTAAGAGAGGATTTCCAGAATTCTGTGGAAGAGAGGATCTCTAGAATTCTCTGACTCATTCGCTAATCAGAACTCACTTTCCCACCTTGGGAGGAGTCTCTGGGGGATGAGCCAGGGAATTTGGAAACTTAACCTGCACAGCCGAGTCCTCTGGAGCACTCCTGTGTGCGGAACTGTTATTAATATAGACGGGGTCCCGCCCTAGCCGGTTTGCTCAGTGGATAGAGTGTCACCCACAGGCTGAAGGGCCCGGGTTCAATTCGGTCAAGGCCACGTACCTCGGTTGCAGGCTCCATCTGGCTCTGGTCAGGCACATGTGGGAGGCAACCCATCAATGTGTCTCTCTCACATCAATGTTTCTCTCTCCACCTCCCACTCTCTCTCAAAATCAATGGAAAAATATCCTCGGGTGAATTCACCTCCTCATAAAACCCAGTTTTAGTGAGAACCCCACACCCTCAATAACCAACCAGGTTCCTCATCCTCAAACTCCCCCCAATGATGTCTGATCACTATGGCTTGTCTTCAGCAAGAATCCCCCTTATCCTGATGTCATCTTAGTAATTTTAATGTAATTTTACTAATTACCTCTTTTTTTTTAGGTTTTAATACTAATCACCTCTTGATAATTTTCCATCCACTGTCCACCACCCTGCTCCTTGGCTATAAAGTCTCACGTGCTCATGCTGTGCTTGGAGTTGAGGAGTGGAAACCAATCTCTCTCCCTCCCCTGCAGAATTCTATGGTCGTGGTCCCTATCTCTAGCAAAACGGTCCTGAATAAAACCCCGCCATCTTGCCCTAGCTGGTTTGGCTCAGTGGATAGAGCGTCAGCCTGCGGACTGCAGGGTCCTGGGTTCAATTCCGGTCAAGGGCACATGCCTGGGTTGTGGGCTCAACCCCCAGTAGGAGGTGTGCAGGATGCAGCCTATCACTGGTTCTCTCACATCATTGATGTTTCTATTTCTCTCTTCCCTCTCCCTTCCTCTCTGAAATCAATAAAAATATATTAAAAAACAAAAACAAAACAAACAAAAAAACCTCCTGTCATCTTTAAAAAAAAAAAGGTTTTTATTGGCATCAAAGAGAGGAAGGGAGAGGGAGAGAGAAACATCAATGAGAGAATCATTGATCGGCTGCCTCTTGCACGCCCCCTGCTGGGGAATCAAGCCCACAATCTGGGCATGTGCCCTGACCGGGACTTGAACTGTGACCTCCTGGTTCATGGGTTGACACTCAACCACTGAGCCACACTGGCTGGGTTCTCCCACGGGGGTGGGGCCTTGACCTAACCCTTAACTGCCCTTTTGGTTTCTTTAGCCCTGCCATCGTTAACAAGTGTCATGAATAACTGTTTCTTTAACACAGAAGCCACTTCAGAGCGGTGAGGACCTCAGGGTCTGGCCACTTCCCACACGCTGTGCAGAGGCCTCTGGACTCAGAGCGGCGCCAGGACATCTGCCCCGACACGAAGGGGATGGAAAAAGACGGGGTGCTGTGCAGGGAGAGGCGGCCGGCAGAGGTGACCACACGCCCAGCGAGTGGTTCTCGTGTACCGAGTTCTGTGACACCTGCCCTCATGCCTGCCCTCTCGCCGGTCCTCCCACAGCTGGGGCTCTGTAACAGGCCCGAGTTGTGCCCTGGTTGTACGTGATGTCACAGGACCAGGCCTGGAGGACAGGAGGTGCCCTCGACTGCCCAGGCAGCAGCGTCATGCCCACCTCTGCTGGGGTCACCATGTTTCCATCTGACTTTCTTTTTTTTTTTTTTTTAAATATATTTTATTGATTTTTTACAGAGAGGAAGGGAGAGGGGGGGAGAGTCAGAAACATTGATGAGAGAGAAACATCAATCAGCTGCCTCCTGCACACTCCCTACTGGGGATGTGCCCGCAACCAAGGAACTTGCCTTGACCAGAATCAAACCTGGGACCCCTGAGTCCGCAGGCCGACGCTCTATCCACTGAGCCAAACCGGTTAGGGCATCCATCTGACTTCCAATAAAAACCCTTAGGATGCAAGACACGGGGCGTTTCTTACTACGCCTTCCCGTGGACGTGACCGAGGGTGACCTTCGTGGACACCCATGTTGCAAACCTTCTAGGGAGACTTGGCTGCCACACACCTGCTGAGAGGGAAGGGGGCTCGGTACAATGCAGTTCAGCCTCTTCAGCCCAGTGAAGGGGGAGGAAGGAGGTCTGTGCTGGCCAGACACTCCAGATGCTCTGCACATATTACCTCCATCAGTTCCCGGGTAACCTACTCTCCACGTGCCTCCTCGTCCACGTGACCGGTGGGGAAACCGAGGCCCTGAGGTGCAGATGACCAGCCAGGAGTCTGCATGCAGCTGGTGTGAGTGGGGACAGGTGCGCCCACACCTGCAGACCCCACACCCCTCCATTGCCCGCAGCAGGACTGACACCACAGGAGGGGGTGGGTCAGCTGGGCTGAGGGGCTCAGGCCGAGTGTGGGTTCTCCCACAGGGGCTGGGGTCTTAGCTCACCCTTAGCTGCTCAGGTTCCTCATCAGATAGAGGGGCCAGGACTTCCCAGTCCCTTCAACGTGATGACGCAGACCGAACAGCCTCGGGAGGAGGGCATTACCCAGCACGTGGCCCCGCTGCCCCTCCCTGGGGCGGGGGGCGTGAGAGGCTCCTGCCCCGTGAGTTCAACTCATCAGGTGTGTGTGCCCTCACCCCAGGCTCTGGAGGGTGCACTCCCTGATGAAATAAACTGGGGTCCATTGGTTCGAAGGAAACCGATGGACCCCCACCATGTGCTATTGTGGGAAGAGGTCCCCCATGATGCTGTGAAATGAAACAAGCAAATTGCCCGGCAATATATCCTGCAAGCACATCTGCATGTTTTCTAAAGGCTCTGCACTGAGTGTGCATGTGTACATTTGCACATGCATAGAGAAATCAGGAAGGGAACATGAGGATCGCTTACCTTGGGAAGTGGGACTGGGAGTTTAAGTGTGGGGGAGGGGATCGTACTTCTCACCTCATACCCTTTAGTGCTGCCTGAATATTTCTTTTTGCCACAAATATGTGTTATTTTGCCATTCACTAAAAGTAAATATATTAGAAAGCAGTGAATAAAGAATATGTCTTTATTAAGGATTAATATTAATTATTCTTGATGAAATACATCCTATATTGAAATGTATTTATTATAATTGCTATTATTAGTAAGGATTAATCAATAAAATTCATAAGAGGCCCTGGCCGGGTAGTTCAGTTGGTTAGAGCATCGTCCTGATACACCAAGGTTGTGGGTTTGATCAGGGCACAGACAAGAATCGATCAATGATGCATAAATAAGTGGAACAACAAATCCATGTTTCTCTCTCTCTTTTTCTCAAATCAATACATAAGAAAATTAATACAAATGAAATGAAATAAGCTTTGTAAGAAATAAAGGCAATAAGAAGAAAATATTGCCTGGTCCCACTGCCTGGCCTGTCACTGCGGCCTGGTCTCTGGGGCGCTCGCCCAGCCACACCCTGATGCAAGAGCAGCTACAGCTGTGCTTCCCGAGCAGCGAGCAGCTTGCAAACTGTTGGTTTAAAAAATGAAATAGATCTGACCTGGCACACGGCCCTGTGCCTCGGAGCGGGCACAGCGGGCACACTCGCGGTCTTATTTTAAGGCCCTTTATGAGGAGGACTTCATTTGATTAGCACCTTTCTACCTGCCTCAGCCAGAATCCTGCCGTCTGGCACCTGGAGGCCAACACCGGTCCCTGCCCGGCCGCACCCCTCCCTTTCCTGGGTGTCGGGACCCCCGCCGTGTGGAGATATGCAGTGTGACTGCCCGCAGGAGGCTGCCGGACCTGGTGTCCTTATGGGGCTGGGTCTTCCCTCGAGGCATTTCTGCTTTTCTCAGCCTTGGGGACAAGAGCCTGGAGACCCCTGGGTGGGACCAGGGGCTCAGGATGTCCCATCCTCTCCCCCCCCCTCCCCCCGCCCGGGTCACCCATCCTCCAGGCCCTGCAGAATGGTCACAGAGACAAAAGGCAGCCTGTAACGACTGTCCCCACAGACCCCCAAGGTCACAGGCTCAGCAATCATCTTGTCAACAGCGACCCCGTGCGATTCAAATTGCTCCCACGTGCAGAGGTGCAAGCATCTGATGGCGGCATCCCCGCCCCACAGCTTTGTTATGAATCACTTGCCCTGCATTTCTACCTTATAGGACATTTGAGATATTTAACAACGATTGTGCAGGTCTGCTGCTTTATCAGTGGGTTCCTTTCAGGCAATAGAAGGGATACAGCACAGGGTTCGTCTTATGAAGAGGCCGTGAAGCTGAGATGCAGGCGCTTGGACCTCCAGGTCCACCTGGCAGGGACCACGTCTGCTTTGCACACCCCGCAGTCCCTGCACCTGGAATATAGTAGGTGCTCAACAAATATTGCTGAATGAATAACTTAACTCTGAAAACAACCAGAGAAAGTCAACACCAGCCCCTTGCTCTGTCCTGTGCATATAGTAAGGGACAAAGCATGAATAAATAAAAATGTGAAAACAGCGGAGGTTAAAGGTCACATTTACAATAACCTTGTCACTTTAGAGACCACGGGAGGGTTTGAGGCCTGAGTTCTATTGTCGCAGTGAATTTAATTTAGGGAATGTTCTCTGAAGGGAAATAAAGATCAGAAAGAAATGCCTACAACCTACTCACCAATCTTATCCACTGAATAAACGTTTACTTAGTACCTACTGCGTGCCAGACACTGGGACGGGTAGCAGTCAAGGTAGCTATAGCAGCCTCACCGCACAAATTCCTATAATAGGCTTTGAAGAAAAGATTGTTTAAATATAAGAATAGTAGGTTATTTTTAATATAAGAATAGAAGATTCATGTATTTTTGCTTTTTAAAATATGTTTTTTATTGATTTTTGAGAGAGAGAAGAAGGGAGAGGAATAGAGAGACAAAAACATTGATGAGAGAGAAACATCAATCAAGTGCCTCCCACAGGCCCCCTACTGGGGATCGAGCCTGCATCCGGGGCATGTGCCATGACTGGGAATCAAACCAGCCACCTCTTGGTTCATAGGTCGGTGCTCAACCACTGAGCCACACTGGCCGGGCTTCTCAGTGGCATTTGAAAAATAATGCCCGTATACGATTAGAAAATTCAAAACAACACAGAGAGGTAGAAAATGCAGGAGAAAGCCTCCCTCATTTATCTCATGAACATTAATTTCTTTCGCTACACAAAGATTTTAACCCAAAAGATCCATCGTATACACGTGGCTCTACCTTGCCTTTGGAACATAGTAACATATCTTTTTAATTTATAGATTGATTTGAGAGAGAGATAGAGATTTGTCGTTCCACTTATCTATGCATTCAGTGGTGGCTTCTTGTATGTGCCCTGACGGGGAACTGAACCTCCTGGTTCATGGGTCGAAGCTCAGCTCCTCGGCCACGCCAGCCGGGCACAGGGAACTACGTTTGAGATCCCCCCCATGTTGGGGCATCTTTGCTAACAGCTCCAAGGACTCCCCGAATGGATGCTCCATTATGTAGTTGCTTGTCCGCCACTGCTGGGCCCTTGGGTTGCCACTAAGGTTCTTTCTGTTGTAAGTCCTGTTGTAATAAACATCCCTGTGTCTGCAGCTTGGGACCCTTCTGAGGGACTCGGCAGCCCTCCACAAGAGCCTGGGTTCTAATCTCACTCCCGCCTGGTCAGCCCAGGCAAAGCCGGGGGCCTGGGGAGGTGACTTCGTCTCAAAGACCAGCTTCTGCTGGGGGGGCGGGAATGCATGATTATTGTTTCTTCATATTATTCATTGAATAAATTTCCTACAGCAAATATGTATGTTTACAGTTTCTTTAAAAAAGCAACCTAGACTTTATTTTCTTTTTTTTTAATCCTCACCTGGGGATATTTTCCCATTGATTTTTAGGGAGAGTGGAAGAGGGAGGGAAAGACAGAGAGAAACATTGATGTGAGAGAAACACTTCGTTTGGTTGCCTCCTGCATGAGCCTCAACCAGGGCCCGGGCTGGGGAGGAGCCTGCAACTCAGGGACATGCCCTTGACTGGAATCGAACCCGGGACCCTTCAGTCTGCAGGCCCACGCTCTAGCCACAGAGCCAAGCCGGCCAGGGCTAGACTTTATCTTAAATAGTTTATGGCACGTCCTGGAGGGAGGGGGGTTCAGGGTCCCGAGGGGGCTGGGCTTTGTCACGTGCTTGGAGGCCTGGGGACAGGCCTCTCTCCCCCTTGGCTGACTCAGGACCTGGAGGCTTCTGTAAAAATCGACGCTCTACACAGAGCCAAGCCGGCCAGGGCTAGACTTTATCTTAAATAGTTTATGGCACGTCCTGGAGGGAGGGGGTTCAGGGTCCCGAGGGGGCTGGGCTTTGTCACGTGCTTGGAGGCCTGGGGACAGGCCTCTCTCACCCCCTGGCTGACTCAGGACCTGGAGGCTTCTGTAAAAATCCTGACAATAAAACCGCTGACATTTACGGAGTTTTTTTTTTTCATTTCACAGGGAAAGGCTTCTCTTTATGTTGTTTAAAGGGGAGAGGAGGGCCTAGCCGGTGTTGCTCAGTGGATGGAGCGTTGGCCTGTGGACTGAAGGGTCCTGGGTTTGATTCCGGCCAAGGGCACATGCCGGGGTTGCGGGCTCCATCCTCCCACCGTAGGGGACATGCAGGTGGCAGTCAATCAATGATTCTTTCTCATCATCGATGTTTCTATAATCAGTAAAGAAATATTAAAAAAATAAGGAAATAAAGAGGAGAGGAGGACCTTGTTCCACTAGGGTCTGCAGAGCTGGGGCGGGACAGGCCAGCCTCCCGCTGCAGGCGCACACCCACCTGGGAGGAAAGGCCGAACACCGGGGTCCTCATTGGCAGCAAGTCCAGCGAAGGGCAGGGGGTGCTGCACGGGCTGCTGGGCTGTCTCTGGGGGTCCTGGTCGCCTGGAGCAGCCCCCCCGGAATTCTTTTCAATGACAAGGTCCTTTTCAAGGCAAAATTGTTGGATAGAATCTAGTGCCAAGCAGCACTAGCGTATATTTACTCACTCGCATATACATCGCCTCACCCCTCGATCAGCTGCAGCCGTCTTTGCACTGTGTCGCTGCCGACACCAGTCATTTACTACCACCCGTCCCACCACGTGGTGTTTACGGTTAAGAACTGGTGTGTGGCAGGTCG
The DNA here is from genome assembly GCF_000412655.1 of Myotis brandtii. Lineage (NCBI taxonomy): Eukaryota > Metazoa > Chordata > Mammalia > Chiroptera > Vespertilionidae > Myotis > Myotis brandtii. The sequence continues at coordinate 2,695,680 of NW_005370397.1, forward strand.
CTCAGCTCTGAGTCGCAGAAGCCAGGTGTCCCCGCGGCGCTGAAATATTCCTCCAGCTCCGGGGACATGAGTAGGTGTTAACTTAAACGCACACGGAGGGCGTTTCTGAGACTAACATGGTGCCGATTCGCCTTGGGCAGGATAAACGGCTTTGTACCTCTTAGCACAGAAAACATAGCACTGGGAACGGAGACGAACCACAGAACAGCTAAAACAAAGCCAGAAAACCACACAGACTGGCCACCGACCGATCCGCTGACATGTTGAAATTCTGTCAAAATAGGTTTTCAGTGAGGCTTGTTTCCAACAGGCCAGGAAGAGAAACCCCAACGGCGTATTTTATACGTGTGGCTCTGCAGCCTCTTAAGAGTTGTCGCCTCGGGCTGTCACCTCCTCACAGGGCTGTGAGATCTGCTCGCTCTTCCAGTGATTCCCAAACATGGACTGGGCAGGCCTGTGTGTCGGGGACTGGACAGGCCTGTGTGTCGGGGACTGGAGAGCTGGGGCGGGACAGGCCAGCCTCCCGCTGCAGGCGCACACCCACCTGGGAGGAAAGGCCGAACACCGGGGTCCTCATTGGCAGCAAGTCCAGCGAAGGGCAGGGGGTGCTGCACGGGCTGCTGGGCTGTCTCTGGGGGTCCTGGTCGCCTGGAGCAGCCCCCCCGGAATTCTTTTCAATGACAAGGTCCTTTTCAAGGCAAAATTGTTGGATAGAATCTAGTGCCAAGCAGCACTAGCGTATATTTACTCACTCGCATATACATCGCCTCACCCCTTGATCAGCTGCAGCCGTCTTTGCACTGTGTCGCTGCCGACACCAGTCATTTGCTACCGCCCGTCCCACCACCTGGTGTTTACGGTTAAGAACTGGTGTGTGGCAGGTCAGCTCAGCTCTGAGTCGCAGAAGCCACGCGTCCCCGCGGCGCTGAAATATTCCTCCAGCTCCGGGGACATGAGTAGGTGTTAACTTAAACGCACACGGAGGGCGTTTCTGAGACTAACATGGTGCCGATTCGCCTCGGGCAGGACAAATGGCTTTGTACCTCTTAGCACAGAAAACATAGCACTGGGAACGGAGACGAACCACAGAACAGCTAAAACAAAGCCAGAAAACCACACAGACTGGCCACCGACCGATCCGCTGACATGTTGAAATTCTGTCAAAATAGGTTTTCAGTGAGGCTTGTTTCCAAAGGCCAGGAAAAGAAACCCCAACGGCGTATTTTATACGTGTGGCTCTGCGGCCTCTTAAGAGTTGCTGTCACCTCCTCACAGGGCTGTGAGATCTGCTCGCTCTTCCAGTGATTCCCAAACATGGACTGGGCAGGCCTGTGTGTCGGGGACTGGGCAGGCCTGTGTGTCGGGGACTGGGCAGGCCTGTGTGTCGGGGACTGGGCAGGCCTGTGTGTCGGGGACTGGGCAGGCCTGTGTGTCGGGGACTGGGCAGGCCTGTGTGTCGGGGACTGGGCAGGCCTGTGTGTCGGGGACTGGGCAGGCCTGTGTGTCGGGGACTGGGCAGGCCTGTGTGTCGGGGACTGGGCAGGCCTGTGTGTCGGGGACTGGGCAGGCCTGTGTGTCGGGGACTGGGCAGGCCTGTGTGTCGGGGACTGGGCAGGCCTGTGTGTCGGGGACTGGGCAGGCCTGTGTGTCGGGGACTGGGCAGGCCTGTGTGTCGGGGACTGGGCAGGCCTGTGTGTCGGGGACTGGGCAGGCCTGTGTGTCGGGGACTGGGCAGGCCTGTGTGTCGGGGACTGGGCAGGCCTGTGTGTCGGGGACTGGGCAGGCCTGTGTGTCGGGGACTGGGCAGGCCTGTGTGTCGGGGACTGGGCAGGCCTGTGTGTCGGGGACTGGGCAGGCCTGTGTGTCGGGGACTGGGCAGGCCTGTGTGTCGGGGACTGGGCAGGCCTGTGTGTCGGGGACTGGGCAGGCCTGTGTGTCGGGGACTGGGCAGGCCTGTGTGTCGGGGACTGGGCAGGCCTGTGTGTCGGGGACTGGGCAGGCCTGTGTGTCGGGGACTGGGCAGGCCTGTGTGTCGGGGACTGGGCAGGCCTGTGTGTCGGGGACTGGGCAGGCCTGTGTGTCGGGGACTGGGCAGGCCTGTGTGTCGGGGACTGGGCAGGCCTGTGTGTCGGGGACTGGGCAGGCCTGTGTGTCGGGGACTGGGCAGGCCTGTGTGTCGGGGACTGGGCAGGCCTGTGTGTCGGGGACTGGGCAGGCCTGTGTGTCGGGGACTGGGCAGGCCTGTGTGTCGGGGACTGGGCAGGCCTGTGTGTCGGGGACTGGGCAGGCCTGTGTGTCGGGGACTGGGCAGGCCTGTGTGTCGGGGACTGGGCAGGCCTGTGTGTCGGGGACTGGGCAGGCCTGTGTGTCGGGGACTGGGCAGGCCTGTGTGTCGGGGACTGGGCAGGCCTGTGTGTCGGGGACTGGGCAGGCCTGTGTGTCGGGGACTGG
>NW_005370397.1:2700870-2706676 GCF_000412655.1 Myotis brandtii
GTGTGTGTGTGAGTGTGTGTGTGTGTGTGAGGGTGTGTGTATGAATGAGTGTGTGTGTGTATGTGTGTGTGAGGGTGAGGCAGGAAGTGTGGGCTGGCTCGGAGGCCCAGCCCCAGTGAGTGACAGACCTCCCTGAAGCTGGGACTCGACCTTCAGTTCTGTGCTCTCCTGGGAGCAGCCCTCACGCCCGGCTGGTGGCTCAGTGGTTAGAGCGTTGGCTACAGACCCGTGTCAGGTTTGACTCCCTGTCAGGGGCACTACCTTGGTGGGCAGGAAGTGTGGGCCAGCTCCGAGGCCCAGCCCCGGTGAGTGACAGACCTCCCTGAAGCTGGGTCTCGGCCTTCAGTTCTGTGCTCTTTCGGGAGCAGCCCTCACGCCTGGCTGGTTGCTCAATGGTTAGAGCGTTGGCCACAGACTCAAGTATCAGGTTTGACTCCCTGTCAGGGGCACTACCTTGGTGGCAGGTTCAATCTGGACGGGAGGCAAACAGTTGATGTGTGTCTCTGACATTGATGTCTCTCTCCTCCGTCTCCTCCTCTTCCTACTCCTTCCTTCCTTCCTTCCTTCCTTCCTTCCTTCCTTCCTTCCTTCCTTCCATCCATGTATCTTTATATCTGTCAATTAGTTTTGCCTCTCTTCACCTTAATATGAAAACTTGTCCTCTGATTTCTGTCAAAAATATCCTATATAATAAAACCCTAATATGCAAAGTGACCAAATGGCAGAACAATGGTTGCTATGATGCGCACTGACCACCAGGGGGCAGACGCTCAATGCAGGAGCTGCCCCCTGGTGGTCAGTGCACTCCCACAGGGGGAGAACCGCTCAGTCAGAAATCCAGCTCACAGCTGGCGGCTCCGTCTCAGCTTTTACTTCTTTTCTTTTGCAGCTTCTGTTGGACAGGCCCTTTCCCAAACCTTTACCTCTTCTTACTGTAAATGGAGGATAATAACAACTCAGTATTACTATCATTTTCAGTGTTAACAATAATTATTAGTTTGTTATTACATGAATATTAGCATTTGTAAGACACATGGAAGAATGTACTCCACATTGTCAATGTTGGTGAGATCTCAGCAATGGCATTATCGAAGACTATTTTATTTTTAAAAACAACAAATTGAATTTTATTAAAATCAAAATGTTTTTGTCTTCAAAAAGCCACTATGAGTCCGGCTGGTGTGGCTCAGTGGTTGAGTGTCGACCTATGAACCAGGAGGTCACCGTTCAATTCCCGGTCAGGGCACATGCCCGGGTTGTGGGCTCGATCCCCAGTAGGGGGCGTGCAGGAGGCGGCCGATCCATGATTCTCTCTCATCATTGATGTTTCTCTCTCTCTCTTCCTCTTCCTTCTTTCCTTTCTGAAATTAATAAAAAATATTTTATTATTATTATTATTTGTTAACCCTCACCTGCGGATATTTTTCCATTGAATTTTTAGGGAGAGTGGCAGAGAGAGGGAAAGACAGAGAGACGCATCGATGTGAGAGAAACACATTGATTGGTTGCCTCCTGCACGAGCCCTGACCAGGGCCCTGGCCGGGGAGGAGCCTGCAATCAAGGTACATGCCCTTGACCAGAACTGAACCCAGGACCCTTTGGTCTGCAGGCTGATGCTATAGTCGCTGAGCCAAATCAGCTAGGGCAATTAAAAAAAAAATATATATATATTTCCAGCTTCCCTATGAGCACTGTTTTTATTGTATAAAGTATTACATATGTCTCCTTTTTTCCCCATCGAGCCTTCAATAAAGGTATGTTTTTAAAAAAGACACTAAAAAAAGTTACTATGAGTCTTGTGTTTTTTTTAAATACACCTTTCTATGTCTTTGGTTTCTTTTATTAGACTAATTTTTACTTGTGAATCTGAAAAAAACCCTCTCACAGTGGCCTTTACGAGTGTTTTGGATGTGAAGGCCACAGAGGAATGGTAATACAGTGGGGCCTTGACTTACGAGTTTAATTTGTTCCGAGACCGAGCTTGTTAAGGAGCTCGTTAACTCAAATTACTCTATCAACTCAATGCAAAAAATCGGCCGAGAGACAGCTGGTATCTCAAAAAACTCGTTAGTTGGGACACTCGTAAGTCAAGGCCCCACTGTAGCTGCTACACAAATCGTATCTTTTTTTCCATATGTTTTTATTGATTTTAGAGAGAGAGGGAGAGAAAATCACCAAGTGGCTGCTTCTGCACACCCCCTGGGGGGATCCAGCGCGAGACCTAGGCCTGGCCCTGACCAGGCCTCGAACCAGTGACCTCTTGGTGCATGGGTGGGGCCGGACCAGCAGAACCACACCAGCCAGGGCCGAGTCATAGCTCATCTGTTCAGATGCTTCACAGTTTCTAAAGCACTTTCCCAGCTATGAGTTAAGTTAGGCCGGCCCACACCTCGTGAAGGAACCCAGGCAGAAACAACTTCTACTTCCTGCAGCTAAGGAGACAGGTCCAGACAGGGGCCTCAGTCACAGGAGCTAAAAGTGGCGGACCCAGCCCTTCCCCGAGCTGCTCGGCTGGCTCTCCCGCCTCTGCTGCACATCTCTTTGGGGTGCTCCTCTTCCTGTCTTCTAAAAAATCCTGTCTTCTCCCTGCACCCCCCGCCCCCACCCCCCCAGCCCTGAGGGTCTCCTTGTCTTTATCAGGGGTAACAGCAGCTTCCTACTGAGCTCCCCTCCACTGCTGCCCGAGTTATTCACATCCTCCCAGGCATCCCTCACGCCCTCCCCCTCAGGGCAGTCTCTGACCAGCCTTCTGGGCCCTGCACCACTGGCCCCTGCCTACATCTCCTGTTGCTCCTCCCCTAACAGAACCTGCTTTGGTCAAGGCTAACCAAACCTGCCAGGCTCTCTTAGCCCTCAGGTAGCAAACAGCATTCCTTCTGCCCAGAATGGGTTTTCACAGTGTTCAATGTGAAGATGCATGGTGACTAATCAGAATCATCTCCTCTCCGAAGCCACGCCCAACCCTCCCGGCAGCATGCCGTTCTCTTTCTATGTCAGAGAATTAGAAACATCAGTACCTACACCCAGGCAGGTAACTGTATAAACAGAGTCTGTGTAAACAGATCAGTAGCCCCAGATACAGGCCCATGATAAAGAGCAAGGACAGTGCGGGGGCCTGGGTCTGCTGCGCACTGGAGAGCGCGTGTCCTCACTGTGGTCTGACGCAAGCCTGGCCCAGTGTCATCAAATTTCTTAATTTTTATAGGGTACGTTAGAAATCTGGATGGTTTTATACCAAAAGTCCAGCTTTTAAAATGTTAGTAACCGATTCAGAATTAAAGCACTGTAGGGGCCAACATTTTTTCAATTTGCATGTATTTATTTAGGTAAGAGATCAGAAAATACATTTTTATAATACACGTAAGAAAAGAACACATTTAAATGAATAAAATATGAAATGACCAAAGGTGAGCCCTGGCCAGCTGGGTAGCTCAGTTTGTTAGAGCATCGTCCAGATACTCCAAGGTTGTGAGTTCAACCCCCGGTCAGGGCACATATATATACAAGAATCAACCAATGAATACATAAATAAGTGGAATAACATATAGATGTTTCTCTCTCTCTCTCTCTCAAATCAATCAATAAATAAAAATTTGTAAAATGACAGATGGTGACAGAATTTAGTGTTTATAAATGAGATATTTAATAATGTTAATAATTCAGAGAAGAAATTGAAAGTGTACTTAAAAGTTTGAGATCATTCTTTACAATATGTTATAACAAAAAATAAAGTATTAAGCTTTTTTTTTATTGCTTAAAGTATTACAAAGGGTATTACATATGTCTCCTTTAAGTATTAAGCTTTTAAAGAAATACATTACTTAATAGTTTTTCAAATGATTTCATAATGGATTTCTAGACACTCTTATATGGACATGAAAAGTAAAACAGTCAGAAACTTTGGCCAACAAATATTAGTCCACAGAAGCGTGTGAAGTTTACTTTTTTTATTATTATTGATTTCAGGGAGGAAGGGAGAGAGAAAGAGATAGAAACATCAGTGATAAGAGAGAATCATTGATCAGCTGCCTCCTGCACGCCCTACACTGGGGATCGAGCCCACAACCCGGGCGTGTGCCCTGACCGGGAATTGAACCGTGACCTCCTGGTTCATAGGTCGATGCCCAACCACTGAGCCATGCCAGCTGGGCAAAAGTTTACTTTTTTATATAAAAATTCTTCAATTTACACTTGTTCTTGTTACAGGAACAGAAAGAAACTAACATGCCAAATATATTTGAGGAGTCTGTAAATTATATAGCAAAAATAATTACTTTTAAAAGCCTGTGAAAATGTGCACCACTCAACATCTATAGTTACTGAGCAAGTGTAACCCATATGATTATTAACTCTTCTAAAAAACACCATGTAACCTAGGGGCCAACTCTTGTCGGCCAAGTAAAAGACAGTACTGTGCAGACTATCCTGTGAGCCTCCAGTGTGAACTCTCTTCTGCTTTAAAAAAAATGTTCTTAGAGAGAGGAAAGAAGGGAAAGAGGGAGGGGGAGGGAGACAACAAGGTGAGAGAGAAACCTCAATCAGGTGAGCCCCGACCGGGGATCAGCCTCGCCACCTTTTGGTGTGTGCCATGCTGCTCCAGCTGAGCCACCCCGGCCAGGACTCTTCTACATGTTAACGGACAATGTGCACACAGTAGCCAACGCTTATTAAAAGCTCGCCATGTGCCAGCCAGGTTATTTTCTCGGTGCTTTTCCTGCATTCACACAGCCAGTCTTCTCCACAGCCCAAGGAGTGGGGACCATTATTATCCCCGTCTTACCAAGAAGGAAACAGAAGTTCAGTAACCTGCTCAAGGCCAATGAGCTGGTAAATGCATTCTAGGACTGGTAGCCTGACCCTAATACAGGGCTTCTCACGTGGTCCCATTCCTTCTTCTTAGAGACGACAGCCTCCCACCTTTGATTTCTTACAGTGTCTGGTACACAAGACACTCCTTAAATGCATGCAGCGCCGAGTTGCTATTGAATGTAGACGATGTAATTATACCTTCACCGATTCATCAATAAAATATGCGCAGTGTCTACGGTGTCTCCCGTCCTGTGTTAGGGCCTGTGGGAGTCCAGGGACATGGCCTTTGTCCTCCAGATACATGCACTCAAGGAGCAAAAAATAATGATCGCTCCTAAACTGCATTGCATTACCAGGAAAGACAAACTCGCCCAGCTGGGGTGGCTCAGTGGTTGAGTGTCAACCTATGAACCAGAGGGTCATGGTTTGATTCCCGGCACGGCACACGTCCGGTGGGCATGCGGGAGGAAGCTAATCAATGATGCTCTCTCATCATTGATGTTTCTATCTCTCCCTTCCTCTTTCTGAAATCAATAAAAACATTTTTTTTAAAAAAGTCTAACTGCTCCTTGGCAGGATGGCTCCATTGGCTAGAGCATGGTCCTCATAAGCAAGGTTGTGGGTTCAATCCCCAGTCAGGGCAGATACAGGCATCAACCCACGAATGCATAAATAAGTGGAACAAATCAGTGTTTCTCTCTCTCTCTCCCTTCCTCTCTTTCTAAAATCAACGAAAAAAAGGACAAACTGCAAAATGTTTCCAAGTACTGATTATTAATTCACCAGATAAAGCAGGAAACATGTAATTAACCCCCGTCTCTGTCTGGTGATCTACCAATATTTCACAGAACAGATGCAAGTGTGTGGAGAGAACAGAAGGAAAGGTTGATTTTAGGGAAGAAACTTCAGAAAGTATTTTAGAAATGGTAATAGTTCTTTTTTTATTTCTTTTTTGATTAAGGTATTACATATGTGTCCTTATCCCCCCATTACCCCC
>NW_005370397.1:2706949-2719264 GCF_000412655.1 Myotis brandtii
TTTTTTACCGCAGCGTAGTATTCCATTGTGTAGATGTGCCGCAGTTTTAAAAAAATCTTTATTGTTCAGATTATTACAGATGTTCCTCTTTTTCCCCCATAGCTCCCCTCCACCTGGTTCCAGCCCCACCCCAGGCCCTTGCTCCCCCACTGTCCTCATCCATAGATGTAAGATTTTTGTCCAAACTCTTCCGGCACCCCCACACCCCTTTCCCCCCGAGAATTGTCAGTCTGCTCCCTTTCCATGCTCCTGATTCTATTACCTTCACCAGTTTACTCTGTTCATCAGATTTTTTCCTGGTGGGTTTCTGACAATGTTCTACAGCGTGCTTACAGCTCCTTAGCGGGGATTTCCCTGCATTGTACAAACACCTTTATACACTCTCCTCACCTTGAGAGATGGTTACCACGTGTTTTCCAACGATTTTGTAAACGTTACTGCTGCTTTTCAGTGGATTCCTGGTGGTTTCTGACACTGTGCTTGCTGCTCTTTAGCAGCTATCTCTCCGCATTGGACAAACACCTTTCTACCTACCCTGTCTCCTCATGTTGAGAGGTGATTACAACCTTTTCTAACTCTTTTGTAAACTTTACTGCTGCTTTTTCGTGAATTCCTTGTGGTTTTTGACCCTGTGCTATAGTGTGGTTACTGTTCTTTAGCAGTGATTTCCTCGCATTGTACAAATACACTTCTACAATCTTACCTCACATTTAGAAGTGATTTCCACTGGTTTTCTTACTATTTTGTAGACTTTACTGTTGCTTTTGAGTCAATTCCTAGTGGTTTCTGACAACGTGCTATAGTGTGCTTACAGCTTCTTAGCAATGATTTCCACGCTTTGTCAAACACCTTTCTACGCTCTTTACTCCCATTTAGAAGTGATTTCCAGTTGTTCACTATTTTGTACCGTTTACTGCTGCTTTTCGGTGCATTCCCTGTGGTTTCGAACACTGTGCTACGCTGTGCTCACTGCTCCTTAGCAGGGATTGCCCTTCATGTACCAGCACCTTCTACACGCCTTCCTCATGTCGAGAAGGGATTAGCACATTTTCTAACTCTTTTGTAAACTTCACTGCTGCTTTTCGGCGAATTCCTTGTGGTTTTGACCCTGTGCTATAGTGTGCTCACTACCCTTTAGCAGTGATTCCCCGCATTGTACAAACACCTTTTTACAGTCTTTCCTCACATTTAGAAGTGAAAGTCTACAAAATAGCTACAAAACAAATGGTAATCATCTCCCAACGTGAGGAAAGAGTGTAGAAAGGGGACACTCGGGCCTCCAGGGGAGGTCAGTGGGTGGCAGCCAGGAGGGTTCCCGTCCGAGGTGACAGGTGGACTCACGTAACAGGTTTCAGGGCATATGGGACCCCCCAGGGGCACTTCCCAGATGGTCACCCCTGCACGTGGCTGTGGGTTTGCTGCTCCCAGAGGCCCCCGGAATGAGGTGAGCACTTTGCCATCAGCTTTAGAGCAAAGATGGTGTGTCATCGCCTTCAGAATTGAAAGGCGGCTCCTGCTGCCCCTCCTGCCGGTTCTAGCCCCGAAAGGAGGGCCCCTCCCAGCTGAGGTTGGGGACGCTCGCTGGCTCTGTAGGCATCCCTGGTCGCTCTGGGCACGGATGGGTCACGTGGAGGCGGCAGCTGATGGATGGACTCCTCAGGCCCCACCCCGTGGTCTCTCCAGCAGGGAGTCCAGCCTGTCACAGGGGGCGAGTCTGGAGCGTGTGCAATGGCTCAGGACAGCCACCAGGTGGCGACGGAACCCGCTCTGTGGTCACTGGGGAGGATGGGTTTGCCATTCAGCTCTTACAACATTAACCCACAGGATGCAGGTCCACACCCCAGGATTCTAACAACGGCCCCTGGGCTCACGGAGTCTCCTGGCTCCCACTCTCCTCGGGTGGCTTCCAGCTCTGGCTCCGCTATGTGGATCCCTTCCAGCTCTGGCTCGCTTGCTCCGTGGACTCCGAAGCTCTGACCTCCACCTGCCTCTGAGGCCTGAACCCCCAGGACTGGCCCAGAGCCGCCTGTGAGGAGGGTCTGGTGGATGGCAGAACGGGGATGGCGCAGTGTGGCCCCAGGGGGCGCCCGAGCCGGCTCTGTGCACCCATCCTGGCGGGGCGTGGCCTCAGCCCTGCAGGTGCCAAAGGCCTTCTCCCAGGACCCCCAGTGCCACCGCCTCCTGTCCTGCCGGAAGGGAACCTGGGAGAAGGTGCAGAGAGGATCCCAATGTCACTGTGTGGGCCATGGGGAGGCGCCTTGGGGAGTGTCCCCCAAACTGCAATGATGAGCACAGCACCCCACCTGACAAGGGGGCGGAGGTACCCCCTCAGGCCTCCAGCCTCAGGCTGGGCGGGGCCCGGAGCCCCCAGGAAAGCAGACACGCCTTGTGCCCGCACCCTTGTGACCCTCCTGGGAGGTTGTTCTCAGGCCCAGAGGCCAGTCCCCTGAGAGGGTGTGGGGCGAGGGCGGGTCCCAGAACTGCCACTGACCAGGCCCAGCCCTGGACTCCTGGCTGAGCCAGATCCCCCCGTCCCCAGGGGGTGCTGTCCATGTCGCCTGCACCTCCCCCTGCCCTCTACCCTTTGCCCTCTGCCCTCTGCTCCCACCTGCCCCACCTGCCCCAGCCAGAGGTCTGGGAAGAGCCTCCTGCTGACCACGTGCTGCGATGCTGCTGACGGCCACACGGGGGCAGCAGAGCCCTGCGTGTGCTGGTGCTGGTGCCCAGCTCAGAGCTGCTGTGCTGGACTTGGGGCCAGGAGTGGGCCAGAGGGGATGCCTGCTGGGCAGCCTGCTGGGTCACCTGATCCCTGTCCCAGGTCACCTGACCCTTGTCCAGGTCACCAGACCCCCACCCATGGTCACCTGATCCCATCCCCGCCAGGCTGAGCTACCACAATAGGACAGCCATGAGGCTGAGATGCATGGGCCTGTGGTGAGCGTCCACCCTGAGGGCTGTGCTTGGAGACCTCGGGGGCCACTGGGCGCTGGCCACTGACATGGGTGCTTTGGACACAGCTCGGGGGCCACACTCCTGGTCCCCTGTCCTGTCCTGGGCACCTCCATGGTGGGGACCCAGTGGGGCAGGAGGCGGTGCCTGGTGCCTGCCAGGGAGACAGCCTGGGCCTGAGGGCAGGGTCAGCTGGTGGCGGCCAGAGGGGGTCCAGGTCTGTAGGTGGCAGATACTCACACTCCAGGTTGCAGGGTCTATGGGACACCCCAGGGGCTCCTCCCAGGTGGTCACCCCTGCACGCAGGTGTGGGTTAGGGGCTCCCAGGGGCCACAGTTGGAGGTGAGCACTTTGCCATCAGCTTTAGAGCAAAGGTGGTGCGTCATCACCTTCATAATTAAAAAGGCGGCTGCTGCCCCTCCTGCTGGTTCTGCACCCGAGAGAAGAAGGGCACCCACAGCTTCCGGGACCTGGAACCAGGTCTGAGGACTATCGCTGGCTCTGTAGGCATCCCTGACCCTCGCGGCACGGATGGGTCACTTGGTGGTGACCGCTGGTGGATGGACTCCTCAGGCCCCACCCCGCGGTCTCTCCAGCAGGGAGTCCAACATGTCACAGACAGGCCCTGGGGGCGAGTCTGGAGCGTGTGCAATAGCGCAATAGGGCCACCAGGTGGCGTCCAGGACCTGCTCTCTGGTCGCTGGGGATGGGATGGGTCTGCAGGGCAGTGGCCCAGGGAGGACCTGCCAGTGGCCTGAGACCACGGAGCCCTGCCTGGCCCCCAGACTGGCCCGCCCCTGCCTTGCCGGTGCCTGGCCACCTGCCCTTCTGTCCGGATCCTGCTCAACCCTGTTCTCATCCAAAATGCCCGGAACTGCTGTGTGTGTGTGCGCGTGTGTGTGCGTGTGTACGTGTGTGTGTGTGTGTGTGTGTGTATGTGGAGAGCTGAACGGTGTCCCACAAATTCATACATTGACCTCCGAACCCTCAGGACGCCACTCCGTGGCTGTATGTGGAGTTGGGCCCTTCAAGAGGTGAACGAGGTAAAACGGGGCACCTCATGGGCCCTGATCCCACATGAGTGGTGATCTCAGAGGAAGAGGAGACGAGGACAGACACGCGCAGAGGGACCGGCGCGAGGACACGGGAGGAGTCGGTCGCCTGCCGCCCAGGGCGGCCCCGGAGGAAGCAGTGCAGCCCCCACGATGACCAGACCCTCCTCCCTCGCTATGCCCCCCCACCCTGGGGGTGTGGAAGGATGGGGGGAGGATGGGGAGGGGAGGCCAGCCAGCCAGTGGGGCCTCTGCCCGGGGCGCGGGGAGGCCAGGAGGGTAAGGCTGGCCCATCAGCCCCCAAGAACCCCCCCGGCCCTCAGGGACCCCCCAGCCCTTGGAGGCCTGAGCCTGAGGCTTCTGGTTCCCTGGTGGCAGAGTGGGGTCTCCTCCCCAGGCCCCCACTGGCCAGCCTGACTCCTCTGCACAGGTCTCTCCCAGCCCCAGGCCCTGCCCCTCCCTCTCCTGAGGGGCCCCGGGACTGCACTGCACTCTTGCTTCTCTTAAAGAAAAAACCCTTTTTATTGTGAAATGTCACTTTCTGACAGAAAAGTGCCACAAACCAAGACACACAATCCAAGAGCCGCCAAAAGCAGCTGTACACCCCCCAGGCTGAGCCACCCTCCTGGCCCCTCAACCCAAAGGCACCCCGAGTCCCATGGAGCGTGGGGGACACGGGCCCAGGGGGCTCAGCCTCTGTGGGGGTGGCCCAAGGGGGCTCAGCCTCTGTGGGGGACACGGGCCCAGGGGGCTCAGCCTCTGTGGGGGTGGCCCAGGGGGCTCTTGGCTCCCACTCTCCTCGGGTGGCTTCCAGCTCTGGCTCCGCTATGACTTCTTTGCCCCGTGGACTCCGATGCTCTGACCTCCACCTGCACACCCCGCGAGGCCGCCTCTGAGGCCTGAACCCCCAGGACTGGCCCCAGAGCCGCCTGTGAGGAGGGTCTGGTGGATGGGAAATGGCACAATGGCGAGGGTGCAGCGTGGCCCCCAGGGGGCGCCCGAGCCGGTTCTGTGGGCCCATCCTGGCGGGGGGTGGCCTCAGCCCTGCAGGTGCCCAAGGCCTTCTCCCACGACCCCCAGTGTCACCGCCTCCCGGCTCTGCCGCAAGGGAACCTGGGAGAGGGTGCAGAGGGGATCCCGAATGTCACTCTGTGGGCGGTGGGGAGGCGCCTTGGAGAGTGTCCCCCAAACTGCAGTGATGAGCACAGCACCCCACCTGACCTGGGAGCGGAGGGACCCCCTCAGGCCTCCAACCTCAGGCTGGGCTGGGCCCGGAGACCCCAGGACAGCAGACACGCCATGTGCCCGCACCCGGTTGACCCTCCCTGGGAGGTTGTTCTCAGGCCCAGAGGCCAGTCCCCCTGAGAGGGCGTGGGGCGAGGGCGGGTCCCAGAACTGCCACTGACCGGGCCCAGCCCTGGACCCGGGGCTGAACCAGATCCCCCGGCCCCAGGGGGTGCTGTCCATGTCGTCTGCACCTCCCCCTGCCCGCTACCCTTTGCCCCCAGCCCCCTGCTCCCACCTGCCCCACCTGCCCCAGCCAGAGGTCTGGGAAGAGCCTCCTGCTGACCACGTGCTGCGATGCTGCTGACGGCCACACGGGGGCAGCAGAGCCCTGCCGGGGCCGGTACTGGTGCCCAGCTCAGAGCTGCTGTGCTGGGCCTGGGGCCAGGAGTGGACCAGAGGGGACGCCTGCTGGGCAGCGTGCTGGGTCACCCGACCCCTGTCCCAGGTCACCTGAACCTTGTCCAGGTCACCAGACCCCCACCCATGGTCACCTGATCCCATCCCCGCCAGGCTGAGCTACCACAATAGGACAGGCCATGAGGCTGGGTGGCTGGGCCTGTGGTGAGCGTCCACCCTGAGGGCAGTGCTTGGAGACATCGGGGGCACTGGGCCCTGGCCCCTGAGATGGGTGCTTTGGACTCAGCACAGGGACCTCACTTTGGTCCCCTGTCCTGTCCTGGGCACCTCCACTGTGGGGACCCAAAGGGGCAGGAGGTGGGTGCCTGGTGCCTGCCAGGGAGGCAGCCTGGGCCTGTGGCCACTCGGGCCTCCAGGGGAGGTCAGTTGGTGGCAGCCAGGAGGGTTCCCGGTCCGAGGTGACAGGTGGACTCACGTAACAGGTTTTAGGGATAATGGGACTCCCCAGGAGGCCCTTCCCAGGTGGTCACCCCTGCACGTGGGTGTGGGTTTGCTGCTCCCAGAGGCCCCCGGAATGAGGTGAGCACTTTGCCATCAGCTTTAGAGCAAAGATGGTGGGCCATCGCCTTCAGAATTGGAAAGGCGGCTCCTGCTAACTCTCCTGCCGGTTCTAGCCCCGCAAGGAGGGCCCCTCCCGGCTTCCGGGGACCTGGAGCTGAGGTCTGGGGACGCCGCTGGCTCTGTAGGCATGCCTGGTCACTCGGGGCACGGATGGGTCACGAGGAGGCGGCAGCTGATGGATGGACTTCTCAGGCCCCACCCCGCAGTCTCTCCAGCAGGGAGTCCAGCCTGTCCCAGGGGGCCCTGGGGGAGAATCTGGAGGGTGTCCAATGGCGCAAGACTGCCACCAGGTGGCGACAGAACCTGCTCTATGATCACAGGGGTGGATGGGTTTGTCATTCAGCTCTTACAACATTAACCCTCACGTTGCAGGTCCCACATCCCAGGATTCTAACAACGGGCCCTGGGCTCACGGAGCCTCCTGGCTCCCACTCTCCTCGGGTGGCTTCCAGCTCTGGCTCCGCTATGACTTCCTTGCTCTGTGGACTCTGATGCTCTGACCTCCACCTGCACACCCCGCGAGGCCGCCCCTGAGGCCTGAGCCCCCAGGACTGGCCCAGAGCCGCCTGTGAGGAGGGTCTGTTGGATGGGAGATGGCAGATCGGCGATGGCGCAGCGTGGCCCCCAGGGGGCGCCTGAGCCGGCTCTGTGCACCCATCCTGGCGGGGCGTGGCCTCACACCTGCATGTGCCCAAGGTCTTCTCCCAGGACCTTTGGGGCCCTGCAGCAAGGGAACCTGGGAGAGGGTGTGGAGTTGATCCCAAATGTCACTGTGTGGGTTTTGGGAGTGTCCCCCAAACTGCCATGATGAGCACAGCACCCCACCTGACCAGGGAGCGGAGGGGCCCCCTCAGGCCTCCAGCCTCAGGCTGGGCTGGGCCCGGAGCCCCCAGGACAGCAGACATGCCTTGTGCCCGCACCCGCGTGACCCTCCCTGGGAGGCTGTTCTCAGGACCCAGAGGCCAGTCCCCTGAGAGGGTGTGGGGAGAGGGCGGGTCCCAGAACTGCCACTGACTGGGCCCAGCCACGGGCCCCGGGCTGAACCAGATCCCCCCGCCCCCAGAGGGTGCTGTCCATGTCACCTGCACCTCCTGCTGCCCGCTACCCTTTGCCCCCTGCCCTCTGCTCCCACCTTCCCCACCTGCCCCAACCAGGTCTGGGAAGAGCCTCCTGCTGACCACGTGCTGCGATGCTGCTGACGGCCACACGGGGGCAGCAGAGCCCTGCGTGTGCTGGTGCTGGTGTCCAGCTCAGAGCTGCTGTGCTGGGCCTGGGGGCCAGGAGTGGGCCAGAGGGGACACCTGCTGGGAGGCCAACCCCAGGTCACCTGACCCCTGTCCCAGGTCACCTGACCCCGTCCCGCCGGGCTGAGCTCACCACAATAGCACGGCCATCGCCAGGCTGAGCTACCACAATAGGACAGCCATGAGGCTGAGCTGCATGGGCCTGTGGTGAGCGTCCACCCTGAGGGCTGTGCTTGGAGACATCGGGGGCACTGGGCCGTGGACACTAGGATGGGTGCTTGGCACACAGCTCGGGGACCAACTCCTGGTCCCCTGTCCTGTCCTGGGCACCTGCACGGTGGGGACCCAGTGGGGCAGGAGGAGGGTGCCTGGTGCCTGCCAGGGAGACAGCTTGGGCCTGGGGACACTCGGGCCTCCAGGGGAGGTCAGCTGGTGGCAGCCAGGAGGGTTCCCGGTCCGAGGTGACAGGTGGACTCACGTAACAGGTTTCAGGGTCTATGGGACCCCCAGGGGCGCTTCCCAGGAGGTCACCCCTGCATGTGGGTGTGGGTTTGCTGCTCCCAGGGGCCCCCGGAATGAGGTGAGCACTTTGCCATCAGCTTTAGAGCAAAGATGGTGGGCCATCGCCTTCAGAATTGGAAAGGCGGCTCCTGCTAACTCTCCTGCTGGTTCTATCCCCGCAAGGAGGGCCCCTCCCAGCTTCCGGCGACCTGGAGCTGAGGTCTGGGGACGCTCGCTGGCTCTGTAGGCATCCCTGGTCCCTCGGGGCACGGATGGGTCACGTGGAGGCTGCAGCTGATGGATGGACTCCTCAGGCCCCACCCAGTGGTTTCTCCAGCAGGGAGTCCAGGCTGTCACAGGGGGCGAGTCTGGAGCGTGTGCAATGGCACGGGACAGCCACCAGGTGGCGACGGAACCCTTTCTGTGATCACTGAGGTGGATGGGTTTGCCATTCAGCTCTTACAACATTAACCCTCACGTTGCAGATCCACATCCCAGGATTCTAACAACGGCTCCTGGGCTCACGGAGCCTCTTGGCTCCCACTCTCCTCGGGTGGCTTCCAGCTCTGGCTCTGCTATTACTTCCTTGCTCCGTGGACTCTGATGATCTGACCTCCACCTGCACACACCCCGAGGCCGCCTCTGAGGCCTGAACCCCCAGGACTGGCCCTGAGCCGCCTGTGAGGAGGGTCTGGTGGATGGGAGATGGCACAATGGCGAAGGCGCAGCGTGGCCCCCAGGGGGCGCCCGAGCCGGCTCTGTGGGCCCATCCTGGCGGGGCGTGGCCTCAGCCCTGCAGGTGCCAAAGGCCTTCTCCCAGGACCCCCAGTGCCACCGCCTCCGGTCCTGCCGGAAGGGAACCTGGGAGAAGGTGCAGAGAGGATCCCAATGTCACTGTGTGGGCCATGGGGAGGCGCCTTGGGGAGTGTCCCCCAAACTGCAATGATGAGCACAGCACCCCACCTGACAAGGGGGCGGAGGTACCCCCTCAGGCCTCCAGCCTCAGGCTGGGCTGGGCCCGGAGCCCCCAGGACAGCAGACACGCCATGTGCCCGCACCCGCGTGACCCTCCCTGGAGGTTGTTCTCAGGACCCAGAGGCCAGTCCCCTGAGAGGGTGTGGGGCGAGGGCGGGTGTCAGAACTGCCACTGACTGGGCCCAGCCCCGGGCCCCAGGCTGAACCAGATTCCCCCGCCCCCAGAGGGTGCTGTCCATGTCGTCTGCCCCTCCCCCTGCCCGCTACCCTTTGCCCTCTGCCCTCTGCTCCCACCTACCCCTCCTGCCCCAGCCAGAGGTCTGGGAAGAGCCTCCTGCTGACCACGTGCTGCGATGCTGCTGACGGCCACACGGGGGCAGCAGAGCCCTGCGTGTGCTGGTGCTGGTGCCCAGCTCAGAGCTGCTGTGCTGGACTTGGGGCCAGGAGTGGGCCAGAGGGGATGCCTGCTGGGCAGCCTGCTGGGTCACCTGATCCCTGTCCCAGGTCACCTGACCCTTGTCCAGGTCACCAGACACCTTCTACACGCCTTCCTCATGTCGAGAAGGGATTAGCACATTTTCTAACTCTTTTGTAAACTTCACTGCTGCTTTTCGGCGAATTCCTTGTGGTTTTGACCCTGTGCTATAGTGTGCTCACTACCCTTTAGCAGTGATTCCCCGCATTGTACAAACACCTTTTTACAGTCTTTCCTCACATTTAGAAGTGAAAGTCTACAAAATAGCTACAAAACAAATGGTAATCATCTCCCAACGTGAGGAAAGAGTGTAGAAAGGGGACACTCGGGCCTCCAGGGGAGGTCAGTGGGTGGCAGCCAGGAGGGTTCCCGTCCGAGGTGACAGGTGGACTCACGTAACAGGTTTCAGGGCATATGGGACCCCCCAGGGGCACTTCCCAGATGGTCACCCCTGCACGTGGGTGTGGGTTTGCTGCTCCTAGAGGCCCCCGGAATGAGGTGAGCACTTTGCCATCCGCTTTAGAGCAAAGATGGTGCGTCATCCCCTTCAGAATTGGAAAGGCGGCTCCTGCTAACTCTCCTGCTGGTTCTAGCCCCGCAAGGAGGGCCCCTCCCAGCTTCCGGGACCTGGAGCTTAGGTCTGGGGACGTTCCCTGGTTCTGTAGGCATCCCTGGTCGCCTTGGGCACGGATGGGTCACGTGGAGGCGGCAGCTGATGGATGGACTCCTCAGGCCCCACCCCGTGGTCTCTCCAGCAGGGAGTCCAGCCTGTCCCAGAGGGGGCCTGAGGGCCAGTCTGGAGCGTGTGCAATGGCGCAAGACAGCCACCAGGTGGCGACGGAACCCGCTCTGTGATCACTGGGGAGGATGGGTTTGCCATTCAGCTCTTACAACATTAACCCACAGGTTGCAGGTCCCACATCCCAGGATTCTAACAACGGCCCCTGGGCTCACGGAGCCTCTTGGCTCCCACTCTCCTCGGGTGGCTTCCAGCTCTGGCTCTGCTATGACTTCCTTGCCCCGTGGACTCCGATGCTCTGACCTCCACCTGCACACACCCTGAGGCCGCCTCTGAGGCCTGAACCCCCAGAACTGGCCCCAGATCCGCCTGTGAGGAGGGTCTGGTGGCGGGGAAATGGCACAATGGCGAAGGCGCAGCGTGGCCCCCAGGGGGCGCCCGAGCCAGCTCTGTGGGCCCATCCTGGCGGGGCGTGGCCTCAGCCCTGCAGGTGCCCAAGGCCTTCTCCCAGGACCCCCAGTGTCACGGCCTTCGGGCCCTGCCGCAAGGGAACCTGGGAGAGGGTGCAGAGGGGATCCCGAATGTCACTCTGTGGGCGGTGGGGATGCGCCTTGGGGAGTTTCCCCCAAACTGCAGTGATGAGCACAGCACCCCACCTGACCTGGGAGCGGAGGGACCCCCTCAGGCCTCCAACCTCAGGCTGGGCTGGGCCCGGAGCCCCCAGGACAGCAGACACGCCATGTGCCCGCACCCGGTTGACCCTCCCTGGGAGGTTGTTCTCAGGCCCAGAGGCCAGTCCCCCTGAGAGGGCGTGGGGCGAGGGCGGGTCCCAGAACTGCCACTGACCGGGCCCAGCCCTGGACCCGGGGCTGAACCAGATCCCCCGGCCCCAGGGGGTGCTGTCCATGTCGACTGCACCTCCCCCTGCCCTCTACCCTTTGCCCTCTGCCCTCTGCTCTCACCTGCCCCACCTGCCCCAGCCAGTGGTCTGGGAAGAGCCTCCTGCTGACCACGTGCTGCGATGCTGCTGACGGCCACACGGGGGCAGCAGAGCCCTGCGTGTGCTGGTGCTGGTGCCCAGCTCAGAGCTGCTGTGCTGGGCCTGGGGCCAGGAGTGGGCCAGAGGGG
The DNA here is from genome assembly GCF_000412655.1 of Myotis brandtii. Taxonomy (NCBI): domain Eukaryota; kingdom Metazoa; phylum Chordata; class Mammalia; order Chiroptera; family Vespertilionidae; genus Myotis; species Myotis brandtii. The sequence goes on from NW_005370397.1 coordinate 2,718,278, forward strand.
ATGCCTGCTGGGCAGCCTGCTGGGTCACCTGATCCCTGTCCCAGGTCACCTGACCCTTGTCCAGGTCACCAGAGCCTCACCCATGGTCACCTTGGCCCCATCCCTGCCAGACTGAGCTCAGCACAATAGGACAGCCATGAGGCTGGGGTGGCTGGGCCTGTGGTGAGCGTCCACCCTGAGGGCTGTGCTTGGAGACCTCGAGGGGCCACTGGGCCCTGGAGACTGAGATGGGTGCTTGGAACACAGCTCAGGGACCTCACTCCTGGTCCCCTGTCCTGTCCTGGGCACCTCCACGGTGGGGACCCAGTGGGACAGGAGGCGGTGCCTGGTGCCTGCCAGGGAGACAGCTTTGGCCTGGCGCCACTGGGGCCTCCAGGGGAGGTCAGCTGGTGGCAGCCAATAGGGTTCCTGTCCGAGGTTATGTGTGGATTCTTATTCCAAGTTGTAGGGTCTGATGTCTTTTTGAGCTGTCACACCTGCACACATGTGTGGTCCTGTGTCCGTGTTCTACCTGTGTGTGCATACATGGCAGGCACATGTTCTAAATCCCCGAGACTTGTTCAGGTGACCCAGGTCCTATGTGGCCCTGGTGTGCCGTCTCCTTCTCTGGTCCCACCCGGGATCATGACAGAGCCTGTCAGCCCTGTGGTGGCTGTTTGCTTGTGCGTGCTGTGTGTTTGCTATTTGCTGTGTGTTTGCTATTTGCTGTGTGTTTGCTATTTGCTGTGTGTTTGCTGTGTGTTGGCTGTTGTTTGCTGTTTGGCTATTTGTTGTGTGTTGGCTGTGTGTTTGCTATTTGATGTGTGTTTGCTATTTTCTGTGTGTTTGCTGTCTGTTTGCTGTGTGTTGGCTGTTTGCTGTGTGTTTACTGTGTGTTTGCTATTTGCTGTGTGTTTGCTGTTTGCTGTGTGTTGGTTGTTTGCTTTGTGTTGGCTGTTGTGTGTTGGCTGTGTGTTTGCTATTTGCTGTGTGTTTGCTATTTGCTGT
>NW_005370397.1:2719644-2721479 GCF_000412655.1 Myotis brandtii
TGTTTGCTGTGTGTTTGCTGTGTGTTGGCTGTTTGCTGTTTGTTTGCTCTGTGTTGGCTGTTTGCTGTGTTTTTGCTGTGTGTTGGCTGTTTGCTGTGTGTTTGCTGTGTGTTGGCTGTTTGCTGGGTGTTGGCTGTGTGTTGGCTGTTTGCTGTGTGTTGGCTGTGTGTTGGCTGTTTGCTGAGCTTCACAGTGTCAGCCATGCCCTGTGGGAAGCAGGAGAAGCAGCTGGGGTTGTGCCCACCACAGAGCAGAGCCAACCCTGACCACTGTCCTTGTGACCCCGGAAGCACTGCCCTTAGAAACCGTAAAGCTGCCCCTTTGCTTTGGCCAGGTGACCTGTGAGAAAGGAGGGGCCGGGAGGTCCGGGTCACAGCACAGGGCGGGGTCCAGGGCACGGCAGGACCCAGGCTCCCTGAGGGTGAGGGCGGCCACACCCCAGGTGTAGCACCCAGGCCCCAGGCCCTGCATGTGGGGACGTCTGCGTGGCCTCAGGGAGACCTGTAGCCCGGTTAGGATGAGGCCCTGGCGAGGTGACCTACATGGTTCAGTGGTTGAGTGCCAGCCTATGAACCAGGAGGTCATGGTTCGATTCCCAATTAAGGCACATGCCCAGGTTGTGGGCTCAATCCCCAGTGTGGGGTGTACAGGAGGCAGCTGATCAATGACTCTCTCTCATCATTGATGTTTCTATCTCTCTCCTCTTCCTTCCTCTCTGATCTCAATAAAAATATATTAAAAACAAACAAACAAACAAACAAAATAGGTGACGAGCCTGGGGAGAGGCCAGGACGCAGGAGGCCAACAGGGGTGGAGGCGCAGAGTCGGGGCCCCTCTGGCCTGTCCCCTGGAGACTCCCCACTTCTCAGACTCCTTGCCAGTGCCTCCCACTCTCCTGCCCCACTCCCCTCATTTCCCTGCACCCCCTCCTGCCTGTTCCCCCATGCCTCCCTCACTTCCTGCTCACTGGCTTCCTGGGTCCCCCTTTCTTATGACCCCACCCCACCTCTCTCCTGCTCCCAGTCCCTCCCCCTGCCCTCCTCTCCTGGCCTCTGGGGGTCAGAGAGCCCCGGCTCTGAGAGTGCCACTAGTGTTGAGTGTGGGGTGGGCAGGAGCTCTTCCCGAGGCCCCAGTGGACACACCACCCCTCCCCCACCCGCCTAATTGTATTAGAACAGTGGTTCTCAGCCTTCTGGCCCTTTAAATACAGTTCCTCATGTTATGACCCAACCATAAAATTATTTTTGTTGCTACTTCATAACTGTAATGTTGCTACTGTTATGAATCATAATGTAAATATCTGATATGCAGGATGGTCTTAGGTGACCCCTGTGAAAGGTTGAGAACCGCTGTATTGGAAGGTCATGTGGGTGTGTGCAGACTGATGGAGGCGGCCCCTCTGTGCCCCTGTCCTCTGCCCAGCAAGGACCTCCAGGCCTGCCCGCCCCCGGCCTCAGGGGCTGGTTCCCTCCACTTCAGCTGAAGACCTTCACCACGTGGGCAGGCGGGCGAGTTGGCCTGGAGTCCTCTGGGGCAGCCTGGGGCTGACCACAAAGCAGCCTCCTCCCTAAGCAGTGGGCAGCCCCGAGGTCGCTGAGGCCGGCCACTGCACTCTTGCTTCTCTTAAAGAAAAAACCCTTTTTATTGTGAAATGTCACTTTCTGACAGAAAAGTGCCACAAACCAAGACACACAATCCAAGAGCCGCCAAAAGCAGCTGTACACCCCCCAGGCTGAGCCACCCTCCTGGCCCCTCAACCCAAAGGCACCCCGAGTCCCATGGAGCGTGGGGGACACGGGCCCAGGGGGCTCAGCCTCTGTGGGGGACACGGGCCC
>NW_005370397.1:2722158-2724622 GCF_000412655.1 Myotis brandtii
CTGTGGGGGGTGGCCCAGGGGGCTCAGCCTCTGTGGGGGGTGGCCCAGGGGGTCAGGACGCCCTGGCCATGGCAGCAAGACCAGGTGTGGGGGCTCAGCCAGGGCGTTGGCTGTGACCAGGGGTTTCCTGGGCTCAGCAGGAGGGGCCAGGGGTGTGGTGGCTCGGCACCAGCTGCCCTCGGCTGGGCCCTCACAGCCCCGCATGGACCTGCCCACAGACTCCTCCGCAGCCGGTGGGAGCCAGGCCAGGTGCCTGGAGGGGCTGTGGAGGGAGGAGGCAGGGCCTGGCCAGGAGTCACCACCAGGGCATTGAGGCTGGTCGCCTGGGTTCCAGAACCATCCTCAGGTGGCAGAGGAGAGTCAAGGGCTTGGAGACTAGCAGGGAGGGGTTAGAGTGGAGTCCACGGAAGGGGACAGGCAGCTGGGTTGTGGGCCCCGGGCCCCTGGACCGCAGGCTCACACGGATCCACACGGGCTCACATGGCTCACACTATCTCACATGGATTCACACGGGCTCACATGGCTCACACGATCTCACATGGATTCATACAGGCTCACATGGGCTCACATGGCTCATACAGTCCACGCGGGCTCTCACATGCTCTCCAAGACACAGTCACTCCCAGAGGAATGAGGGGGGAGGGGAGCTGTGTGGGGCCCGTGGGGATCTCAGAGAAGCGGGCGGGGGGGCCTCTGCCAGCCCAGAGACCCCAGGCCTTCCTCAGCTCTTCATTCTGGGGACTCGGGACCCGGCCCAGCACAGAGACACCCCAGAAAGGGGTCAGGCTGAGCCGGGGGCTGGTTCCCAGACACACAGGTGCACCAGCCCACCCCAGGGACCCGCAGTCACCTGTGCACTTGCCCCACAGGGGACATGATGGGCCAGGAGGGCAGCATGTGGCCCAGGCCGTGAGCACATACCCCACTCACACTCACTCACAACACCACACACACCCCCTCACACACATTCAGACACATGCACACTCACACCCACCCACACACTCACCCACACACACATTCACACCCACCCACACTCATTCACACACATGCACACTCACACCCACCCACACACTCACCCCACACACATTCACACCCACCCACACTCACTCACACACATGCACACTCACTCACACATCCCCTCACTCACATCCCCACACACTCACACACACCCACACTCATACATCCCCATACAATCACACACATCCACACTCACTCATACACACTCACACACACACCCACACATCCCCATATGCTCACTCACACACCCCACACTCACTCACATCCCCACACTCACATCCCCACACACTCACACACACCCACACTCACACATCCCCACACACTCACTCACACACATCCACACTCACATATCCCCACACACTCACTCACTCACACACACCCACACTCACACATCCCCATACACTCATACACATCCACACTCACATCCCCACACACTCACTCACACACATCCACACTCACTCACACATCCCACACTCACTCACATTCCCCCACACCCACATCCCCATACACTGATACACATCCACACTCACATCCCCACACACTCACACACACACACACACCCACACTCACACATCCCCACACACTCACTCACACACACCACACTCACACTCATATCTCCACACACTCACTCACACACACCCACACTCACATCCCCACACACTCACTCACACACACCACACTCACACTCATATCTCTACACACTCACTCATACGTGTGGTGGAGAGTGTGCTTCCGGCTCCATATGAGTCTCTGGAGGTGGCGTGTGTCTGCGTGTGTGAGTGCACAGTGTCCACATGGCTATGCTGAGTGTGAGCCCGCGTGTGTGTGGCTGGAGGATGCCTGGGTGCGTGTCTGAGTGTGTCTGTGTATCTGTCTGTCAGTGGGAACACATGTTTACCTGAGAGGCCATATGCGTTCACATGTGTGCTTGAGCCCATGGGGTCTATGGCAGCACCTGCGTGTCTGTGTGTGTCCAGGCGTGTGTCTGAAAGCCTGGGTGTGTCCGTGTGTGTCTGCCTCGCTGTGTCTCCATGTCTCTGTACATCTGCTTGTGTCTGTGTCTCTTTCTATTTGTGACTGTGTCTCTGTGTGTGTCTCTCTGTGTTTATCTCTGTATGATTGTCTCTGTGTCTCTCTTTGTCTCTGTGTGTCTGTCTCTCTGTTTGTCTCTGTATGATTGTGTCTCTGTGTCTCTCTGTGTCTCTATGTCTCTGTGTCTGTGTCTCTCTGTCCCTCTGTGTGTGTCTGTCCCTGTGTCTTTCTGTGAGATTGTGTGTCTGTGTGTCTGTCCCCCTGTGTCTCTGTGTGTGTCTGTGTATCTGTCTCCCCATGTCTGTGTGTCTCTGTGTGTCTGTGTATCTGTCCCCCTGTCTGTCTCCCTGTGTCTCTGTGTGTGTGTCTGTGTATCTGTCTCTCTGTGTCTCTGTGTGTGTCTGTGTGTCTGTCT
>NW_005370397.1:2725106-2727873 GCF_000412655.1 Myotis brandtii
TCTGTGTGTGTGTTTGTGTGTCTGCCTCCCATGTCTGTGTGTGTCTGTCTCCCCGTGTCTGTGTGTGTCTATATGTATCTGTGTCCTGTGTGATTGTTGTTCTCTGATGGTCTCTGTGTGTGTCCGTTTGTGTCTCCATGTGAGTCTGCATGACTGTGTGTGGAAGACTGTGTGTAAGGAGGGGGTGCCCTACTGACCCCTGTCACCCAGGCCACACCTGACCAGGACACCCTGTTCCGCAGCCAAAGACAAGGGCCCCCTCAGGGCTGCCTGTCCCATCGCCCCCACAGCCTTGCTGGCCCTCCAGGGTTTCAATGTGCAGGGTGGGGTCTCAGGGGCCTCCACAGCCCACACAGGACAAGGGGCAGGTCTGTCCCAGGGTGGCTCTGTGGGGCCTGGGATGGGGGTGGGTGGGCTGGGAGCCCCACGGAGGCTGCAGCCAGAGGTGTGTGGGCAGGTTCTGTCCTGGGCCAGCAGGATGGAGGCTGGTGGCTGTGCCCAGGGCAGGACAGGCTGTGAGGGCAGTGCAGGTGAGTGAGGGGGTGAGAGTGTGCCGGGATGTCATCCCTGGGGCCTGCCAAGTCCACTTCCCAGGGAGCTGGAGACTTGCTCATGGGAGCTGCATTTTCCTGCCTGGGAGGCCCCCTCCTCCAGGCAGGCCTCTGGGCCTGGTCACTCAGGGCCTGGCCACACACAGGCCTGGGAAACTGGGGGGCAGGGTAGGGGAGAATAGTCAGAAATCCTTCCAAACAGCTGCCCGCCCCTCCCCCACCCATGCAAATGCCCGGTTGGCTCAGCTGTTGTGGTCTCAGGGGCAAATGCACGGGGTTTTCCACCCAGGCCCACCTGCTCTGCGGTTCTGGCCTTGGTGTTTTTAGAAATATTTGCGTGTGTGTGTACCCCACCCCGGGCAGCGCGTGGACTCCCAGCCCGGCCATGTCCTTGCAGGAGGCCCTGAGTGTGGTCCCCTGCCCTGCTCCATAGAAACTTCCAGAACCACAGTCGCTGGGCTGGGGGCAGATGGAAAGCAGGACCTGATCCATAGTCACACTCATGGGTGCACACACAACACACACATACACACACACATGTGTGTGCACATGCTGTGGCCCAGCACTGGCTGCCCAGGGGCAGGAGCTGACCCTCCTGTGCTCTGTGCGGCCACAGCCCTGGCACCATGGCCTCACGGCTCTGCCCTCGGCTCTGGGCACAGACATGCCCCTGGGCCGCCTTCCCTGATCCAAGTCGGGAGCTCGGACCGCACACTGCCCGCTGTGCATGGGGGTGTGACCATGCGCGTGAGCATGCGAGAGTGCAGGGGCTAGCGGAGGGAGCATGGTCCATGGTGTATAGATGTGTGTACAGATGTGTGCAAACGTGTGTATGTTGTGTGAGCGCTGATGGTGCACATGTGCGTGTGGTGTGTGTACAGGTGTGTGTGGATATGTATAGTTAGTGTAGGTCCATGTACAGGGGTGTGCACAGATGTGTGTAGTGTGTATGGTGTGTGGTGTATAGGTGTGTGCACAGATGTGTGCACAGGCAGGTGTAGTGAGCATATGTATGTGTGGCGTATAGGTGTGTGTGGAGTGTGTAGATGTGTGTAGTGAGTGTAGATGTGTGTGGAGTGTGTAGATGCATGTACAGATGTGTGCACAGGCATGTGTAGCATGTAGTGAGTGTATGTATATGTAGCATGTAGCTGTGTGTGGAGTGTGTAGATGTGTGTAGGTCTCTGTACAGATGTGTGCACAGGCATGTGTAGTGTGTAGTGAGTGTAGGTGTGTGTACAGATGTGTGTAGGTGTTTGTAGAGATGTGTGTAGGTGTGTGTACAGGTGTGTGCACAGGCAGTGCATGTGTGTGTACAGATGTGTGCATAAGAATGTGTAGTGTGTACTGAGTGTAGTGTGTGTGGTGTGTAGGGGTGTGTAAGGTGGACAGTGGGGCTCCCAGGAGACCCTGCAGCTCCTCCCACCCCCAGGCTGGCTGCCATCACCCCAGGACAAGGCCCCCGTCCACGCCCCAGGCCTCCTGGCTCTGCAGCAGTGACCGCAGCCCCTGGAGGGGCAGCCCTGCCCTCAGCACAGCGGGCACCAATGCACACTCATGACGTGGCAGCACGGTGCACGGTGGCTGGGAGGGTGTCCCCAAGTGAGGTGTGTGCAGCCCCCTCTCGGGCCCATATGCGTGTGTCTGTCTGTGTGTGCATGTTGGTGTGTGCACCTCTCTGAGTGTGCGTGCCCATGCGTTTGTGTATGTGCACATGTGTCTCTGTGTACGTGCACATGTGTCTCTGTGTATGCACATGTGCACATGCCTGAGTGAATCCACATGTGCCTGCACACAGTCATGTCTGGTGTACATGCACTTAGTAGGGGCTGAGGGGCCCTGGGGTGGGGCTGGTGTGTGGGGAGTGGCTGGGACGGGGCCATGACTCACCTCAGAGGCAGCCGGGGGCCTCAGTGCAAGGTCCCACACTGGACAGAGACAGAGGCCCAGACACACACAAACCTACTCCCACTCCCAGCACAGCCACATGCACAGACATGAGAGAAACACACCACCACACCCTCCTACACACAAACACAGGCACACAGTCACTCGAACTCATACTCACCCCTCCACACACTCATAACACACTGACACTCAAACCACACAGATGAACATAGAGACCCACACACATGTTCACTCCCACACTTCACACTCACACATACTCACACTCTCAATCACACTCTCACACTCACTCACTCTCAGTCACTCTCACA
>NW_005370397.1:2731528-2733162 GCF_000412655.1 Myotis brandtii
TCACACACTCACACACTCTCACAGTCACACACTCACACAGCCACACACTCTCACAGTCACATACTCTCACAGTCACACAGTCACACACACACTCTCACAGTCACACACTCTCACACACCCACAGGCTCACTCAGAGTCCCTCTCATGCACAGTCCTCCCTTTGGGCTAAGGGAGAACCACTGAGGCTCACTCCGGCCTGGCTGTTCCCTGTGGGGGGAGAACATGCCAAGTGTGGGGTCCACCAGCCCCATAGCTCACTCCCCAAGTGCCCGGTCCTGCCTGGGGTCTCCTCTGGGAGGGGCATGTGCTCTGTGCTGGAGGAAGGCCCCAAGCAGGAGTGGAGTGGGAGCCGTGGGGGAGTCAGCAGAGCTGGGAGCGGCCGAGCCAGGCAGAGCCGGGCCTGTGTGGAGTGGGGGCAGAGCAGGCCGGGCCCACCTGCAGCTCCGGGTCTGGCCCCCGAGGTTGCTGGGACGCCCACCAGCCCTCTGCCCTGTGCAGGTTGTTGTGCTGGCGAGGCAACTTCCGGGCCTCGGGGAAAACCCAGGCCTGTCTGGGCCCGGACAGGGGCTGGGAGGGGGCCTTGGGGCCAAGGCACCAGGGGAGGTGGGAAACCCTGAGACAAGGGCTCCTGGACCCCAGCCTGGGGCTCAGGCCTGGGGCTGGGGCAGGACCCCCAGGAGGTGCTGGCAGCCAGGGGCTCAGGCCTGGGGCTGGGGCAGGACCCCCAGGAGGTGCTGGCAGCCTGGGGCTCTATCACGAAGCAGGACACCAGCCAGCACCGCCTGACAGTGATGGGCGCTGCCAGGAGTCCCAGAGTGGAGGGGGGGCCTGGTGGGGCTGCCTGTGGGGCTGGGGTTGGGGGGGCAGGTTTATCCTGTGGGTCAGTGAGCAGCGGCAGCTGGCAGGCTCGGTGGACAGAGAGGACGAAAGGCCTGAGGGTGACTGAGCCCAGGTCAGGCTGGGTCCCCTTCCTTCCTCAGGTGTCAGCGGGAACCTTGTGGAGAGAAAGGCCCCTCAGCAGTGTCGGGTGCTTATGGACGATGGAGCATTCTGGGAAGAGCAGGGCAGCCTGGCCCTCCCTAGATTTTCCAGTTTCAGAATAATGAGCCCATTTCCAGTGTCTTGGTGGCTTGGTGTGGCTCCCTGCACATGCCCACAGTGCCCCTCAGCCTCAGCCGCCAGCCCCCAGGCCTGTCACCCCTACGGGCAGCCCCTGGCCCTCCTCCAGGGCCGCTCCTCTTGGTACCTCCCAACGTTGGCAGGGGCACCAGCCTGGTTGGCATCCATGACACCAGTGGTGGAGCCTGCCCAGCCCACGCTCAGCAGCCTCCTCCCAGCACCCTCGCTGGTCACTCGTATGTGCCCCACAGGACCCAGAGCTCTGGGGCGAGGGAGTCTCACTGTCACTCCCCCACTGCCCAGCCTGGTCCCAGGCCACGTCCTGGCTGCCAAGGGCACGCTGAGCCCCGGCTCCTCATGGCCCAGCCTCAGGCCCAGCCACATGGTTCCTGTTCTCCTTTGTGGGGGACCCTCAGGGCTCCGTCAGGGAGGCTTGGTGCTAAGCCGGCACCATGGGGGCTGGGGCTTCACTGTCGGGGTCTCTGGGCCCACAGGGCCCACTCCTGCCCCCCCCA
>NW_005370397.1:2734588-2735441 GCF_000412655.1 Myotis brandtii
GGGAAGGACCCCCAGGAGGTGCTGGCAGCCTGGGCCTCAGGCCTGCGGCTGGAGCAGGAGCCCCATGAGGTGCTGGCAACCTGGGGCCCGGGCCTGGGGCTGGTGCCCCGGACAGTCACCGAGCAGAACACCAGCCAGCGCCGCCTGACAGTGATAGAAGCTGCCAGGATTCCCAGGGTGGAGGGAGGACCTGGCGGGGCTGCGTGTGGGGCTGGGGGGCTTTTTTTGGGGGGTCTGGGAGGCCAGGCTTATCCTGAGGGGCCTGTGAGCAGCTACCGCCTGACAGTGATAGAAGCTGCCAGGATTCCCAGGGTGGAGGGAGGACCTGGCGGGGCTGCGTGTGGGGCTGGGGGGCTTTTTTTGGGGGGTCTGGGAGGCCAGGCTTATCCTGAGGGGCCTGTGAGCAGCTGGAGTGGGCAGGCTGGGTGGGGGCCGAGGCTGTGAGGAGGCAAAAGGGCTGGTGGGCACCTTGGGGAGGTTGGGGGGTGTTGGCTTTGCCCTGACTTAGCCCAGATGCCTGGGGTCCAGGTGGAGGTGGGGAGTGTTGGACCCCGTCTGTCTGCCTCCCTGGCTGGTGTGTCAATGTCACACGTGTCCGTGTCCCGCCGGGCCCTCCTCCGTGCTGGTCGGGCACGTTGAAGGCCCATCTGAAAACACTGGCCGAGGAGGACCGTGTGGGCAAGGCCTGGGTGGGGTGCCCTGCGTGCCCGCCTGCCCTGGCAGCTCAGACGCCCCGGCTTCGCCTGCAAGCCCAGACAGGAGCCGGGCACAGCCATCATCCTCGTTGCTCTGAGGAGTCACAGCACCTGGTGTCACACAGGCCCGCCCGGCTCCCCGTCACCTCGCCTTGGGG
>NW_005370397.1:2735900-2736388 GCF_000412655.1 Myotis brandtii
GTCCTGGACCGGGAGGTGGGCCCGGGGCAGCCCCGGCTCCTCGGGCCCTGGGCAGGAGGGACTCTCTGTGCAGCTCACGGAGCTGCAGGTGTGGGTGTGGGCAGCCGCTGTCCATGGCTGCCCGGTGTGGCCCCCAGAGTCTCCCCAGATGTGGGTGCACCAGCCGGCCCGGGGGACTCCAGGGTGTCCCAGCGCCAGGACCACTGGCCTCGGCCACCCTGTCATGGAGGGTTGGGATGGGCCCCATTCCTCTCACTCCTTCCTCACGGGGCAGCTGGGAACCTTCTGGTGACTTGGAGCATGGATCACCCTGGAAAGAGCAGAGCAGCCTGGCCCTCCCTGATCCTCCAGGTTAAGACAAGGAGAGACACAGGGGAGAGGCACAGACAGAGAGGGAGAGACAGACAGATAGAGAGGGAGAGACAGACAGAGGGAGAGACAGACAGACAGAGAGAGAGACAGAGGGAGAGAGAGAGGGAGAGGCAGAA
>NW_005370397.1:2736402-2745630 GCF_000412655.1 Myotis brandtii
GAGAGACAGACAGAAGAGAGAGAGGACATACAGAGGGAGTGACAGACAGACAGAGAGAGACAGAGGGAGAGACAGACAGAGAGGGAGAGACAGACAGACAGAGAGGGAGAGACAGACAGAGAGAGAGACAGACAGGGAGAAACAGACAGAGAGGGAGAGACAGACAGACACACAGAGAGAGACAGACAGAGAGAGAGAGACAGAGGGAGAGACAGACAGATAGAGAGGGAGAAAGAGGGAGAGACAGACAGACAGAGAGAGAGACAGAGGGAGAGACAGACAGAGGGAGAGACAGACAGACATACAGAGAGAGACAGACAGAGGGAGAGACAGACAGAGGGAGAGACAGACAGACAGAGGGAGAGAGAGACAGACACAGAGAGAGAGACAGACAGAGGGAGAGACAGACAGACAGAGAGAGAGAGACAGAGGGAGAGACAGACAGAGGGAGAGACAGACAGACATACAGAGAGAGACAGAGGGAGAGACAGACAGAGGGAGAGACAGACAGACATAGAGAGCTCCAGGGAGTCAGAGAGCCAGAGGGAAGGAGAGAGAGAGAGAGAGAGAGAGAGAGACAGGGAGAGCTGAGAAGGCAAGAGACAGAGAGGAGGAGAGGGTCGGGAGAGGGGACCAGAGGCTCAGGTGGGGACGTGTGTGTCCAGAGCCAGGGCAGGAGCAGGGTGAGGGCGAGGACAGGCCAGGGCAGGCCGGGTCCGGGAGGCGACAGGTGATGAGGGCTCAGGCTCTCTGACCACTGCCTGGGCCCACCGTGCCCATCGCGGGAGACCTCGGGACAGCTCCCTGCTGAGCCCGGCGGTCTGCGGATGGGACAGGCAGGGTCGCTGGGTGGTCCCAGCAGCCCTGTCCTCTGCCCTCTGGATGCCCGCCAGCAGCGGGTGGGCCTGGGTCACAGGGATGGAAACCCGCTAGGAGCCGTTCAGTTCACTGAAATCACCATGTCAGGTGGTTGCCCGGTCACTGACGGGCCTGGTGGGCTGGGGGCTCTGCCCTGCGGGGGTGGGGGGGGGAGGTCGCTGAGCCCTGAGGCAGTGGCCTGGCCATGGCAAGGGGGCGCAGGGAGGAGGCCTACGTGGGGGCTGCAGGTGGGGAACTGGCCGAGCTATTTCTGGAACAGCCTCTGTGGGTGAGAAAGAAGTTTTTCGTTTTTCGTTTTTCGTGTGGAACAAACAGCCATTTGCATGTGCCCTCTGGGGCCATGTTTGCCCTGAATGAGTCACTCGGGGAGAAACTGAGAGGAGCCCCCTCGCACCTGCCTGGGGGGGGTTTTGGGGGGGGCAGGAGTGGGCCCTGTGGGCCCAGAGACCCCGACAGTGAAGCCCCAGCCCCCATGGTGCCGGCTTAGCACCAAGCCTCCCTGACGGAGCCCTGAGGGTCCCCCACAAAGGAGAACAGGAACCATGTGGCTGGGCCTGAGGCTGGGCCATGAGGAGCCGGGGCTCAGCGTGCCCTTGGCAGCCAGGACGTGGCCTGGGACCAGGCTGGGCAGTGGGGGAGTGACAGTGAGACTCCCTCGCCCCAGAGCTCTGGGTCCTGTGGGGCACATACGAGTGACCAGCGAGGGTGCTGGGAGGAGGCTGCTGAGCGTGGGCTGGGCAGGCTCCACCACTGGTGTCATGGATGCCAACCAGGCTGGTGCCCCTGCCAACACTGGGAGGTACCAAGAGGAGCGGCCCTGGAGGAGGGCCAGGGGCTGCCCGTAGGGGTGACAGGCCTGGGGGCTGGCGGCTGAGGCTGAGGGGCACTGTGGGCATGTGCAGGGAGCCACACCAAGCCACCAAGACACTGGAAATGGGCTCATTATTCTGAAACTGGAAAATCTAGGGAGGGCCAGGCTGCCCTGCTCTTCCCAGAATGCTCCATCGTCCATAAGCACCCGACACTGCTGAGGGGCCTTTCTCTCCACAAGGTTCCCGCTGACACCTGAGGAAGGAAGGGGACCCAGCCTGACCTGGGCTCAGTCACCCTCAGGCCTTTCGTCCTCTCTGTCCACCGAGCCTGCCAGCTGCCGCTGCTCACTGACCCACAGGATAAACCTGCCCCCCCAACCCCAGCCCCACAGGCAGCCCCACCAGGCCCCCCCTCCACTCTGGGACTCCTGGCAGCGCCCATCACTGTCAGGCGGTGCTGGCTGGTGTCCTGCTTCGTGATAGAGCCCCAGGCTGCCAGCACCTCCTGGGGGTCCTGCCCCAGCCCCAGGCCTGAGCCCCTGGCTGCCAGCACCTCCTGGGGGTCCTGCCCCAGCCCCAGGCCTGGGCCCCAGGCTGGGGTCCAGGAGCCCTTGTCTCAGGGTTTCCCACCTCCCCTGGTGCCTTGGCCCCAAGGCCCCCTCCCAGCCCCTGTCCGGGCCCAGACAGGCCTGGGTTTTCCCCGAGGCCCGGAAGTTGCCTCGCCAGCACAACAACCTGCACAGGGCAGAGGGCTGGTGGGCGTCCCAGCAACCTCGGGGGCCAGACCCGGAGCTGCAGGTGGGCCCGGCCTGCTCTGCCCCCACTCCACACAGGCCCGGCTCTGCCTGACTCGGCCGCTCCCAGCTCTGCTGACTCCCCCACGGCTCCCACTCCACTCGTGCTTGGGGCCTTCCTCCAGCACAGAGCACATGCCCCTCCCAGAGGAGACCCCAGGCAGGACCGGGCACTTGGGGAGTGAGCTATGGGGCTGGTGGACCCCACACTTGGCATGTTCTCCCCCCACAGGGAACAGCCAGGCCGGAGTGAGCCTCAGTGGTTCTCCCTTAGCCCAAAGGGAGGACTGTTCATGAGAGGGACTCTGAGTGAGCCTGTGAGTGTGCAAGAGTGTGTGACTGTGAGAGTGTGTGACTGTGAGAGTGTGTGACTGAGAGTGTGAGAGAAAGTGACTGAGAGTGTGACTGTGTGAGTTTGTGTGTGAGATCATGTGTGACTGTGTGTGTGTGAGAGTGTGAGTGTGTCTGAGTATGATAGAGCATGTGACTATGTGAGTGTGAGAGTGAATGTGTGAGTGAGAGTGTGATAGATGAGTTGAGTGTGTGAGTGTGTGCCCATAAGCAAATGTGTGAGTGTGAGTGTGTGTCTGTCCATCTCTGGATGTGAGTGAAATGTGTGACTTGAGTGTGAAGAGGCCAGGCAGTGCTAGGGGACCTTGTAAATGTTCTGTGTGTGCAGAGCGGAGTGTGGCTGAGTGTGCATGTGGTGGGTGTGCGTGTGGGTGAGGGGCCCACACCTGGCACCTGGGTCTGCTGCTCCCTTTACTGCCCCTTTCTCTCTGAGTCTGTTTATCCCCTGGGTCCTCCTGGCCTGGCTCTGTGTCTCCCACCTTTGCCTCTCTGTCCCTGTCTTTCTCCCTGTCTCTGTCCCTGTCTCTCTCTGTCCCTGTCTCTCTGTCTCTCTCTGTCCCTATCTCTGTCCCTGTCTGTCTCTGTGTCTCTCTCTGTCCCTGTCTCTCTCTGTCCCTATCTCTGTCCCTGTCTGTCTCTGTCCCTGTCTGTCTCTGTCTGTCTCTCTGTCCCTGTCTCTCTCTGTCCCTGTCTCTCTCCCTGTCTGTCTCTGTCCCTGTCTGTCTCTGTCCCTGTCTCTCTCTGTCTGTCTCTCTGTCCCTGTCTCTCTCTGTCCCTGTCTCTCTCTGTCCCTGTCTCTCTCTGTTCCTGTCTCTCTTTGTCTCTGTCTGTCTCTGTCCCTATCTCTGTCCCTGTCTGTCTCTGTCCCTGTCTGTCTCTGTGTCTCTCTCTGTCCCTGTCCCTGTATGTCTCTGTCCCTGTCTCTGTCCCTGTCTCTCTGTCCCTATCTCTGTCCCTGTCTGTCTCTGTCCCTGTCTGTCTCTGTCCCTGTCTCTCTGTTTCTGTCTGTCTCTGTCCCTGTCTGTCTCTGTCCCTGTCTCTCTCTGTCCCTGTCTCTCTGTCTCTGTCTCTCTCCCTGTCCTGTTTGTGTTCCTGTCTCTTTCTGTCTCTGTCTCTGACTTTGGTGCAGTGTCCCTGGGTGTGGGCTGTGGGCCCTGCCATGAGCCTTATGGTTCATGCCTGTCTGGGCCTGGAGCCCACAGGGAGGTCTGCTGGGGTCTCAGGGCTGTGCCCACACTCTACCAACAGCTGTGGGGCCCAACACAGGGGAAGCAGGAAGGAGGGATGCTTGGGGTGTAGGACCCGGCAGCGGGCAATGCCACCCGGGCCTGGCAGTGTCATGGTCACAGGCTCGGGGGCTGTAGGCTGAAGAGTCCAGTGGCCAGTTAGACGCCCAAGAACCTGGCCAAGTGGTGATGTCAGAACAATAGGTGTGGTGGCTCCGTGGCTGAGCTCACAGGCCTGGCTGACCGTTTCTTCCTTCCTTCCTTCCTTCCTTCCTTCCTTCCTTCCTTCCTTCCTTCCTTTCTCTCTCTCTCTCTCTCTCTCTCTCTCTCTCTCTCTCTCCCTTTCTTTTTATTAAATATGTTTTTATTGATTTTTAGACAGAGAGGAAAGGAGAGAAATAGAGAGAGAGAAACATCAGTGATGAGAGAGGATCCTGACTGATCTGCTGTCTCCTGCACGCCCCCCACTGGGGATCAAGCCCGCAACCCATGGCCTGTGCCATGACTGGGAATAGAATGGCGACCTCTTGGTTCCTGGGTCAACCACTGAGCCACACCAGCCGGGCCTGGCTGACGTTTACTGATCCAGGCTGACCTTGGCCTCTGTAAAGCCCGGTCGTGGCTCCACAATCACCAGATGGTAACGAGGAGACTGCTCCTTCCAGAAGGTTCCCAGGTGACATGTGAGGAAGGAATGAAAGGAATGGGGCCATTCTGACCCTTTATGACATGATGGTCAATGCCAGTGGGCCTGGTGTTGGGACACCCTGGAGTCTCCCTGGCCAGCTGGTCCATCCACATCCGGGCGCCATTCAGGCTGACCCTGGCTGACCCTGGCAGACCCTGGATGACCCTGGCCTCTCTGAGGCCTGACCCTGGTTGACCTGGCTGATGTAGGCTGACATTGGTTGGTCTGGGTGAGCCCAGCTGACCCTGTTCTGTGGGAGCTGTTGTGGGTGGGGGCATTCTGCATCCTGGGGGTCAGTGAGCAGACAGAGAGAGGTCCATGGGGACCTCCTGCTCTAGGCTCCGGCCCATTGCCCAGGCCCAGCCACCTGGCCAGCTCTCGGTTTGGGGCGAGACCTCAGCATCGCAGGCTCTGGCCAGGACACCTGGCCGGCGGGCTCACAATGACTCAGCTGCCTGAGGGGTAATTTTGGAAGTTTCAGCAGGTGATGCGGCACCGGAGCCTTGAGAACAAGAAAAACAAGAGAACACAAACACCAGTGCCTCCCCATCCTGCCCCACCCCGGGTAACCTCTGTGCCCGGAGACCCTCATGGACAGGGTCTGGCTCAGGCCGCCTGGGCCTGGCACCCACACAACCCTTGGAAACCTGGAGAGGACAAAGCCAGGTGGTGGGTCATCCTTTCATCCTCCATCTAGTGCCCAGACCAAGAGGATGAAAGGTCCTCTGAGAGCCTCCCCGTCCTCCATGTGGGTCACTTCCTGCTGAGAGTCAGTGCTTGGGACCCAGGGCATGGTGGCCGGAATCAAGATCTGAGATAAAGTGACGCAGGATGACAATAGGGATTCAGAGGCAGAGCAGGTGGAAATAAGACCCGAACCTGGCCGAGTGATGAGGACCAGGGCCCAGTGACTGATCAGGGCCCAGTGACTGATCAGGGCCCAGTGACTGATCAGGGTCCAGTGACTGATCAGGGCCCAGTGACCATGATCAGGGCCCAGTGACTGACCAGGGCCCAGTGACCAGGACCAGGGCCCAGTGAGATCAGGGCCCAATGACTGACCAGGGCTCAGTGACCATGACCAGGGCCCAGTGACCATGATCAGGGCCCAATGACTAATTAGGGCCCATGACCATGATCAGGGCCCAATGACTGACCAGGGCTCAGTGACCATGACCAGGGCCCAGTGACCATGATCAGGGCCCAATGACTAATTAGGGCCCATGACCATGATCAGGGCCCAATGACTGACCAGGGCTCAGTGACCATGACCAGGGCCCAGTGACCATGATCAGGGCCCAATGACTAATTAGGGCCCATGACCATGATCAGGGCCCAATGACTGACCAGGGCTCAGTGACCATGACCAGGGCCCAGTGACCATGATCAGGGCCCAATGACTAATTAGGGCCCATGACCATGATCAGGGCCCAATGACTGACCAGGGCTCAGTGACCATGACCAGGGCCCAGTGACCATGATCAGGGCCCAATGACTAATTAGGGCCCATGACCATGATCAGGGCCCAATGACTGACCAGGGCTCAGTGACCATGACCAGGGCCCAGTGACCATGATCAGGGCCCAATGACTAATTAGGGCCCATGACCATGATCAGGGCCCAATGACTGACCAGGGCTCAGTGACCATGACCAGGGCCCAGTGACCATGATCAGGGCCCAATGACTAATTAGGGCCCATGACCATGATCAGGGCCCAATGACTGACCAGGGCTCAGTGACCATGACCAGGGCCCAGTGACCATGATCAGGGCCCAATGACTAATTAGGGCCCATGACCATGATCAGGGCCCAATGACTGACCAGGGCTCAGTGACCATGACCAGGGCCCAGTGACCATGATCAGGGCCCAATGACTAATTAGGGCCCATGACCATGATCAGGGCCCAATGACTGACCAGGGCTCAGTGACCATGACCAGGGCCCAGTGACCATGATCAGGGCCCAATGACTAATTAGGGCCCATGACCATGATCAGGGCCCAATGACTGACCAGGGCTCAGTGACCATGACCAGGGCCCAGTGACCATGATCAGGGCCCAATGACTAATTAGGGCCCATGACCATGATCAGGGCCCAATGACTGACCAGGGCTCAGTGACCATGACCAGGGCCCAGTGACCATGATCAGGGCCCAATGACTAATTAGGGCCCATGACCATGATCAGGGCCCAATGACTGACCAGGGCTCAGTGACCATGACCAGGGCCCAGTGACCATGATCAGGGCCCAATGACTAATTAGGGCCCATGACCATGATCAGGGCCCAATGACTGACCAGGGCCCAGTGACCATGACCAGGGCCCAGTGACCATGATCAGGGCCCAATGACTAATTAGGGCCCATGACCATGATCAGGGCCCAATGACTGACCAGGGCTCAGTGACCATGACCAGGGCCCAGTGACTAATCAGGGCTCAGTGACTGATCAGGGCCCAGTGACTGATCAGGGCTCAGTGACTGATCAGGGCCCAGTGACTGATCAGGGCTCAGTGACTGATCAGGGCCCAGTGACTGATCAGGGCTCAGTGACTGATCAGGGCCCAGTGACTGATCAGGGCTCAGTGACTGATCAGGGCCCAGTGACTGATCAGGGCTCAGTGACTGATCAGGGCCCAGTGACTGATCAGGGCTCAGTGACTGATCAGGGCCCAGTGACTGATCAGGGCTCAGTGACTGATCAGGGCCCAGTGACTGATCAGGGCTCAGTGACTGATCAGGGCCCAGTGACTGATCAGGGCTCAGTGACTGATCAGGGCCCAGTGACTGATCAGGGCTCAGTGACTGATCAGGGCCCAGTGACTGATCAGGGCTCAGTGACTGATCAGGGCCCAGTGACTGATCAGGGCTCAGTGACTGATCAGGGCCCAGTGACTGATCAGGGCTCAGTGACTGATCAGGGCCCAGTGACTGATCAGGGCTCAGTGACTGATCAGGGCCCAGTGACTGATCAGGGCTCAGTGACTGATCAGGGCCCAGTGACTGATCAGGGCTCAGTGACTGATCAGGGCCCAGTGACTGATCAGGGCTCAGTGACTGATCAGGGCCCAGTGACTGATCAGGGCTCAGTGACTGATCAGGGCCCAGTGACTGATCAGGGCTCAGTGACTGATCAGGGCCCAGTGACTGATCAGGGCTCAGTGACTGATCAGGGCCCAGTGACTGATCAGGGCTCAGTGACTGATCAGGGCCCAGTGACTGATCAGGGCTCAGTGACTGATCAGGGCCCAGTGACTGATCAGGGCTCAGTGACTGATCAGGGCCCAGTGACTGATCAGGGCTCAGTGACTGATCAGGGCCCAGTGACTGATCAGGGCTCAGTGACTGATCAGGGCCCAGTGACTGATCAGGGTCTGGTCTGCGCATGTCCTCAATGTCTGTGAGGAACGACTCCCTCAGATTCCAACCCCCCTGTGGCATATGCTTCCCTGCTAGCCAGGTGCCCCATGCCCCATTAGCCCACCACACTGTCTCCTCGCCCCCACCTGTGCCTGGCTGGCTCCTGCTCAGAACGAGGGGCCCTCCCTGCTGCTGGGTGGGCCCCGGACGCTTGTCACGGTCAGTGCTGTGCTGTAGAAGATGCTGAGCAGGAAGAGGGTGAGCAGGGTGACCGTGGTGGGCCACAGGCTGGCTCCCGGGGCGTCCTCCTCCAGGTCCTCCTTTGGCAGGTCTATCATCGGCCAGGGAAGCAGCTCCTGGCAACCTGCAAGACACTGAGCGCCTGCAAAGCATGCGCCTGCGTGGGTGTGGGCCGAGCCACCGCCCTCCCTCCCCGCATCTCTGGGGTCGGGGCACAGCAGTGTGGTTCCTTATCTCACAGGCAAGGCTGCCTTAGAGAGGATGAGGTGGCAGGTCCCTGGAGAAGGGGCTGGGGCCACTGTGGCTCTGGAGATGCCCACAGGGCCTCTGTCTGGGAGGGTCTCAGGCCGCCTTAGGGAGAGAGAGCTGGCAGGGCAGGAGGGTGGGCACTGTCTTTGCTGCTCCAAGGAGAGCTCAAGCCCAAGCCCTATCTGTGTCCTCACCACGCTCCTGCTCTTGGGCTGAGCTGGCCTGAGCCCTGAAAGGGCCAGAGAGGATGGATGAGCCCACTTTCTAGCTGCCCCACTTTGAGACGTGGATCTGGAGCTGTGGTTCATATGCTGAGGGCTGGATGGACGTGACCAGGAGCCTCTGTCACCCTCCCAAGGAATGTAGCTGACGAGCTACAAGGAGCATGAAGGAGGGCCCAGTGAAGGCCAGGCAGCCCTGCTGGCTTCAGGATCCTAGGGCACAGACTGCCATGCTAAATGGAATTTGGACCTGATTGTCACATGCTGATACATCCAATTATTCATCCATTCGGCCATCCATCCATCCATCCACCCACTCAACCACCTATCATCCATCCATCCACCCATTTACTCCCCCACTGATCACCCATTCACTCATCCATCCATCATCCATCCATCATCCATCCATC
>NW_005370397.1:2753964-2758057 GCF_000412655.1 Myotis brandtii
TGACCATGATCAGGGCCCAATGACTGACCAGGGCCCAGTGAGTGATCAGGGCCCAGTGCTCAGGCCCAGGGCACAGTGATCAGGCCCAGTGAGCCGGGCCCACTTCCTGTGAGGATCTTGTTTATACTCCCCTTGGTGAGACCTGCTTTTGCTCACACCTGTGCCATATGCAGGACCTGTTCGGGTGGCCTTGGCAGGTGGCCCCGTCTCTATGTTCACTGTGAACCTGCCTTGGGGCATGAGGTTGGTTCCCTTCTCCCCGAAGCCTCCCCCGGCCCCTGCCCCCTCTCCTCATTCAGAGACAGAGAACCACTGTGTTTGTCACAAGTTTATTGTACCAGGAAGGCCCGTGTGGGGATGGGCGGGTGCTTCCATCCCGGGCTTGGCTCTGGTGTCTGCTTGGGCTCTGGGAGGCTCTTCCATGCTCCGTCCTGCAAACACAGGAGGGTCAGGGCCTGGGGTTGCTCCTGCGGGGGCAGGGTCCTTGCCAATGCCCCACCCTCAGCCCCTGCAGCAAATGCACCAGGTGGGAAGCAGATTCCCTGACCCTGTAGGGGGGACATCTGTGCTCCGGGCTCTGGTCTGCGCATGTCCTCAATGTCTGTGAGGAACGACTCCCTCAGATTCCAACCCCCCTGTGGCATATGCTTCCCTGCTAGCCAGGTGCCCCATGCCCCATTAGCCCACCACACTGTCTCCTCGCCCCCACCTGTGCCTGGCTGGCTCCTGCTCAGAACGAGGGGCCCTCCCTGCTGCTGGGCGGGCCCCGGACGCTTGTCACGGTCAGTGCTGTGCTGTAGAAGATGCTGAGCAGGAAGAGGGTGAGCAGGGTGACCGTGGTGGGCCACAGGCTGGCTCCCGGGGCGTCCTCCTCCAGGTCCTCCTTTGGCAGGTCTATCATCGGCCAGGGAAGCAGCTCCTGGCAACCTGCAAGACACTGAGCGCCTGCAAAGCATGCGCCTGCGTGGGTGTGGGCCGAGCCACCGCCCTCCCTCCCCGCATCTCTGGGGTCGGGGCACAGCAGTGTGGTTCCTTATCTCACAGGCAAGGCTGCCTTAGAGAGGATGAGGTGGCAGGTCCCTGGAGAAGGGGCTGGGGCCACTGTGGCTCTGGAGATGCCCACAGGGCCTCTGTCTGGGAGGGTCTCAGGCCGCCTTAGGGAGAGAGAGCTGGCAGGGCAGGAGGGTGGGCACTGTCTTTGCTGCTCCAAGGAGAGCTCAAGCCCAAGCCCTATCTGTGTCCTCACCACGCTCCTGCTCTTGGGCTGAGCTGGCCTGAGCCCTGAAAGGGCCAGAGAGGATGGATGAGCCCACTTTCTAGCTGCCCCACTTTGAGACGTGGATCTGGAGCTGTGGTTCATATGCTGAGGGCTGGATGGACGTGACCAGGAGCCTCTGTCACCCTCCCAAGGAATGTAGCTGACGAGCTACAAGGAGCATGAAGGAGGGCCCAGTGAAGGCCAGGCAGCCCTGCTGGCTTCAGGATCCTAGGGCACAGACTGCCATACTAAATGAAATTTGGACCTGCTTGTCACATGCTGATACATCCAATTATTCATCCATTCGGCCATCCATCCATCCATCCACCCACTCAACCACCTATCATCCATCCATCCACCCATCCATCCATTTACTCCCCCACTGATCACCCATCCACTCATCCATCCATCCTTCATCCATATTCCATCCATCCATCCTCCATCCATCTTCCATCCATCCATCATCCATCATCCATCATCCATCTATTCTCCATCCATCCTCCATCCACCATTCATCATCCATCCATCCTCCATCCATTATCCATCCATCCATCCATCCATCCTCCATCCATCATCCATCCATCCATCATCCATCATCCACCTATTCTCCATCCATCCTCCATCCACCATTCATCCTCCATCCATCCTCCATCCATTATCCATCCATCCATCCATCATCCTCCATCCATCATCCATTCATCTGCCATCCATCATCCATCATCCATCCATCCTTCATCCATTCATCATCCATTCATCCATCATCCATCACCCATCCATCCATCATCCATCCATCCATCCATCCATCCATCCATCTGTCCATCCTTTCATCCATTGTATGTCCTATGGTCTATCCACCTATCTGCCCTCTGTCCATCTGCTGGTCCAGCCCCTCATCTATTGCTTTCTTCTCCTTTCCTGGTCTCCTTAGGAAGCTCCTCCTTGGGCAGGTCCTGGGTCCCAGGTGGCTGGGGCACCTTCACTATGGCAGCATTTCCCCAGTCAACACCTTGCTTTCCCTACTGCCCTTGGGTGACGGGACCCTTGAGAGGGGAGCAGTGGGCAGGGTTGTTAGGAGCTCTCACCCCACCTTGGCCCTGGGAACAGAGGTAGCCCGAAGGCCAGGTCCCCTGGGGAGGCCCAGAAGGTGTCTAAGACAAGAGCAGGGCCTCGCTGCCCCCTTTTGGGGCCCTGGGGCCCAGTGTCCCAGGTGGTCATGGGACTGCCCTTTCCATTCTGTTCCCCCTGGTGGGAGCTATCTCTCTGCCCGTCCCACACCTGCCCCTGCCCTGTGGTTTGGGCCAGGAGGGACCTGGGACAATGGGCTGGGCCTGGGGAAAACCCACTGGGGGCTTGGATGGGGACTCCCCTTGCCTTCCCAAAGCTGGACCTAGGCCATGAACTTCCTGCACCTGCAAGGCTCAGTGTGTGTGTGTGTGTGTGTGTGTGTGTGTGTGTGCTCACCCATGTGAATGTGAGCACGTGGAGAACATATGTGTGCACCCATGTGAGTGTGAGCACAAGGTGTTTGTGTATGAACTCATGTGAGTATGAGCACAGGGAGTTTGTGTGTGCACCAATATGAGTGTGAGCACATGGAGAACATGTGTGTGCACCCATGTGAGTGTAAGCACAGGGAGTTTGTGTGTGCACCCACGTGAGTGTGAGCACATAGGGAACATGTGTGCACACCCATGTGCACCCCTGTGTGTGGTCCCCTTTCTTTGTGAGTCAGTGGGCTGGCCTGCATCTCTGTGTGGTGCCTACCGGGGGTGAGGGGCCCTGGAATCCAGCCCTCCTTCCATGCCATTCCTCTCACGCCCTGGCCCCGGCAGGTGGCGCAGACCCTGCCCTGGCTGCCCTGCTCCCTCCCACCACTTTCCCTCCCGCTATGCCTTAAGGCGGCTTCTGAGACAAGCGGTACCATCCCTGGCGTCCATGCCCTCAGGGCCCACTGAGCCGTGTCTGCCTCCCACGGCTCTGCCAGCCTCAGGCTTCACTCCAGCTTGGCCTCAATCACTGTGCACCACGCACTCACACTCACACTCACGTGCTCACACTCAGGCGCCCACACTCACGCTCACACACACACACAAGCGCACGGGTGTGAGGGCACCTCGAGGTGCCCTGCCGAGAGGATCAAGTCAGGCGCTGGAGGGATGGTGGCTGCTTTGGGCGAGCACGGAGTTTATTCAAGGGTGGGGCAGGCGGGCGGGCGGCTCAGTAGCAGATGCCGTCCACCTCTGACAAGACCACGGACACGTTGACGTGGGTGGGTTTACCCGCCAGGCGGTTGATGGTCTTCTGCGTGAAGCTCAGGGGCAGGGCCTCGTGGCCCACCATGCAGGAGTAGCTGTCTCCGTTCTTCCACGCCTCGGTGTCCACGCGCAGCACGCTGGTCGTGGCGAACGTGGTGCTGCCCTGGCCGGCCTCGGGCAGGGGACTCCACGTCTGGTACTTCTCTCGGGGCAGCTCCTGGTTTTCGTGCAGCCACCGGACCAGCACGTCGCCGGGGTAGAAGCCCCGCACCACGCACGTCAGCGTCACCAGCTCGTTGAGGGCCAGCTCCTCTGCGGGCGGCGGCAGCAGGTGGACCTGGGGTGGGAAGGTGTTCCCTGGGGGACAGAGGAGCCGGTTAGGGGTGTGGGCGGGGAGGAGAGAGCCCCTCTGCCCGCTGGGTGCCCTGTGCCCAGTTTCCGTCTGTAGAATGTGAGTGGGGCTCCAGGGGTTGGGGCAGGCAGGCTTAGGTGTGCGCCTGGCTCACTGTGGGGTGCTGGGGCACCCCTGGGGCGGGGCCTGGCCCACCTGAGGCTCTGGCGATGGTGGCGGTGAGCGGGC
>NW_005370397.1:2758168-2777525 GCF_000412655.1 Myotis brandtii
CCTGGCCTCGGGGTGGGTGGCGCTGCAGGAGAACCTCTGCCCGCGGTTCCACGGCTCGGCGCAGCCCGGCAGGACACTGGACACGCTGTAGCAGCCGCAGGCATCGCGCTGCGGGGCCTCCTGGATGGCATCCTTCCCGCCCGTGGGGTTCCAGGTGAAGCTGGCACCCTGGGGCTTTCTCAGGCCACTCAGCGTGCATGTGAGGTTGGCACTGGAGCCCAGGAGCAGGTCCTCGATGGCTGGCGGGCTCAGGGTCAGGCGGGGCTGGCAGTTCGAGCATGTGGGTGTCTTAACTGAGAGAGAGACAGAGCCCTCAGTGCCCCTGGGCCCACATCCCCTTCCCTCCTCCTGCTCCAGCCCCGCCCTCACACTCTCCCAGCTCTGCGGGGGCTCCACCTGAGCCCACTGCTGTGTGAGGGGAGCCCTGGTGAGTGTGGTGGTGCCCCCACCCCGCCCTGGCCCGACCTCTGACCTTTGCAGGGCACGTTCTTGGTCTTGCTGGGGCTGGAGTTGTGCTGCACGTGGCAACTCTGGGTCGCGCCATCTGGGCACTGGTCGGCCGGCAGGGTCAGCTGGCTGACCATGGTGTACAGGCCCCGGGAGGTGGGGGCGGGGAGAAAGTTCCGGATGGAGGTGCCCGGCCCGCTGCTGCCCCAGGTCACGTTCACGGGCGCCGATGGGAAGAAGTCCTGGACCAGGCAGCCGATGACCACATGACCAGCTGAGTCGGTGCTCGTGAGGCTCAGTGGGAAGAGTGTGGGGCTGCTGGGGCTCACTGCAACACAGGACATGCTGTGAGACCCCTGACAGCCCCACGCGGATGAGACGATGCCCACCGCCCCTCTGCCCTGGGCAAACAGGCACAGAGAGGGCGAGTAACTGCCCTAAGGTCACTCAGCCTGAAGGCCAGGCATCGGGGTTGGGACTGGCCGCCGAGTCCAGCCGCATTGTTTCTGGACACACTGCTCAGAGCTCCAGCACGTGGACCGGGACACGCTCCTTACACAGGCCACGTGCGAATGGAGCCACGTCATCCACACAGCTCTCCATGGACCAGCTGAGTCAGTGGGCACCACTGGGGCCTCAGCTCCCTCTGTGCAGTGGGCGTGGCCATGTCTCTCCCAGAGTTCTGGGGTCATGAAAGGTGGGCCCAGAGGGGGACACAGGTGAGCACCGAGGGGTCTGGCCCTGCTGCTGGCCTGCCCCGAGGGCCAGCCTTGCTGTGTTGGAGGGCATACACAGAAGAGAGGGGCCTGGGCTTCCATGGGCCACTCAGACTTCCCTGGTCAGAGTCCAGTCTAAGCAGTCTCCTCTGCAAACCACCGCAGCCCCAGCAAGCAGAGGCCCACCGCAGGGCCTACGAAGCTCTGGAGACTAGAGACTCGACCAAACCAGCCCTGTGAGGTGTCCCACCCAGACAGGCTGGGCACACAGGACACCACTGGTCTGTTTCTGATTCTCTCAGAGACATGGTGGGAGAAGAGAGGGCACAGGTACCTCTGATTGCATGGCCCTCATGTGCCCTTGGAAACACAGGGGGCAGCCGGGGTGGGGAACTGGCTCTGGAGGTGATCCATACTGAACCCAGGTCCTCCCATTTGCCAACTGGTAGCCGGCTCAGCTCAGTCCCTCTCAGCCCCGCTCAGCCCAGTTCACTCAGCCCCGCTCAGCCCATCTCAGCCCAGCTGAGCCCAGCTCAGCCCACTTCATTCAGCCCAGCTCAGCCCAGTTCACTCAGCCTAGCTCAGGCAGCTCAGCCCAGCTCAGCCCAGCCCAGCTCAGCTCAACCCAGCTCAGCCCAACTCAAGCCAGCTCAGCCCAGCTCAGCCCAGTTCAGCTCAGCTCAGCTCAGCTCAGCTCAGCCCAGCCCAGCCCAGCCCATCTCAGCTCAGCCCAGCTCAGCCCAGCCCAGTTCACTCAGCCCAGCTCAGCCTAGTTCAGCCTAGTTCAGCTCAGCTCAGCCCAGCTCAGCCCAGCCCAGCCCAGCCCAGCGCAGCTCAGCTCAACCCAGCTCAGCTCAGCTCAGCTCAGCCCAGCTCAGCCCAGTTCAGCTCAACTCAGCTCAGCCCAGCTCAGCCCAGCCCAGCCCAGTTCACTCAGCATAGCTTAGCCCAGTTCACTCAGCTCAGCCCAGCTCAGCCCAGCTCAGCCCAGTTCAGCTCAGCCCAGCTCAACCCAATCCAGCCCAGCTCAGCCCAGCTCAACCCAGCCCAGTCCAGCTCAGCCCATCCCAGTTCACTCAGCCCAGCTCAGCCCAGTTCACTCAGCTCAGCCCAGCCCAGCCCAAATTAGCTCAGCCCAGTTCATCTCAGACCAGTTTAGCCCAGCTCAGCCCAGCTCAGCCCAGCTTAGCCCAATCCAGCCCAGCTCAGCCTAGCTCAGCCCAGTTCACCCAGTCAAGCCCAGTCCAGCCCAGTTCACTCAGCCCAGCTCAGCCCAGTTCAGCTCACTCAGCTCAGCCCAGCTCACCTAGCCCAGCTCAGTTCACTCAGCCCAGCTCAGCCCAGCTCAGCCCAATCCAGCCCAATCCAGCTCAGCCCAGCTCAGCCCAGCTCAGCCCAGCCCTGTTCAGCCCAGCTCAGTCCAGCTCAGCCCAGCTCAGTCCAGCCCAGTTCAGTCCAGTTCAGCTCTGCCCAGCCCAGCTCAGCCCAGCTCAGCCCAGTTCAGCTCTGCCCAGCCCAGCTCAGCCCAGCTCAACCCAGTTCACTCAGCCCACCCCAGCCCAGCCCAGGCCACAGTATCCCAGCTCATCCCTGTCCGGGTAGAGCATCCTGCCCTGGGTCCTCTTGGCTCTCGGTCCTGTTTGCCTTTTCTCTCTCTGTCTTGGTGTCTGCTCTCTGCATCCCTGGTCCCAGGACGGCTCAGAGTACCTGATGAGGAGTGGATGGGGCAGCATCCAGGACCCACCTGCTTGAGGCTGCTGGAGGGTCTGAGGCCGAGAGCCCCAGGCCCCCGGCCAGCTGCCCTGCCCGAGGCTGTGTGGCGCAGAGACCCCTGCCCCTGCCGGCTCCCGCTCGCTCTGGGAAGGCTAAAACTGAAGGGCAGCCTGGGGAGGGGCTTCAGACCGTGTCATGACCCTAGATGGGGTCACTCGCCACTTCCTGTCCCACCAGTCTGGGCTGCCCGTCTGCACGTCATGTCTGGTCTGTGGTCTGGCTGTGGCAAGGCCAGGTGTGTGCGGCCTGGGCTGTGACCCTCAGGAGCCTGGTCTGGCGGTGGGTCCTGGCTCGGGTGGCTGCTCATGGGGCTGGGCCGGGGGCCGAGCTGCAGGGACGCAGAGGCCGAGGCAGTGCAGCGGGAGCCGAGGGACAGGCTGAGGTGGCTCCAGGCTGTGAGGGCTGCGGGGCAGGGGTCCCAGGCACAGGGCTGGCCCGAAGTGACCCCCGGTGAGCAGGCCACAGGGTGGGCAAGAAGACTGTGAGCATCTGGGGCCCAGCCTGAAGCCAGGGTGGGCATGAGGCCACCCCTGCAGGTTGGGGCAGCACGTGCTGCCTTAGCCCACATCTGCCCATTTTCCCATCCAGGGTTTTCCCACAGGCCCCACGGGCCCCACAGGTGACCCCCACTCCTAGGAGGTGGCCCGGCCTGGACACACAAGGGCAGCTGGGCCTGGCTGGCGCCTGTGTTTACCTGTCAGTCATTACTTCACATGCAGAAGGTGCTGACTGTCCCCTCCAGACTGCGCACCTGCTGGTCAGTGACAATGGCCCCAGGGAGGTCAGTTCCTCACAGGGGTCAGGGGCCCAGGGCAGGCGGAGCCGAAGGCAGAGGGTGGACAGAGGCGGAGAGCTTGGGGCACCTCAGAGCCTCTGGGTGTTCCTAGGACCCCAGGATTCCAGGGTGCCAGGCCGCCTGGGTTTTGTCCCAAAGCCGTCTGCACAGCCTCTGGTACCAGCGCTGTCTGCATGGGGATGAGTGTCCAGCAGCTCTGCCTTCTTTCTTTTGTTGTTGATCCTCACCCCAGGATATTTTTCCGTTGATTTTTAGGGAGAGTGGAAGAGAGAGGGTCAGACAGAAATACATCGATTGGTTGCCTCCTGCATGAGCCCTGACCAAGGAGAAGCCTGCAACTGAGGTACGTGCCCTTGACCGGAATCGAACCCGGGACCCTTTGGCCCACAGGCTGACACTCTATCCACTGAGCAAAACCAGCGAGAGCCGGCTCGGCCTTCCTGCCTTCCCGGGAACCCCCAGGCCCTGTGCTCTCCATGGGGTCCAAAGCCCGGCCCCAGGGAGCAGTGGCACCAGCAAGGGATGCGTGACGGGGCCTCATGGCTGGCACAGTGCCTGGCATGGACGAAACCAAGGAGGGCAGTGGGGGCACTGGGGGGACTCAGCCAGGCTCACACAGGGATGGTACGCCCCAGTGTGGGTGTAGACGGGCGTGTGATTTGGGGCAGAAGAGGAGGCGTCCATTGGGGCCTTGAGACACGACCTTGACTCATGATGACCGGTGGTGGCGGCAGCTGGCAGAGGCCCGAGTGGGAGTGTCGGGCTGCTCGAGGGGCCCGCTGGGAGGGGAGAGCTGGGGACGGGTCCTCCCCGGGCTTCTTCGGAAGGAGGGGGGCCTCTGCGTGGCCAAGCCTTGCCGGCTTGTGGGGCGTCCATGACAAAGGACCACAGGCTAAGTGGCTTCAAACAACAGAAATTCATTCTCCGTCTGGAGGCCGGACGCCCATCAAAATGTGGACAGGGCGGCGCGCCCTCCGGAGGCCCACTCCCAGCCTCTGGGCTCCGCGCGTCCCTCGGCCGGTGGACACAGCGCCCTGTCTCCTCGGTGTCCGCATCTCCGCTTCTCTCTCGTGACGGCGCTCGCCAACCAGCGGACTGGGGGCCACGGGGTGCTCTCATCTTAAGGCCCTCAACTTTAGTCACGTCTGCAAGGACCCTTTTTCCAAATGAGGTTCCAGGCACAGGTTCCAGGGGGATGTGGACCCAGCTTTGGGGTTACCCTTCAGGCCACTGTGGGGGTTAAGAGGGGGAGGGAGTGGAGAGAGGGGCCCGGGAGGCAGCCTCTTGCTGCTGGGAGGCGGGTGGCAGGTCCCACAGCCCGGGGGTGGTCCTGTCCCCTCCCTGCCCTGCTGTGCTCAGGCCCCAGGGGTTGGCCCCCAGGTGGGGTGGCCTGCAGGTGGGATGACCTGCACGCCTCCCCCCTGGGCTTGGCAGAGACGCAGTTCAACGTGTGTGAGCCGAGCCCTTGTCCTTGCTCTGGGGTCTGTGGGGTGTCTCATGGTCTGGGGTGCAAGTCAGAGAGCAAGGATGCTGAGCTGGGCTGGGGGCTCCCAGGGCAGGAGACCAGGGGGAGGGCAGGAGGGCACCAGGCTCTGCTGGACAGGCCTGTGTAGGGGGCAGGGAGATCTTGCTCCTGGCGGCTGTGTGTGCATCTGTGTGTGAGAGCATATGTCCCCAAGTGTGTGACAGCGTGTGTCCCTGAGTGTGTCAGTGAGTGTGTGTCCCCAAGTGTGTGTCCCCGAGTGTGTGTCTGTGTGAGTGCACAGCAGGGCGGGCCGCAGCCTGAAGGCCCCTGCCCTCAGTGCCCTGTGCCCCGGTGCCCTATTTGGCATGCCCCCAGCGTCTCTGGATAGGCCCCAGAGTTGCCCAGTCGTGGCCTCTCTACTCCAATGGGGTTGGGTGCCCAGGTCTGAGCCTGGCAGGCTGTGCGCTGGTGTTTCTATCCTCGTCCACATCGGCTGTGTGATGTGGGTCCCCCCAATCCCCCCTCACGGAGCAGGCTCTCTGAAGGGCCATCGGGGGGCTGAAGTCTCCCGTCCAGGGGGCCTGGGTGTTTGGATGCTGGCAACACAACCTCTGGGCCTGCAGAGTGGCCTTAACACTGTCCACACCGCAGATGGGGTGAGACCCTGAGCAGACTCCCCCCACTCCTACCCTCACCCCACCCCCTTCCTCCTATGGTACCTTTTCTAGTTACTGAACATGCTCTTCCTGTTATTGGCCACTTGGTTTTTTCTTGCTGTGAAGGACCCACTGCTCACTGTCCTCTTTATTGGCTCCTGAGCGCTCTTTGTATGTGAGATAACCCTGCTCTTCATCACGTGTGTTCACGCGTTCTCCTCCCATTTCCAGCGGCTGCACAGAGACCCTCAGGGGCAGGTCCCCCAACCAGGGCAGCTGCCTCTTTACCTGGGGAAGCATGGCCTGGTGCCCCCACTGCCCTTGGCCCTCTGGCCGTCTCTTGAGCTCACCTGGTTCCTTTTCCAGCAGGATGGCGGCCAGCCCCACACAGCCCACCCAGTCACCCAGACTGGCCCAGGGAGAACGGGGGCCAAGGACGGCCCGTGTGTGTGCTCAGCGGGCGGGTGGCTGGGGCGGTGACTGGGGGAGGCTGATCCTGGCCCTGCCTGGGGATTGGAAGCTGTGTCCCTGTGGCTGGTACTGAACACAGGAGTCGGGGTGCTGGCTTCGTGTCAGTGTGGGAAGGGGCAGCGAGTCTGGGCCACAGACCAGCAAGCGGGTGTGATGGGGGCCAGGCCAGGTGTTTCTGGGGGCGTCGAAGGGCCCCTTGCAGCCCCAGAAGTGCCCTGTGCCCCTCGTCTGACCACCCCCATGGGACCACAGGCACCACCCCCAAAGCACACCCAGGGGACCTGGAATTTGTAAAAAAGGAACTTTACTAAGAAACCCAAAGGGAAGGAAACCGAACTGCCAAACAGGAGTGGGAGGTGGGACAAGGCTGTGGTGGGTGGGCTTGGGGCTGCTGGACGGTGTGGCCGCTGTGTGGACCCCGTGGGACCCCTTCTCTGCCTGCGGGACCCCTTTTCCCACCAGTGAGGCCCTGCCCACAGCCCCACACAGTCTCGGAGCCTCTCCCAGAAGGGCTTCTCTGCCTCCACATCCGGCAGGGATAGGGGTGGGGTGGCGGCAGGAGGGTGAGCAGAGGGCCCAGGGCCCCAGGGGCAGAGCCCTCAGACTGAGAGGAAGACCAGGGAGTGAGACCTGGGGCTGGACATGGCTCTGGGTCCTCGGCTTGGCTCCGGACTCTGGGCGGTGGGCCAGGCCATGGCTCCAGGCCTCACTGTGGTCCAGGAGTTGTCCAGTAAGAATTGGAGCAGCCCCGACCTCAGGGGCTGGGGTCAAGCAGCCCTGGCCACTCTGGGGGAGGGTAGATGGGGTGGGACCGGGGCTGTGATTGGTGGCCCCCTGGGTGCCAGGGCCTTGGGCCTGAGCTGGAACCTTCCGGATGTCCATGTCCGTGAGCTGTGGTTGGATCCCGGACGCTGGCCCCTTTGGAGGTGCGTCAGCTCCCGTTAGCCTGGGGCAGAGCAGCCTCAAGGACGCTCAGGCCGGGGGAGGAAGGCAGCGAGGCCAGAGCTGCTGCTCCGCACCCAGGCCGCCGGCCATGCGATGTCCTTGATGTTCTCGTAGTCGTGGGTGGCCTGGGGCGGCCCCGGCAGGACGGCGCCCAAGACCCACTTCACCTGCGAGGAGGGCGTGTGTGAGGGCCTCCGCCCCGTCTCAGTCTATTTTTTTTGTTGTTGCTGTTAATCCTCAGCAGAGGATTTTTTTTCCATTGATTGTTAGGGAGAGTAGAAGGGAAGGGGAGAGACAGAGAGAAACATCGATGTGAGTCACATCGATTGGCTGTCTTCCGCACGCACCTAGACCAGGGCCGGGGAACTTGCAAACAAGGTATGTGCCCTTGACCAAAATCGAACCTGGGACCCTTTGGTCCACAGGCCGACGTTCTACCCACTGAGCAACACTGGCCATGGCTCTCTGTCCCTCTTGCTGAGTCTCCCACCCCCACCCCACCGGGCCTGGAATGGGGGCAGGGTCCCACCTTGAAGAGGGTGATGGAGGCGCCATAGCTCACACTGAGCAGGAAGAGCGCGATGAAGATGAAGAGGCTGCTCCACAGTCCGTCCAGCTCCTCACCCTCGGCCGCCCCCACACACAGGTCCTGCAGGTCCAGCTCTGCGGGTGCAGGTCAGTCAGCCCCCAACCTCGGTGTGGGGGTCAGTGAGCCCCCCAGCCTGGGTGTGGGGGTCGGTCAGCCCCAGCCTGGGTGTGGGGGGTCAGTCAGCCCCCAACCTCGGTGTGGGGGTCAGTGAGCCCCCCAGCCTGGGTGTGGGGGTCGGTCAGCCCCCAGCCTGGGTGTGGGGGGTCGGTCAGCCCCCAGCCTGGGTGGGGGGTCAGTCAGCCCCCAGCCTGGGTGTGGGGGCTCAGCCAGCCCCCAGCCTGGGTGTGGGGGGTCAGCCAGCCCCCAG
This sequence comes from Myotis brandtii, assembly GCF_000412655.1. NCBI lineage: Eukaryota > Metazoa > Chordata > Mammalia > Chiroptera > Vespertilionidae > Myotis > Myotis brandtii. The sequence goes on from NW_005370397.1 coordinate 2,766,394, forward strand.
CCTGGGTGTGGGGGGTCAGTCAGCCCCCAGCCTGGGCGTGGGGGGTCAGTCAGCCCCCAGCCTGGGTGTGGGGGGTCAGTCAGCCCCCAGCCTCAGTGTGGGCAGCACAGAGCCCTGCAGCCTGGTCCCTGCAGCCTGGGGCTCAGGCAGTCCCTGTCCAGTCTGGTGACCTCTTCCCAGGGCAGCCGGCCCACCTGGAGGGCTGGGGTCTGAGACTCTGCCTGGCCCGGCCCAGGGTGGCTGGTGGGAGGGCTGCAGCCCGCTGCCTTCTGCCCCTACTCCAGTGGCTCCTTTTCTCTCCCTCCATCCCTCAGGCTGCTATCCGGACCCCTGGTCTCCCTAGCCAGGCCCGTGGCCCTCACCGCAGCTCCGGCTCTGCCCAGCTCCTACCCGGGAGGATGGCGCCCACCCAGCCCCGTGCTCACTCAGCTTCTCGCTTGCGGCCCGGAGACCCCTCTAAACTGTGCACAGCCTGCTGCCCTGAGTCCTCAGGGGGATCTGAGCCCCACAGCCTGGGCCATCGCTCCAAGGGGCCTGGCCACGTGGGGCCCGAGCTGCCCCTGGCCCTGTGCTGGTCCCACCGCTGTCCCTCGGCCTCCTGTTTCGAGGACTGAGGTGTGCCCGCGTACAGGCGCCAGCTCTCGGGCAGCGCACCAGCCGGTCCCTCTGGGCGGTGCCCTCAGAGTGTGGGCTGGCGTTCCCCACTTCCCATGAGAAATGCTCACGAATGCTGGGGTGTGTGTGTGTGCGTGCATGTGTGTGTGTGCACATGTGTGTGCGCATGCGTGTGCGCGTGTGTGCACAGGATGGATTGGGGGTCTACACTGTTGGATGTGCACACGAGCTTGGAGTGGAGGAGGGCTTGGTCCCTGACTCTGATCCCTGCAGCCTCCAGGCCCCAGACACAGGGCCAGCAGCCTGCTCTGGGGTGTGTGTGTGTCCATGTGTGTCAGTGCAACCATGTGTGTGTCCACATGTGTCTCTCTCTGTGTTAGTATGTCAGTGTGTGTCTTTGCATTGTGTCTATGTGTATCTGTGTGTAGCTGTCTGTCCGTGTGTGTGTGTGTCCATCTATGTGTGTCTCTGTGTGTGTGCCCTGTGCATCAGTGTGTGTGTCTGTTCCATGTATGTGTCTGTCCGCTGTGGACGCAGCTGGCAGGGAGGGTTTGGGGGGAGGCCTGCTGGGCTCCCAGCCAGAGGGAGGGGGTCTTCTCCATGCCCGTTTTGGGTCCTGTGGCCCAGGCATGATGGGGAGCAAGGATTCGGGGTGGCCTGGGTAAGAGGTAGACCAAGGGAGGCCGCCTAGGAGGGCATGGGCGACACATTTGCCCACACGGGGCACGGAGGTTGGCGTTGGGTGGCGCTGTTGGGTCACTGCAGAGTGTGTGGGGGCAGGGCCGGCATGGCAGGCGTGACTGCGTGTGAGGCCCATGGGGGCATGCTTGTGAGCTTTTGAGGGCCGGCCTGTCCCGGGACAGCCTGGGTGGAGTGAGGTGAGGATCAGGGTGGGGTGGGCTCGGGGTTGGGACCTGTCCCTGCCCATGTTTCTGGGGATGCCAGCTGTGGGGCTGACGGGGGCTGTCTGGCTCCCTGCGTGTGGGCGCCTGTGTGGGCATCGCACTCAGCCCGTCTCTCCACCCAGAAGGGTTTGTGTGTGCAGCTGCACCTGCGGGAGTTTGTCTGTGTCCAGAGGGGCCAGCAGGAGCCTGGGGTGGAGACCAAGGCCTCCAGGGCCTCCGGAGAGGCAGGGGCTGTGGGCTGAGCTGGGGTCCCCATGGTCCTCCCCTGGGTCCACCCTCTGGTTCCCAGGGCTCCTTGGAGTGGGCAGGATGCATGGGGGCTTGGCAGGAGGATGGTGGACAGAGCCCCGCTCAGCCCCGCCCAACCCTCCTGTCCCCTCTCGGAAGTCCTTTCCTCTTTGCCAGACACCCCAGACTCCCAGTCCTACCCCGCAAGAACCAGTGCACCCAGGCTCTGAGCAGGCACTGAGTTTATTGACAGCAGGAGCAGGGGCGGCAGGCCCTCCCTCCGTCCCAGCGGGAGCCTGGAGGGGGCGGGAGGCAGGGCCTTAATTACCAGGGTCTTTGGACACTGATCGCTCGAGGGTCTGTGAGTCGGGCAGAGCCTCGTGGGTCACTCGGCAGGTGAATCTGCTCCTCTTCTCCCAGTCGGCCTGGCTGACCTCCAGGCGGCTGAAGACGAAGAAGGCAGGGCTGGCGCCCCGGTCCCTGAGGGGCTGCGTGGTGGCGTACTGGTCGCTGGGGATCAGGGCGCCGTCCCGCAGCCACTGCACCAAGATGTCCGCGGGGAAGAAGTTCTGGACCAGGCAGGTGAGGGTGACCTGGGCCCCCTGCTCCTTCTCAGGCGGCGGGAACACGAAGACCTCGGGGGCAGCGCGCTTGCCTGTGGACGGGCGTGGGGCCTCGGCCCAGCCGCTCACCGGGGGCCTTGGCGATGGTGCGCACGATGGCCTGGGGCAGGTCTGGGTGGGTCAGCTTGCACTTGTAGGTCTCGCCCTCGATCCAGTCGCTGGCGTCCACGGGCAGGGTGGACGTGACGGAGTAGGTCATGTTGAAGTGGCGCTTGCTGCTCTGGGTGGCCTTGGTCAGGAGGCCCCCACCCTCCCGGGACCACTGCAGGTTCACGCCCTCCAGGCTGGCCAGGTCCACGGCCAGGCAGGACACCTTGGGCGACTTGTGGACGTACAGGTCCAGGGGGCTGGGCGGGATCAGGTAGACGCTCACGCCACGGGGCTCGGACTCTGGAGGGTGCAGAGGGGCTGCGTGAGGCTGCGTCCGGCCCCTGCTGGCCCTCAGAGGCGGGTGTGGGTGCGGGGAGGGCTGTACCTGGGCAGGTGCGGGCTTGGGCCTTAATGGTACAGCCATGCAGGCTGACCTGGCAGGCGTAGGTTCTCAGGGACACCCACTCCCCCTGGCTGATGTTGAGCCGGCTGGAGGTGGAGGCCAGCGCGCCCTCCTGCCGAGGGGGGTCGGTCGTCGGGAACAGGTTCTCGCTCCTCTGATCGTCCACCAGCCAGGTGACCTTGAGGTCGCCCGGGGTGAAGTCGGTGATGAGGCACAGCAGCTGGATGGTGGCGTGGGTGTCGCCGCTGGGGTCGCAGGACGAGTGGTAGAGCCTCACCGTGGGCTGGGTGACGTTCGCGGCGCACCCTAAGGACAGAGGCGGCGGGCCCCACGGAGGCCTCTCTGAGCCTCTGAGCCCCGCTCCGCTGCCCTCCTGCCCGGCCTGCTCCTCGCCCGCTGGCCTCGGCCTACCTATGGTCTTGCTGACGATTGTGGACCCGGCGTGCTCCACGCTGCAGGTGAATTTCTGTTTGGCCCATTGGCTAGAGGCGGTCACCAGGCTGCTGGTGGTGTAGCGGCTGGAGTTCAAGTTGAAGACAGCGGGGAGGGTCACGACGCTCGTATTCAGGGATCCTGTGTCCCAGGTCAAGGTCACGGTCACGGGCTCTGGGATGTAGTCCTTGACCAGGCAGCCCAGCATCACAGAGGCGGGCCCCCCGGCGGTGCCTCTGGAGCAGGGGGCCAAGGGGAAGACGTCTGGGTGCCACATGGAGACTGCGGGATGGAACGGGGCCCCCGTCAGCACTGGCGCCTTGGTCTTGGGCAGCCTCTCCCAGGGCCCCGGGAGTCTGGGAGGGAGCATGGGCCCTCCTTCCAGCCTGGGGCGCGGAGCAGCCCAGGCTCATTTGGGGCTCATCCCCGGTTCCTCCCAGAAGCCTGTGCCGCCCGAAGCTGCTGCTGCCCCCGCCCCTCGTCGGACCCCTCAGCCCTGAGGGCAGCACATGCCACCCGCCCACGAGGGAGCTCTCCGCTCCTCAAGCAGCAGAGGCTCAGAGCCATCGCACCCCGCCCCCCGACTGCGGAGCTGGGACCCCGAGCCCCCCAGGGATCAGCAAGATGTCTCCTCTGCCCCCACCCTCAGCCCCCCCACCAAGGCCTGGGGTCCAGAGGCCCCCAACCCATAGGAATCATGAGTGTGGCCCATCCCACCCCCACCTCCTGCTACTGGGCTGGACGCTCTGCAGCTGAGGGTGCCCCTTCACCCCACCTCTCTGACCAGCCAGGCTTCCCCACTGACCTCCCGAGGGAGCCCGCTTCAGGCCCGCCCCCAGCAGTGACCCCGCCTGCCGTCGCCTGGCCTGGGAACCCCAGACCTCAGCCCGTCGGACCCGGGCCCAGCTCTGTGCAGCCAGCCAAGCTCAGCCCAGCCCAGTCCAGGCTCAGCTCCAGGGAGCCCACCTGGGTCCATCTTGGCCCAGGTGAGCCCAGAATAGAACATTTCAAGCCGTGAAACTCATCTTATCTCTGTCTACAAAATCAAACAAAATGCATTCTACCTCATCCATCTCCACCCGCCAGCCAAGGACAACCTTCCTCATGGATGGGGTACATTTAGCACAACTGAGCCAAGTCAGGAGGATTTCAGAAAACAGCACTACCCTGCGGGACCAGGCAGAGCCCAGCACAGCCCAGCCCAGCTCAGCCCAGCTCAGCTCAGAACAGCTCAGCCCAGCTTAGCCCAGCCCAGCCCAGCCCAGCCCAGCCCAGCCCAGCCCAACTCAGCTGAGCCCAGCCCAGCTCAGCTCACCAGCCCAACCAAGCCCAGCTCAGCTCAGCCCAGCTCAGCTCAGCCCAGCCCAGCTCAGCTCAGCCCAGCTCAGTTCAGCCCAGTTCAGCCCAGTATAGCTCAGCCCAGCCTGGTTCAGACCATCTCAGCTCAGCTCAGCCCAGGTCAGCTCAGCCCAGCCCAGCTCAGTTCAGCCCAGCTCAGCCCAGCTCAGCTCAGCCCAGCTCAGCCCAGCCCAGCCCAGCTCAGCTCAGCCCAGATCAGCTCAGCTCAGCTCACCAGCCCAACCAAGCCCAGCTCAGCCCAGCTCAGCCCATCACAGCCCAGCCCAGCTCAGCTCAGCCCAGCTCAGTTCAGCCCAGTTCAGCCCAGTATAGCTCAGCCCAGCCTGGTTCAGACCATCTCAGCTCAGCTCAGCCCAGGTCAGCTCAGCCCAGCCCAGCTCAGTTCAGCCCAGCTCAGCCCAGCTCAGCTCAGCCCAGCCCAGCTCAGCCCAGCTCAGCCCAGCTCAGCTCAGTACAGCCCAGATCAGCCCAGTTCAGCTAAGTTCAGCTCAGCTCAGCCTGGTTCAAACCAGCTCAGCCTAGCCCAGCCCAGCTCAGCCCAGTTCACTCAGCCCAGCTCAGCCCAGCTCAGCTCAGTACAGCCCAGCTCAGCCCAGCTCAGCTCAGTACAGCCCAGCTCAGCCCAGCTCAGCTCAGCTCAGCCCAGCTCAGCTCAGCTCAGCCCAGCCCAGCTCAGCCCAGTTCACTCAGCCCAGCTCAGCCCAGTTCAGCCCAGTTCTGCTCAGCTCAGCCCAATTCAACCCAGCTCAGCCCAGCTCAGCCCAGCTCAGCCCAGCTCAGCCTAGTTCACTCAGCCCAGCTCAGCTCAACCCAGTTTAGCCCAGCTCAGCCCAGCTCAGCCCAGCTCAGCCCAGTTCACTCAGCCCAGCTCAGCTCAACCCAGTTTCGCAGACCAGCCAAGCCCAGCTCAGCCCAGTTCAGCCCAGCTCAGCCCAGTTCAGCTCAGCCCAGTTCACTCAGCCCAGATCAACCCAGCCCAGCTCAGCCCAATTCAACCCAGCTCAGCTCAGCTCAGCCCAGACCAGCCAAGCCCAGCTCAGCCTAGGTCACTCAGCCCAGCTCAGCCCAGTTCAGCCCAGCTCAGCCCAGTTCACTCAGCCTAGCCCAGTTCACCCATCCCATCCCATCCCATCCCATCCCATCCCATCCCTGAGGTTGGTGGGCCCAGTTCAGCCCAGTTCAGCTTGGCTCAGCTAAAGCTCAAGCTCAGCAGGGAACAGCCTGGTCCAGCCCAGCTTAGTCCAGCCCAGCTCAGCCCAGCATGGCCGAGCACCGCCCAGATTGACCAACCTGGCCCAGCTGAGCCGAGGACACCCCATCTCCCTTTAAACAACTCTGTCCACTTCAGCCACCTTTGGCCCAGCCCACCCCAGTGCAGACCCCTTATTCAGCCCAGCCCAGGCCGGAGGCTGTGCCCCAGGCTGGCCTGCTGTGTCCCCTGGCCCTAGGCTGGGGGCCGCCCTCCTGGCTGATCTCCGTGCAGCCCACTGCCCGTACCCTCTGCATGTTCCCTGCCCTGGGCCTGGGGCCCTGCCCAGCCTGTTCCACGGAGGCTCTTGGCTCCCTGTCTCCTCCAGGTTGGCTCTGGTCTTGGTCCTGCTTCCCTGTGTCCTCATTCAGGGGAGGGACAGCTGAGCGGTAAGCAGTGACCAGGAGGCCAGGGCCAGGCTGGGTGGGCATCCAGGTATCCTCTTCCGGGCAGTAGCCTGGGCGGCCTGTCCCTCACTGCTGCCTGGAGTAGCCCCGGAGTGGAAGTACCTGAACGCTGGGGCCTTGGTCAGGTGCCTGGCTGGCGAGGTGACTGGTGTGGCGACGGCGTGGCCCATCCCCACCACCCGTGGCTCCAGGGAAAGGCTCCCAGGCCGGGGAGCTCAACCTGTAGAAACCATTGTTGTTATTTTTACGTCCAGCCAATGGGGCGGGGGGAGGGGAGCTCTGCCTCATCGCTCTCGGCTAAAAATGGAATGGGAACCCCCGGCCCGCAGCCCTGGCAGTTCCCGCCTCTCTGTTCTTGGGAAGTCGATGGAGCGACCGCCGCCGGCGAGGTCCCCACGCAGGTGCTCTCCTGACCGTGCCGTGCCCCCTTTACCGCCCATGCAGCCTGCTCCCTGGGAGGGAAGGGCTGTGAATGTTTGTGCTGAGAGTGGAGGCCTGGTGGGCCATGCACTGACATGCGGACAGGGCCTCCCGCGGGCACGCTGCCCACCGTCATGGGTCTTGCCCCTGGAGGAGCGGGCTCCCGGGGTGCGTATGCAGGGCACGGGCCGTTAGGGACAGGAAGACCCTGGCTCTCCCTGGGCCCTGGCACATGCTGGCGGGTGACCATCACCCATGAGCTGCTCCCATGTCATGTCCTGGAGCTGGAGTCCCTGTCAGGGCTGTGACCGGTGGTCTGGCCCGTGGGGGCCAGAGGGGCCTGGGGGGAGGCTGGTGGTGACTGTGAGGTTGGCTACAAGACCCCTCTAGCCGCTGAAGCCTGGGGCCACCGTGCCACCGCCCTGCTGTGCGTGGCCACCAAGTGTGTGGGGCAGAGGGATGGCCTGGAGGTGCCCACGGCATCAACTCTGATTTGCTGGGGCGGCCGGCCCATCGTCGACGCTCTGGTGTGTGCCTTCATGCCGTGGACGTGTCCCACAGGCCTCTGTGTCCTCAGAACCCCCTGAAGGCCCCCCTCCCACCCAAGGGAACCTGGCAGTCCAGCTGGTCAGTGTGGGGTGCAGAGGCTTAGAGAGGACACATCAGGACCCTGTCCCCTGGGCCAGTTGTCCCCATGCAAGAGGCTGTGTGCAGGTGGCTCTGTCAGGCCCCGTGGCCTGGGGAGACCCCAAAAGGGCTGCTGCATGGAAGGCTGGGCAGGGGGCGGGGGGGGGCTGACGTGTACAGAGCAGGACACAGCAGGAGCCGCGGCCCCAGGGCAGACCGCCCTGGCCTATCACGCCCCACGCTTGGCTCCGGGGACGGGTGCTGCGCGGGAGGCAGTGGGGAATATGGAATTCCTTGGAAGAGCCCATGATTCTGAGAGAAACCACAGGCCTGGAGCAGGCAGAGCCCAGCTGGGCAGCTTGGTGGGCTTGGATGGTGGTGCCCGACCCTGCAGTCTTCACACATGGGGATGTGTGGGGCTAGGGCTCCGCTCAGCTGCCCTGGTCCCCGGCACCCCTGTCCATTCTCCCTGGGCTGTGGGCACATGGGGCCTGGGCCTCCGGCCAGGCCAGCCTCCTGGCTTTATCCTTACCTCCCAGATGGCGCAGGGATGCTGGCGCGGGGCAGGGGCCTGTGGAGGCGGGCGGGGGCCTGTGGAGGTGGCTCTATCTCCAGCCTGGGCTGCCCTGCTGGCCCCTTGGACTTGGAGGAGAATGTCTCCCACTCGGCTCTGAGCACACGGGTCTGCTGCTCCTTCCTCCCTGGGGCTGTCTCCCTGCCCAGGCCTGAGGAATCGCCCTTGAGCCGCCCCCTCTCTCCAGGGCTGGGCCTAGATGCCCCCTACCCAGCAGGCAAGTGCCCCAGCCTCCTCGGCCGCCCTGCTGTGGCCCTACCCCATCGTTCCTGTCCTTCAGGACTCAGGACAGAGCCTGCATCTAAACAAGCTGTGTCTCAGCTGTGCACATGTATGTGAGCGTGTGAATCGGCGTGGCACGCCCAATGCACATGTCTCCAGTGCACACATGTGTGTGATGCATGTGTCTTTCCGTATGCGGGCATGTATATAACCACATGTGGGTATGTCTATGAGGCATGCATGTGTCTCTCAGTGTGCACATGTGTAAGCATCTGTATGACATGCATGTGCCTCACTGTGTGCATACAGGTGTGCATGTGTGTGCACCTGTGTGACATGAACAGATCTCTCTGTGCACATGTGTGGATGCATGTGTCTGTATGATGTGAGTGTTTCTGTGTTCATACATGTGTACACATGTGTGTGGGTGCCTGCAGCTGTGTGACATGCACATGTGCATGTGTCTTCCCGGGCCCACCTCCTTCCTGGCACTGACGGAGCCACCCCAGGCTTCCTGCCATCCTTTGCACCCAGGGTGGCCCTGCACGTGGGCCCTGCCTTCCCGGGAGGGTACTGTGTCCTGATCTCCAGAAAGCATTACCTGGAGGCCGCAGCGCGCCTCCTGTCCTGATACCAATGCTCCCATTGCTAATGAACTCCCATTGCTAATGAGCTCCCATTGCTAACACGCTCCCATTGCTAACGAGCTCCCATTGCTATGAGCTTGTGTGTCTGCAGGCACTCAGGCGCCCCGGTCCCTCCCTGTGCTTGTCCTCACCTCATTTCCTAAAGTGTTCTTGGCATTTTACATCCTGAGGCCGCCAACACGGTGGGAGATGGAGCCCAGGAGCCGATGGCACCGGGCGGGGGATGGAGCAGGGGAGCTGATGGCGCCAGGTGGGGGATGGAGCAGGGGAGCTGATGGCGCCGGGTGGGGGATGGAGCAGGGGAGCTGATGGCGCCAGGTGGGGGATGGAGCAGGGGAGCTGATGGCGCCGGCGGCCGTCTGCCCTGTTGACCGTTTGGAAACAGGGTCTTTGCCAGTGAAATTCGGTTTGGGATCTCGAGATCACACTTGATTTGGGATGGGTCCCGAGTCCCATGACCGGTGGACTTCGAAGACGGTGTGACACAAGAGGCACGTGAGCTCATTGGCAGGGTCTTGGGAATCTGCAGGGCAGTCATTCCGAACGCTGATCCCTGGTGACTGTTAAACGTGGGATGACCCTCTCCCCGTTAGTCCTCGTCCCTTCATGTTGCTTATCACGTCCTTCATTTAACAGAAATTTATTTATTTATTTATTCATAAAATCGTTATTGTTGAAAGTATTACATATGTCCCCTTTCCCCCCATTGACCCCCTCTAGGCCACCCCCACCCCCGCCCCCGGCCCTCACCCCGTTTATTTTGTTCATTAGATTCCCCATATGAGTGAGATCATGTGATACTTGTCTTTCTCTGACTGGCTTATGTCACTTAGCTTGATACTCTCCAGGTCCCTCCATGCTGTCTCAGAAGGTAAGAGATCCTTCTTTTTTGCTGCTGCCTAGTATTCCATGGTGTAAATGTACCACAGCTTTCTATCCACTTGTCTGCTGATGGGCCCTGGGGCTGTGTCCAGATCTTTGCTATTTAACAGACATTCCTGGTTTCCAAGGTCGAGTCCATGAGCTACCTCCCTCAGGCTTGTGCCTTCGGAGGTTGGAGAACTCGGCTGCCAGCGTCCGAGTGCCGAGTGCCTGCGGCTCCGCCACAATGTGGTGCCTTAAAACCACAGGAGCGAGTTCGTGCGCATTCTGGAAGCCACAGTCAGCCGGGGTGTGAGCGAGGGGGCGGTGCGGCTCCAGCATCTGGGGCTGGACATCACCCCAGCTTCCACCTCTGTCTGCGCGCAGCCTCCTCCCCGGCGTCTTGGTGCCATGTCTTCTTGTTTGTTTGTTTGTTGTTAATCTTGACCCGACGATATTTTTTTCCATTGAGTTTTAGTGAGTGTGGAAGGGAGGTGGAGAGACAGAGAGAGAGGAAACATCAATGTGAGAGAGACACATTGAATGGTTGCTTCCCACACTCGCCCTGACCAGGCCAGGGATTGAGCCTGCAACCAAGGTACCTGCCCTCGACTGGAATCAAATCTGGGACCTTTCAGCCCATGAGCTGGCGCTCTATCCAAGGAGCCAAGCCAGCCAGGGCTGTCTTTGGAGGCCACCAGTCCTTGGACTTGGGACCCACCCCACATCGAGTGTGATCTCAAGATCCTGACCCGAAGTCCATTGGCAAAGATCCTATTTCCAAACGAGTCAGCCAGGCAGACGGCTGCCGGCGCATCGGCTCCTGTGCTCCATCTCCCTCCAGCATCGGTCCGGATGAGCAGGTTGTCCCACCAGGCTCCCGCGCTCACTGTCACGGGGCAAGAGCTAGGCGTCCGGTCACAGGCCTCCTTCCCGCATCCCAAGCTTCCCCACGCGTTCCCACCGCCTGACAAGCTGCACGCACTGCCCACCAAGTTCCCGTAAGCCGCCGAGTGTGTGGGTCTGGTAGTCTGCGCACAAGCAACTTGCTTTTTACTTTTAATCCTCACCTGAGGGTGCGTTTTTAGACTTTAGAGAAAGAGAGAGGGGGGGAGGGAGGGAGGGAGGGAGAGAGAGAAACATCGATGTGAGAGAGAAACATTGAGCGGTTGCCTCTCGTGGTCGCCCCGCCCAGGGTTGAACCTGAAACCTGGGTGTGTGCCCTGGCGGAATGGAACCCGCAATCTTTTTGGTGCCTGGAACGACGCTCCAGCTAACTGCGCCACCCGGCCAGGCGCAAGGCGTGTCCTCAGTGACCTTGGTGTGTGTGTTCGTGTTTAGGGCAGAGTCTTCCACAACTTCGAAGCCCTTGCTCTTACTCTTTGAAATTGTCTCTAAAACAGACAGACACACAAAACCAACCCGGCTGGAAGTTTGATAGGAACACGGGGAGGTGGGAGGTCGCGCAGC
>NW_005370397.1:2777701-2780077 GCF_000412655.1 Myotis brandtii
CCCAGGCCAGGTCCTGAGCACCTTCGCTGTGGGGGCCGCAGGCATCCGTGTGGGCGAGACTGGCCCTGCCGGAGTCGCTGTGGGCTCCTGGGAGACAGTCACACGGGATCCTGAGCAGGAGGCCATGTGAGTGTGGGACAGGGAATGTGCTGTGCTCTCCTGGGTGCTCAGGGGAGAGGCACCGAGCAGAAGGAGGGCAGGAGCTGCTGGATGCATGGAGGGCAGGCACCGGAGAAGGGGGCCTGAGCAAAGGTTCAGGCTCAAGGTGCACAGTGGGCCCCAGTGGGTGGTGCCCGAGTGTGTGTGTGTGTGTGCATGTATGTGAGGACCTGTGTGTGTGCACGTGTGTGAGGACCTATATATCTGTGTGCACGTGTGTGAGGACCTGTGTGTGTGTGTATAGAACCTGTGTGTGTGTGCGGATCTATGTGTGAGAGGACCTATGTGTGTGCACGTTCATGTGTGTGTGCATGTGTGTGAGGTCCTGTGTGTATGTGCATGTGTATGAGGACCTATGTGTGTGTGAATGTGTGTGAAGACCTGTGTGTGTGAGGACCTATGTGTGTGTGTACAGAACCTGTGTGTGTGAGGATCTGTGTGTTTGAGGTCCTGTGTGTATGTGCATGTGTGTGAGGACCTGTGTGTGTGCATGTGTGTGAGGACCTGTGTGTGTAAGGACCTCTCTCTGTGTGTGTGTGGATGTGTGTGAGGTCCTATGTGTGTTTGTGTGTGTGTGAGAACCTGTGTGTGTGAGGACCTGTGTGTGTGAGGACCTATGTGTGTGAGGTCCTGTGTGTGAGGACCTGTGTGTGTAAGGACCTGTGTGTGTGTGTGTGTATGTGTGTGAGGTCCTGTGTGTGTGAGGACCTGTGTGTGTGAGGTCCTGTGTGTGTAAGGACCTGTGTGTGTGAGGACCTGTGTATGTGAGGTCCTGTGTGTGTGCATGTGTGTGAGGACCTGTGTGTGTAAGGACCTGTGTGTGTGTGTGGATGTGTGTGAGGACCTGTGTGTGTGAGGACCTGTGTGTGTGAGGCCCTGTGTGTGTGCATGTGTGTGAGGACCTGTGTGTGTAAAGACCTGTGTGTGAGTGTGGATGTGTGTGAGGACCTGTGTGTGTGAGGCCCTGTGTGTGTGCATGTGTGTGAGGACCTGTGTGTGTAAGGACCTGTGTGTGTGAGGGCCTGTGTGTGTGAGGACCTGTGTGTGTGTGTATAGAACCTCTGTGTGTGAGGTCCTATGTGTGTGTGTGCATGTGTGTGAGGACCTGTGTGTGTAAAGACCTGTGTGTGTGTGTGGATGTGTGTGAGGTCCTGTGTGTGTTTGTGTGTGTGTGAGAACCTGTGTGTGTGAGGTCCTGTGTGCATGTGCATGTGTGTGTGCATGTGTGTGAGGACCTGTGTGGGCATGAGGATGCAGCCAATCAATGATTTCCTCTTGTTATTGATGTTTCTATCTCTCTCTCTGAAATCAATAATAATAATAAAAAAGCTTAAAGAAAAAAGAAAGAAGAGGAGATGGGACCCGGACACGTGGAGGGACGGCCACGTGAGGACCCAGGGGAAGGTGGCCGTCCACACGCCCAGGAGAGAGGCCTCGGGGAGCCAGCCCGCAGCACCTGCCCTGGGACTCAGGCTCCAGGATGGGGAGAGTCTCTGGGTGCTGTTCCCGCTTCCTGTGGGTGCTGACACCCCACACAGTGTCTTGTTTCTGGCCACGGCCAGTCCTGCCCCAGCCCCAGATGCCCATGTGGCTCCCAGCGCCCCCTGGTTTCTGGGCTGCCTTCCTCACCCGCTGGGCTGGATGCCAGCTGAAAGGGGTGGGGGTGGGGGTGGGGAGGAGAGGAGGAGGTGGAGGGGGGCAGGTCGTGGCTCTGGGAGTGGGTGCCCCCCCCCCTCCGCACGCCTCCATGGGCTGTGGACTCATGAGGCGCCAGCACAGGGAGATTCTGTGAGACATGGATGTGTAAGGAGCTTTTATTGTCATTAAACACACGCACCACACACACTGCGCACACCAGTACAGACAATGAACGGGCTCCAGAAAATTAAACAGAAAACGAAAGCGGCCCAAGCTACAAGGTGGCGTTTCCTTAGAATCATCTCTCTGCGCGTCCCCTGTACCACGGGGCCCGCGTCTCCCTCCTTCCCGTCCAGATGTGCTGACGGGCGCTCCCTGGGGATCGGGGGTCTCTGTCCAGGGCTCTCAGCTCTCAGCCCCGCTCCTGGAGCAGGGCTACCTGGGAGGGCGAGAGGGCAGGACTCAGGCCTGTGCTCCCACCTGGGCCCTCTGGGCGCGCTGCACCTCCACACCCACGTCCCCCTCTGTCCACGGAGGCTGGGTCCCAGCTGCAGGGACCTGGTCACCAGGCCCCGCCCC
>NW_005370397.1:2780638-2781224 GCF_000412655.1 Myotis brandtii
TGGGAGGGACACGCCGCCCGGAGGCCTTGGTGGCCACACGACCCCGGGCATCTTGGTGGCTGCGTGGAGGGGCCAGCGGGCATCTGTCAGCTCAGGTTGGAGCAGAACCTGCCGTCCACTCGGTTCTCCAAAGGGGCAGGTCCCGGGCGGGACGCAGCCTGTGATGGCTGTGAGGCCAGAGGGCGGGGGTGCTGGCTCAGGGGGGCCTGGGCTTCGAGGGTGGAGAGGTCAGAGGCCAGCGAGGTCAGAGGGCAGAGGAGCAGGCGTTGCAGCAGGTGGAGCAGGTGGGCCGGCGGGTGGGTCCGGGCAGCCGGCCGCTTGCTGGGAGGGAGGCTAGGCCCCTTGTCCGATCATGTTCCTGTAGTCGGGGACGATGGTCCTCTTCAGGTCGGCCACCGAGGAGAAGATCCACTTCACCTGCAGGGGCCGGGCCAGGTCAGCCTCTGCGGGGCCGGGGCCAGGTGGGGCCAGCGGGGGACGGCATGGGGCAGTGAGGGGCAGTGAGGGACAGTGAGGGGCAGTGAGGGACAGAGAGGGACACAGTGAGGGAGAGTGAGGGAGAGAGAGAGGGACACAGTGAGGGACA
>NW_005370397.1:2781618-2781973 GCF_000412655.1 Myotis brandtii
GAGGGGCAGTGAGGGACACAGTGAGGGACACAGTGAGGGACAGTGAGGGACAGTGAGGGACAGTGAGGGACAATATGGGGACAGCATGGGGACAATGTGGGACGCATGGAAATGATGTGGGCACGGCATGGGGACGGCGTGGGATGCGTGGGGCATGTGGGTATGGTGTGGGGCATGTGGGGCACGTGGGGCACGTGTGGATCGCGTGGGGACAGTGTGGGGATGGCGTGGGCAGGTGGGGCGCCCGGGGATGGCATGGGCAGGTGGGCCACGTGGGGATGGCGTGGGGCACGTGGGGCATGTGGGGATGGCGTGGGGACAGTGTGGGGCCTGTGGGGATGGGGTGGGGACAGTG
>NW_005370397.1:2782018-2806390 GCF_000412655.1 Myotis brandtii
GGCGTGGGGACAGCGTGGGGAGGGCATAGGCACGTGGGGCACGTGGGGATGGCGTGGGGATGGTGTGGGGCACGTGGGGCACGTGGGGCGCATGGGCAGCCCACCTTGAAGAGCGTGACGGTGGCGCTGTAGCACACGCTGAGCAGGAAGAGGGTGATGAAGATGGAGATGGTGGTCCACAGCCCATCCAGCTCCCCGTCCTGGGCCTCGGCACAGCTCTCGTCCAGGAGCAGCTCTGCACAGGGAGGGGGGTCAGTGCGGGGCCATGGGGGCTGGTGTGGGGCACCTTGTGATTGGGGGGCCCCTGCCGAGGGGAGGGCCATGGAGCCTGGGTCCCCCATCCTCTGTCTCAGGCCCAGCTCTCAGCCTGACTCGGGCTGTCCCCTCCTCTCTGCCACCCGCACGGGGCCCTGGGGGACAAGGTGGGTTGACCCGCAGTCCAGCCTGCTCTGTCGTCCACCAGCCCCTCTGCCTGCTCCCCCTGGGGTCAGAGGGCAGGAGGGCCCTGCCTGGGGGAGGGCCAGAGCCGGGTCCGAGTTGGGAGTGCAGGACAAGTGGGTGGGCCCCAGGCTAGTGGGTGTGTGGGGAGGACTTCTGTGTGTGGGGAAGGTGTGGGTGCCTGGGAAGGGGGAGGGGCGTCCAGGCTGGTCAGTGTGGGGATGAACTGCTGAGTGACCCCTGGGGCATTGAGGAGAGTGGGGTCAGGCTGGTGTCCGTGGTGGGGGTTCCCAGGACCCGATCTCTTCTCTGGTCTGGGCCTTTGCAGGATGCCTCATGGGAGGCCCTGAAGTGCAAGGCCTGTCTCTGTGTGCATGTGCATGAATGTGCATGTGTGTGTGCATGCATGTGCACGTGTGTGTGCGTGCGTGTGAAGGTGGCCACGTGAACTGGTGCTGGTCTGGGGAGTGCCTTGTTTTCCACGGTCGGGCTCAGTGCCCCTGTGGCCTCTGACAGTCCCTCCCCAGAACCCCAGGGCTGCCCGCCTCTGCCTCTTTGGGGCAATCAGGTGCGTGTCCTCATGAGCGGACAGGCCTGGCCCCAGGTGGGACATGGCCCACAGAGGCCCCTCGCCCAAGGGAGGGGAGGAGGCTTGGTCTCGAGGGCACGGAGGGCCTGCCCCACACCACGGGCCAGTGTGCTCCTGTGTGGGCACAGATCCATGTCCAGGAGCCCTGGAGACCAGTGGACAAGGCACCCGGAGACCAGGCACTGCCCACAGCAGGGCTTGCTCAGAGGCGGGCACCCTCCTGGGCCCTCCTGTCCCTGAGTGGCATCTCCTGCCCCCTGTCCACATCTCCTGACCGAGTCCTTGCCGGTCATGGGGAAGCCGTCCCGCCCTGGCGCCTGCAGACCCACCAGCTCTGGGTCGCGCCCTAGTGGTGCCGACCAGCCTCTGAGCAGGCCTGACCTCCGCCCAGGAAAGAACCACGACAGTGTCGCAGGGTCCCAGGGCCATGCTGGGTGCTTTATTGAATGCTGGGTGCCCGAGGGTATGTACATGGGGGGTCGCTGGGCGCTGGACGCGCTGCTCATTTACCCGGGTTCCGGGAGATGGTCTTCTGGGTGTAGTGGTTGTGCAGGGCCTCGTGCATCACCTCGCACGTGAAGGGGTCCCCCCGCTGCCAGCGGGCCTTGTCCACGGTGAGCTTGCTGTACAGGAAGAAGGAGCCCTCCTGGTCCTTCTGGGGCGGGGTCGAGGAGTACTTGGTCTCAGGCTCTGGCCGCCCGTTGCTCTGCCACTCCACGCTGATGTCCGTCGGGAAGAAGTCTTTGACCAGGCAGGTCACACTGACCTTGTCCCTGGCCATCTCGTCCGAGTGTGGGCCCAGGACGTACACCTGTGGCTCCCGGACTTGCCCTGTGGGATGAGGTCAGCACAGACGGTCACTCCCAGGTGGAGGGCTGGCCCCCCTGCCCCGGCCCCGGGCCCACCTGTCTGCTCCCCACCTATGGCCTTGGAGATGGTCCTCTCGATGGGGGAGGGGATGGCCTTGTTGTTGACCTTGCACTTGAACACCTTGGCCTTCAGCCAGTCCTGGTGCAAGATGGGGAAGGTGTTGACCACACGGTAGGTGCTGTTGAACAGCTGCTGCTGCGCCTTCACCTTCTCATTTTTCATCTTATTGTTGTCCACGTACCAGGTGAACTCGACTTCCAGGTCATCCGGGGCCACGTCCACCACCATGCACGTGACCTCGGGTGTCCGGGAGATCATGAGGGTGTCCTTGGGTTTCGGGGGGAAGATGAAGACCGAGGGCCCTCCCGGGTTCTCACAAGCTGCGGGGAGACAGCGGCCAGGGGTCAGCCCTGGGCAGGCCTTCTGTGGGCAGGCGCTCCCCATGGGCCTCCTCCTGGGGTGGATACTCACGTGGGCACGTGTGAGGCGGGCAGGTGGGTTTGGTTCTATCAATTACGGGCACTGCAGAGAGAGCAGGTTGAGGGTTACCGGGGCCCCACAGGACACGGCCCTGGCAGGGGCTTAGGTCAGGGCCAGAGTTTGGCAGGTCTGAGGCCAGCACCCGCCTCTGTGGCTCCAGAGCCTGTGCCCACCCTGGGCCTGGTGGTGATACCAAGAGGACCCCTCCCCCAGCCTGGGGAGACCGTCTGCACTCCCCCCACTGCCCTGGGCTGGGGCAGCCATCCCTGCTCCGTGGTTTGTCTCCTAGCAGATGTCTCTCCGTGCCTGGGTGCTCACCGATCTTGTCCACCTTGGTGCTGCTGGCCGGGTGGGCTACGTTGCAGATGAAGGTCTCGCCGGACGAGCTGGTGGGCACCGTCACCATGCTGCTCCGAGAGTAGAGGCCCGAGCGGAGGACGGGTGGGAAGGTGTGCACCCCGCTGGTCAGGGAGCCCGAGTTCCAGGTCACAGTCACGGGCTCCGGGAAGTAGCCAGAGATCAGGCAGCCCAGGGACACCGTGGAGCCGGACGTGGTGCCACATTTGGGGGACAGCGGGAAGACCGACGGGGCCGTGGTGGGGGCTGTAAGAGAGGGGCCACGTGACTGCCAGGTCTCACCCTACCGAAGCCTGGGCAGGGCATCGGGGGGCCTAGTCCTGGGACAGCGCTGAGCCCCGTGCCCGTGGCCCATGGGCTCCCAGAAGCCTGAAGACCCAGAAGCCTGCAGACCGGCTGCCCCGTGCGGCTCTGCCACCCAGGGCCTCCTGCCTCCGCAGCCATGGGCGCCAGGCTCAGCAGCTCAGCCAGAGCTGCCTGGGCTGGAGCCCCCGCCCCAGCCCCGGGTCCCTACCGAAGCCTGGGCAGGGCATCGGGGGGCCTAGTCCTGGGACAGCGCTGAGCCCCGTGCCCGTGGCCCATGGGCTCCCAGAAGCCTGAAGACCCAGAAGCCTGCAGACCGGCTGCCCCGTGCGGCTCTGCCACCCAGGGCCTCCTGCCTCCGCAGCCATGGGCGCCAGGCTCAGCAGCTCAGCCAGAGCTGCCTGGGCTGGAGCCCCCGCCCCAGCCCCGGGTCCTCACTGAGCCTTGGAGCCCTAACTGGTGGCTCTCACTCTGCCTGGCATCCAGGGCCCCTGAGCTCACTGTCCTGTTGCCCTGCCTGGCCCTGCCCTGGGCGAGGAGGCCCTTCCTCAGGTGGGTGGGCCTCTGTCCACAGCCCACAGCCCTCTGCCCTTCTGTGTCAGCGCTGCAGCCTAGGCACTGCCTGGTCCCCACCCCTGCCTGGAGCCCTCTGTGGGAGGCCTCTCCCCTCCTCCATGAAGCCCCCCAGCCCAGGCTGCACCTCTGCACCCAGCAGTCTCTCACGCTTGCCCCTTCTCCCCCCTCCCCTCCCTGCCAGCGCTGCCCCCTCGCTGCCCCAGCTCCTGCCTAGTCCAGAACCCTCCTGCCGGGTCCTTCCTCAGTCCGGCCCACTCAGCATGGCTTGGAGCCTGGCACTGGCCTTGGCAGCCTTCTGCATGGTGTCAGTGCCCCGGACCCCTGTGTGGCCCCCTCAGCTCAGCCCCAGGACCATGCTCCATTGTCCCTCCCCACTCCCTGCTCAACCCCCACCTCATCCTGGGCTCCTTTTAGCTCAGGCCCTGCCTTATCCCCGAGCTCCCTCCCAGCTCAGCTGGACAAACTCTGCCTGCTGCTCAGGGCTCCCAGCCCAGCTGCGCCCTCCCTCTCAGTGCCCTGCAGGCTCATCCCTCCAGCTGCTCCCCACAAGCCTTCCCTGCCCCTCACTCCCCACCAAGCCTCTTCCTGGACATTCAGAGGAGCTCAGGCCTCTGTCCTCCAGTCTCTGCCTTTGCCCATCTGAATCCCATTTTTGCTATCTCTGGCCCAGCACCCTGCCCTGGGCCTCAGCCCCCCTGCCCCGGGCCTCAGCCCCCATTCAGCCTTCCTGCCCTGGGCCTCAGCCCTTAACCTGGCTTCCTGCACTCAGGCCCTTGGCCTTAGCCCAGGGCTGCTGTGTCCTCCCCTGACCTGCACCCTGCTTCTTTTCACTGAGCCTCTGGCCAATAATGCCCCCTCGGCCTACTTCCCTATGATCCCTCTCTACCCACCTGCTCACCCCAGCCCATTTGTCTCCTGGCTCCTGGGCAGCTCCCTGCCCTCCCACCTGCCCCCTGCTCACCTGCATAGCTCTGCCAGCTCTCACTCACCTCCTGGGCAGCTCCTTGCTCCCCTGCCCTCCTGCCTACCCCCTGCTCACATGCATAACTCTGCTAGCTCCCACCCAGCTCCTGCCCTCCCACCTGCCCCCTGCTCACCTGCATAGCTCTGCCAACCCCCCTGGCTCCTGGGTAGCTCCCTACCTTCACACTTGCCCCCTGCTTATCTGCATAGCTCTGCCAGCTCCCACCCAGCTCCTGGGCAGCTCATTGCTCCCCTGCCCTCCCATTTGCCCCCTGCTCATCTGCATAGCTCTGTCAGCTCCCACCCAGCTCCTGCCTTCCCACCTGCCCCCTGCTCACCTGCATAGCTCTGCCAGCTCCCCCCCAGCTCCTGGGCAGTTCCTGCCTTCCCACCTGCCCCCTGCTCACCTGCATAGCTCTGCCAGCTCCCCCCCAGCTCCTGGGCAGTTCCTGCCTTCCCACCTGCCCCCTGCTCACCTGCATAGCTCTGCCAGCTCCCCCCCAGCTCCTGGGCAGTTCCTGCCTTCCCACCTGCCCCCTGCTCACCTGCATAGCTCTGCCAGCTCCCCCCCAGCTCCTGGGCAGTTCCTGCCTTCCCACCTGCCCCCTGCTCACCTGCATAGCTCTGCCAGCTCCCCCCCAGCTCCTGGGCAGTTCCTGCCTTCCCACCTGCCCCCTGCTCACCTGCATAGCTCTGCCAGCTCCCCCCCAGCTCCTGGGCAGTTCCTGCCTTCCCACCTGCCCCCTGCTCACCTGCATAGCTCTGCCAGCTCCCCCCCAGCTCCTGGGCAGTTCCTGCCTTCCCACCTGCCCCCTGCTCACCTGCATAGCTCTGCCAGCTCCCCCCCAGCTCCTGGGCAGTTCCTGCCTTCCCACCTGCCCCCTGCTCACCTGCATAGCTCTGCCAGCTCCCCCCCAGCTCCTGGGCAGTTCCTGCCTTCCCACCTGCCCCCTGCTCACCTGCATAGCTCTGCCAGCTCCCCCCCAGCTCCTGGGCAGTTCCTGCCTTCCCACCTGCCCCCTGCTCACCTGCATAGCTCTGCCAGCTCCCCCCCAGCTCCTGGGCAGTTCCTGCCTTCCCACCTGCCCCCTGCTCACCTGCATAGCTCTGCCAGCTCCCCCCCAGCTCCTGGGCAGTTCCTGCCTTCCCACCTGCCCCCTGCTCACCTGCATAGCTCTGCCAGCTCCCCCCCAGCTCCTGGGCAGTTCCTGCCTTCCCACCTGCCCCCTGCTCACCTGCATAGCTCTGCCAGCTCCCCCCCAGCTCCTGGGCAGTTCCTGCCTTCCCACCTGCCCCCTGCTCACCTGCATAGCTCTGCCAGCTCCCCCCCAGCTCCTGGGCAGTTCCTGCCTTCCCACCTGCCCCCTGCTCACCTGCATAGCTCTGCCAGCTCCCCCCCAGCTCCTGGGCAGTTCCTGCCTTCCCACCTGCCCCCTGCTCACCTGCATAGCTCTGCCAGCTCCCCCCCAGCTCCTGGGCAGTTCCTGCCTTCCCACCTGCCCCCTGCTCACCTGCATAGCTCTGCCAGCTCCCCCCCAGCTCCTGGGCAGTTCCTGCCTTCCCACCTGCCCCCTGCTCACCTGCATAGCTCTGCCAGCTCCCCCCCAGCTCCTGGGCAGTTCCTGCCTTCCCACCTGCCCCCTGCTCACCTGCATAGCTCTGCCAGCTCCCCCCCAGCTCCTGGGCAGTTCCTGCCTTCCCACCTGCCCCCTGCTCACCTGCATAGCTCTGCCAGCTCCCCCCCAGCTCCTGGGCAGTTCCTGCCTTCCCACCTGCCCCCTGCTCACCTGCATAGCTCTGCCAGCTCCCCCCCAGCTCCTGGGCAGTTCCTGCCTTCCCACCTGCCCCCTGCTCACCTGCATAGCTCTGCCAGCTCCCCCCCAGCTCCTGGGCAGTTCCTGCCTTCCCACCTGCCCCCTGCTCACCTGCATAGCTCTGCCAGCTCCCCCCCAGCTCCTGGGCAGTTCCTGCCTTCCCACCTGCCCCCTGCTCACCTGCATAGCTCTGCCAGCTCCCCCCCAGCTCCTGGGCAGTTCCTGCCTTCCCACCTGCCCCCTGCTCACCTGCATAGCTCTGCCAGCTCCCCCCCAGCTCCTGGGCAGTTCCTGCCTTCCCACCTGCCCCCTGCTCACCTGTATAGCTCTGCCAGCTCCCACCAAGCTCCTGCCCTCCCACCTGCCCCACGCTCACCTGCATAGCTCTGCCAGCCCCCACCCAGCTCCTGCCTTCCCACCTGCCCCCTGCTCAGCTGCATAGCTCTGCCAGCTCCCACCCAGCTCCTGGGCAGTTTCTGCCTTCCCACCTGCCCCCTGCTCAGCTGCATAGCTCTGCCAGCTCCCACCCAGCTCCTGGGCAGTTTCTGCCTTCCCACCTGCCCCCTGCTCAGCTGCATAGCTCTGCCAGCTCCCACCCAGCTCCTGGGCAGCTCCTTGCTCCCCTGCCCTCCCACCTGCCCCCTGCTCACCTGCAGTTGTTGTCCATAAAGTTCCTGGCCTGCCGTAGCCCCTGCCCCGTCTTCCCTAAGATCTCCTCCCTACAGGTCAATGAGCTCCACCTGCGCTCCGTGTCTTCCCACAGCTTCTGCTGGGCTTCCTGCCAAGCCCAGAGCCCTCAGCCCAGTAGCTCCACTCCTGGTCTCATTCCTTCCCGGCTGGCACTGCGCTTTGCTCCTGGAGCCTCCAGCCTCCCGCCCAGCCCTCCCCTAGAGGCGACCCCTCTTCACTCTCCCCACTGGCAGCCCCTCTGGACCTTTGCTCTTTCCAGTTGCTGGTCTGCTGTCCTGTTCCCAGCAGCTGTTGGCCCCGAGCCCTGGACCCTGTCACCTGCCCACACCCATGGAGCTGCTCGTTGAGCCTGTGCCGCCTGTGCAGTGGGCACACAGCCCACATCCACCTCCCGGTGGGCCCCGCCACTGGCTGCCCTCAGCCCCGGGCCCCATGGCCTTCGCCTCTGACTCAGCCCATTGGCCTCAACAGGCCCCTCACGCCACCTGGGGGTCCTCTTCCTCCGCTGCACAATGCCAGCCACCTTTCTGTGTCCCCAGCTCACACCACTGTGCATCCTGGCATGGTCTTGCCGTGGCTGCCCCAGCCCTGCCCTCTGGCCCGGGCAGCCCTAGGGTCCTGCCCTCCTGCTCGCTATGTTTCTCTAAGGCTCTGGCCCAGCAGCTCCCGTCACTCTGTGAGTCCCCGAGGGCCTGGTCTCCCCTCACCTCCTGGGGCCAGTTCCCCTGTCCCTCCTCGGCCCTGCTCTGTGGGGACCCCCCTCACCACGGGCAGGGGCTGGGGAGGCAGTGTCCCCGGCCTGACTGCTCTTGCTCCCCATGCATGTGGCTCCTGTGGCTGTGGCTGTGCCCACAGCCCCACCTGTTAGGAGTTTGTAGCTGGGCCCCTGAGACGTGAACTCCCCCCGCCCCCCTCCCTGCGAAGACTAAGAACGGGATTGAAACTGGTGCAGGGCTCGCTTCCTGAAGTTCCCTTTTTTCTGGGTGTTTTCTCTGTCAAGGGGCCAGGGGGAGTCCAGACGCAGCAGAGGGCCCCTCACGTGGGTGTGTGGGGTGGGGTGAGGCGGGCATCCAGGGCCCAGGGGACAGAGTGAGAACCCGCTGTCATGGCTCTGCGCCCCATGGGGCCAGGCTCTCCCCGAGGCCCCTGGCTTCCCCAGCCTAGTTGACACCTCCCCCTGCCCGGCCAGCGTGGGTGTGGGCACAGGCCGTCCAGTCACGGTCTGCAGCCCAGCCCAGACTCTCCATGTCCACCCACCGAGGCGGCTCCCAGGAGCCAGCCGTCCTCAGGGCCCTGCCTCTGCCCTCCTTCCCTCTCTGGCTCCATCTGTGGCCTGATCATTGACCAAAGGATGGTGCTGACCATGGTCAGAGGGAAGCGGCCCTCCAGGCTCAGATGTGCAAGGACAGAGTTCACAGCGGGCACTGGTGCCCGAAAATGCCCCTCTGGCTGGGACTGCGTGCAGCCCTCCACCGCTCTGAGGGCACGGACCCACCGCAAGGGACTTGGACCCTCAGTGTCTATGTCTTGTGCTGCACGCAGCTCGGTCGTCCTGCAAGTCCGAGGTCTGGCCTTGGCTTGGGGTGCTGGGAGGCACCAGAGTCCCCACCCCTGAAGTGCCGGGGGCCAGCAAGGCCATGGGGAGGGGCCAGGCATCGCTTCTTTCAAGGGGCCCATCCGTGGGCAGGACTTGAGCCCTTCAGGCTGGCAGAGCATCTGCAGGGCCCAGTGCCCAGGTGCCCCGGAGCACCCATCCTGTTGTGTGTCAGCCAACAGCCCTCTGGGCCCCTCCGCCCGTCCTGCCATCCAGTCCTCTCTCCATCTCTCACGGTTTGTGATTTTGTTGCAGAAGACCAAAGAAAAACCAAGCCATGCTTAGAGAAAGGGAGTTACATTTTATTATTAAATTCTGCGGGGGCCCAGAGAAAAATGTGTCTTTCAAATTCTGGGCCCGCCAACATGGAGGAAACTTCTCTATTTATACTTTTTCCAGTCCTTTGTCTTCCAAATTTGGAATGAGACTTCCGGGCCTTCTGAGAAAGGAGGCCTGTGAGCTGGGAAGGGGCTGTGAGACCATATCTCAAGGCCTGGCCTGGTGTCAGCACTGACAACTCTGTCTGGGGCATAGCTTCCAGCCTCTCTGGAATGGGAGTAGTCTTATTTTCCTTATTATTTAAGAGAGAAGCCAGAATAGCAGGGTTAAAATTTCAAACAGCAGTTTTTATATAAGATGGATGCTTCAATTTCTCATATCCAAGTCCCAGGTCCTGGTCGAGGGGTGCACAGGAGCCTCCCGAGGGGCTCGAAGGCTCTGCCTGGGGTGCAGGGCTGGGGCTGGGCAGGTTTCAGGTCCCTCTCTGCTGCACTGTGCTGGGACCACGTCTCCTGAGGTCCTGCCTTCAAGGCCTAGTGATGGTCCTTCTGTGGCCCTTCCTGCAGAGGTGGTCAGGTGGCCTGTGGGCTCTGGATTCCGGGGAAGGAAGTGACCCCACCTCGCACGGGGCAGGGCAAGGGGCCGGAGGAGCCCATGGCCACTGTGCAAAGCATCATGAGCCACAGCTGTGGGGAAGGACGTGTCCTCTGGTCCCTCCCCTGCGCAAACTGATGGTAAACTCGGCTCTCTCCACCGGCTTCCTCCCTGTGGTGCCAGGGCGCCTCGAGCTCCTGTCCAGCGGTACCCAGCTGTGTGAGCTGTGGGCGCTGCTTACGGTTGCCTAAGAAGCACTCCAGGGGATAGAGGTGCGAGGACAGAGTTCACGGTGGTCACTGGACCCTGAAAATGCCCCTCTGGCTGAGACAGTGTGCACCCCTCCACCGCTCTGAGGGCCCTGACCCCACCGCAAGGGACTTAATCTCTGGGCGGCTCACCACATCATGGACTTTGGCGAAACCCGAGAGTGTTGAGGCCAGCGGTGTCTGCCTGTCGAGTCCATTCCCACCTGTATGCCCAGGTTTCTGGCAAATCGCACAGACCACCTGCTGCTGGTCACTGGGGTGGAAGCCGAGCTGCCCGTCCCAGTGATGGGGGTGGTGTCAGCAAGATCCACCTCTTGGGGTCATTACAGGACATCAGGCACAGGTGCAGCCATTCGGACCAGGTGGGGTGGCCTGGGTGGCTGGCGAGGGTGTGACAAAGCGACCCAGGTATCCACGCACCGGGCTATCTCAGGACCTTGGCACGTGCCCTGTCCTAGTTCCCGAGGCCCATTTGTTCCAGACAGATCCTCTCACATAAGAAAGTCAGCGAGGCTTGTGGCTTAGCTTGTGGCTCAGTGGCTGAGCATTGACCTATGAACCAGGAGGTCATGGTTTGGTTCCAGCTCAGGGCTCATGTCTAGGTTGCGGGCTCGATCCCCAGTTAGGGGCGGGCAGGAAGCAGCTGGTTCATGATTCTCTCTTATCATTGATGTTTCTATCTCTCTCTCCCTCTCCATTCCTCTCTGAAATATATATATATATATATTAAAGTTAGTGATGCTGAGTTTTCCTAGAGTGGAATCGTGAGCTGGAGTGTTGGATCTGGGCCTGGCTTTCAGGAACAAGAGAAAAGAGAGGCTTGAAAGGGTTAAAGAGAATAAAACGGGGCAGAGAAAACTGTATTGTGCTGAGCAGATGCCTTGCAGAAAGCTTGCTGCCTTGAGCACTGCATAGCGCAGATGCCGATTAGCCACCTGACGCTGGGAGGAGTCAAGGATGGACCGGACCCTCACGTCAGCAGAGCGGCATGCAGCAGCAGAAGTTAATAAGAACCTGACTCTCCCTTCAGTCTCCGCTGACTCCTTTTTCAGACTCAGCCCACCTGCACCCAGGTGCCTGGAATAAAGTCTTTGTTGATACGTTATGGCCTCATGTCATTGGTGTGTGACCCCCGCCCACTCCCAACCTTTCAGGAGTCAGAGGGCGTTCACAGGAGCCCTTTCCTGTGGCCCTGACCCCACTTGGGAATCGATCCTTTCATCATCATCAATGGCCCTCTTTGTCTCTGTGACTCCTTTGTGTATTTATTCTTAACTTTTGTTAATCATCACCTGGGGATATTGCATTTTGATTGGGCAGTTTAGTCCATTCACATTTAATTTAATTGTACATAGGCAAGGGTCTACTCTGGCCACTTTGTTACTAGTTTTCTGTCTGTCTTATAGCTATTTCACTCCTCTCTTTCTTACTGTCTTCCTCTGTGTTTCATTAATTTTTCTTTGGTGGTGATAGCCTTTGATTCCTTCGTTGTTAAATGTGTATAAAGTTTTAGTTATGCACCATACTGCCTGCACCTGAACATCTGTTAAGAGAGTAGATTTTATATTAAGGCCTGGGGTGGGGTAGAAACCAGGTTGAGGGGTGATATGGGGGAATAAAAGGAGGACATTTGTAATACTCCCAACAATAAAGATTTAAAAAAAGAATTTATATGCATATAGGCACAACCCATGGACACAGAAGATAGTGCGGTGAAGGCCTGAGGAGGGGGTGGGAGTGGTGTGGAGGGGTCAATGGGGGGGAGTAAGGGGACATCTGTAATTTTTCAAGAATAAAGGTAAATTAAAAACAAAACTAAAAAAACAAGACTCATAGACTTGTATAATGTAAGGCATGAGCCACAATCTTAACCATGGACTTTAGTTAATAATAATAAATATATATTTTTAATATATTTTTAAAAAATTTATTTTATTTTTTCAATCCTCAGTTGAGAAATTTTTTTCATTGATTTTTAGAGAGAGTGGAAGTGAAGGAAGAGAGAGAGAGAGAGAGAGAGAGAGAGAGAGCGAAACATTGACGTGAGAGAGACACATCAATTGGTTGCCTCCTGCAAATGCCCCGACTGGGGCTGGGGATCAAACCTACAATTGAAGTACATGCCCTTGACTGGGAGTGGAAACTGCTACCATTTGGTGGGAGGGGCGACGCTCTAACCACTGAGAAAACCGGCCAGGGCAATAATGTTTTAATATTGGTTTTTTGTTTATAACAAATAGTCCTAAACGCTGATGCAAGATACTTACAATAGGTGAAGATGTGCCGGCCAGCGTGGCTCAGTAGTTGAGCGTCTACCTATGAACCAGGAGTCCTAAATGCTGATGCAAGATACTTACAATAGGTGAAGATGTGCAGGCCGGCGTGGCTCAGTAGTTGAGCGTCTACCTATGAACCAGGAGGTCACAGTTCAATTCCAGGCCAGGACACATGTCTGGGTTGTGGTCTTGATCCCCAGTGTGGGACAAACCGGAGGCACCACTCTCTCATCATTGATGTTTCTATCTCTCTCTCCCTCTCCCTTCCTCTCTGAAATCAATACAAATATATTTTAAAAAACAAACAAACAAAAAACAATAGGTAAAGATGTGGTGTTTGCCGGGCACAGTAGTATGGAAACTGTACTGTCTGCTTAGCTCATTTGTAAACCTAACCCCTCCCCCGCCCGCCCCAAACAGTATGCCATTCAGGTAAACAGGAACAGCACCGCGGACAGCGACTCTTCCAGGCGGCGGGCCGGGCATCACCATGGACAGCGGCTCGCCCAGGCGGCGGGCCAAGCAGCACCGTGGACAGCAGTCCCGAGGCTGCTGGGACAGACACCTCATAGCCATTGTCTCCTGTGGAAAGGGCAGTCGCCGCGGACAGCACTGGCCTTACAGCAGGAGTTTACAGAGAAAGAAAGCATTTGCGCCGTGACCTCATGCACCTCAAGGTCACCGGCCACGCCCATGTGTAGTCTGGGAGTTATGCGTGCATCACCCATGAGCGCCCACAGAGAAGCCTGGTACATGCAGTGTGGTGGGTGGAATTCTCAGATGGTCCCTCAGTTAGTTTGCATATTGTCCTGATTAGCCAATGGGAAGCGTGTTGGAGATATGGTTAATTACCATGTTTGTCTATTATTAGATAGGATATATACATACTAGTAGCCTGGTGCACGAAATTGGTGCACTGGGGGAAGGGGGGAAAGGGGCCCCTCAGTCTGGCCTGCACCCTCTCCAATCTGAGACCCCTCAGGGAATGTCCAACTACCTGTTTGTGCCCACACTTTTAACAGATAACAGCTTCATTGTTGTTTCTTTCTTATGCTTAAAACCATTGGTCATTGGCCTCGCCCATGTGTAGTCTGGGAGTTATGCGTGCATCACCCATGAGCGCCCACAGAGAAGCCTGGTACATGCAGTGTGGTGGGTGGAATTCTCAGATGGTCCCTCCTTTTTTTGTTAAATTATATTTTTATTGATTTCAGAGAAGAAGGAACAGGGAGAGAAAGACAGAAACACCAATGATGAGAGAGAATCATCGATGGGCTGTCTCCTGCACGCCCCACACTGGGGAGCGAGGCAGCAACCCCAGCATGTGCCCTGACTGGGAATTGAACCATGACCTCCTGGTTCATAGGTCAATGCTCAACCACTGAGCCACGCCGGCCGGGCTTTTTGTTGTTGTTAATTCTCACCTGAGGATATTTTTCCATTGAGTTTTAGAGAAAGTAGTACCTCAGTGAGGGCCGCCTGCACCCACCAGGTGTGTCTGTCTGCACCTGCTCCTGCCTCAGCACCTGCATTAACCCCCCAGAGGTGATCTTGTAGCTGCACTGGTCTCCGTGTGAACAAGGCATCACCACTCCGCCCTCTCACTGTCATCACACAGGCGCCCACCCTCAGCACCCAGAACACCCAGACACTCTCCAAAGGACGTGAGCACATCAGAGGGGATGTGTGCACATCCTGTGGGGGTGTTAGGCATGCCGGGTTGATGGAAGTGTGGTGGAGAGGCGGGGGGAACTTGTGCACCCCTTGGTTTGCAACTGTTGCAGGCATGGGAGGGTGACAGTGTGCTGGGGGATGTTTGCATGCCAGGGGGGGATGTGCACACCAGAGGCCTCTGGCTTTGCAGATCCGCAAACCCCCGTGGTGCGGCCAGGAGGATGTCAGTCTGGCCCGCCACGGTGGCTGTCCCTGTGATCCTGCACCTTCTGGGCCAGGAGGGTTGTGGTGAGTTTGTTCTGTCATCTGAGCTAAGCTCTCACTACCCTTCTCAGGACCCTCTTCCCGGGAGGCCCTCGAGGAGGGTTGGTCATGACAGGAATTCACACGGTGCTTGGAAAGCAGGACGGAGCGGCAGTCCTCAGGGCTGGAAGGCGGGAGCCGGGCCCGGTGAGGAGCGGCCTGAGGACCAGGCTTGTCAAGCCCTGATTGAGGTGTGGGAGGGCGCGTGTCCTGTTGTCGCAACTTCTGGGACAGATGTTTCAGCGCTGAGTAGGGGGGCACCCCGGGGAGAGGCCATAGTGACGGGGAGCTCATGGCACGGGGGCCCACGAGACCAGCACGTGCCTCTGGCAGACTGATTCCCGCAGTGGGCGGGGCCAGCAGGTGGGAAGTCGTGCTGGATGTGGCCTCAGCTCTTGGAAACCACCTGACAGCTTCCCAGTGCTGCTGGGCTGAGGTCCAGGCAGGGTCCTGCCAGGCGCCAGAAAGCTGTGAGGGTCACGTGTGCATTGATGACAATGCGTTTCATGCCCGGTGTCAGGGGCTGTTTTAATTTTTTAAAATGTTTTTATTGATTTCAGAGAGGAAAGCAGAGGGAGAGAGAGATAGAAATATCAATGATGAGAGAGAATCATAGATGTGCTGCCTCCTGCACACCCCACATTGGAGACGGAGCCCACAACCCCAGCATGTGCCCTGACCGGGAATCGAACCGTGACGTCCTGGTTCATAGGTCGATGCTCACCCACTGAGCCACGCCGGCTGGGTAGGGACTGTTTTATAAACAGACAGAATGAGAACAGAATGAACTTCAAGAACCGACTCCCGGCCCAGCCAGGCACCCACACACTCAGGGGAATCATGGGCCATGGACTGTGGTGCCCAGACTCCCTCCTGGCCGCCCAGGGGCCTGTGGATGGGGCTCCAGGGTGCAAATCCAAGGGCAGAGGGAAAAGTCAAGACCTGCTCCCTTGGGAACAGCCAGGAGACAGCTGCGACCCAATGGTGGGCTCCTGAGTGTGGGGTGGGGCTGGAGGGCAGGGCTCAGGGTAGAAGGCCCAGCAATGATGCCTTTGAGGCTCTGAGACCCTCAGCTCCTACCCCTGATTAACCGACAGGTAGAAGGGTCCTGTCTGCCTGGAGGGTCCTGTCTGCCTGGAGGGTCCTGTCTGCCTGGAGGGTCCTGTCTGCTGGGGGTCATGAGGAAGCAGCCGAGAGCTCTGTTCTCTTGGAGGCAACTTTCTAGGTGAAAACCGAGAATAACCGACAGGTATAAGTGAGCCACAAAAGGTGGTAGAAGGAGGCTCAGGGGAAGGTCTGAGGCCTGGGCCTTGCAATAGGGTGTTTGGACATCACATAGACCTGAAGGGGATGATGAGGGAGCCTCATGGCCTGGAACAGCCTATGAGGGGACAAAGAGGGATGGAGAGACAGGAGGCCAGGGCAGCCGGGCCCCAGAAGGACCCCATTCTGATTTCTCATAAGATATGAGGGACTTTGGGGCTGTGGGGAGCCGGGGTCTCATCTGAGATCTTGAAACAGGGCTCCAGGGGGTGGGCAGGGAGACCCTGCGGTTGTGACCCTGGGCCTCTGGCACGGAGACCACACGACCAGGTGAGGAGACCAGGCGGGGAGTCGGCCGAAATGGGACAGGGTGGAGCGGCAGCAGTGTGCTCCTTTTCCTCGGCTGCTGGGGCAAATGGCCCCTCCTTCCGACCCCCCCCCCCAGTTCCTCGCCCAGCCTCACTGGGCAGGTTCAGGGTGTGGTTGGGCCAGCCCCTCTCCCCTCCCACAGGCTCCAGGGAGAACCCACCTGGCCTTTTCCAGCTTCTGGGGTACCCACACCCCTGGGCTCCTGGCAGTGCCCTGTGGCTGCCTCCATGGCTGTCCCCAGTGGCCCTGCCCAGTGATAGCCCCCGTGGTTTTCCCCAGGGCTCTCCCCGATGACTGTCCTTCATGTCTGTCCCCATGGCTGTCCTATTGCTGTCCCCTGTGACTGTCCCATGGCTGTCCCCCATGACTGTCCTTCGTGTCTGTCCCCCATAGCTATCCCCTATGACTGTCCCTCATGGCTGTCCCTCTTGTCTGTCCCCCATGCCTGTCCCCTGTGACGGTCCCCCATGGCTGTCCCCCATGACTGTCCTTCATGTCTGTCCCCCATGCCTGTCCCCTGTGACTGTCCTCATGGCTGTTCCCATGGCTGTCCCTGTGGCCATCCCCCATGACTGTCCCCATGGCTGCCCCCATGGCTGTCCCCTGTGACTGTCCCCATGGCTGTCCCATGGCTGTTCCCATGGTTTTCCCCATGGCTGTCCCCATGGCTGTCCCATGGCTGTCCCATGGCTGTTCCCATGGTTGTCCCGTGGCTGTTCCCATGGCTGTCCCGTGGCTGTCCCCCGTGGTTGTCCCCACACAGCTGGCCATGCAGCCGTAAGTGCCAGCTTCTCTCTGTGATGACACTGCCCAGCGACAAGAAGAGCCCTCCCATCTCAATGTCCTGACTGACAGGTTCCGGGAATGTGCGTGTGAAGCCTGTATGTTGCCTATTGGCCGGCACATGTGTGCACACATGTGTGCATTTGTGTGTGAACTGTGTACAGGGGCATGCTGCATGTGTGCACTGTGCATGTTGCTTCCATGTGAGCTGTGTGAGCGTATACATCTGTGCACCTGCAGAGTGAGCCTGCCTGTGTGTGTTCACGGCCTCCCAGCCCAGTCCACTGTGTGGACGGGCCCCTGGGTCCTCCGTGGCAGGCCTGCTGTGAGCGGCCTCTCAGCACCTGGTGCCATGGCCAGAGGCGGATCCTGAGGGCCAGGACAGAAACAGGATGCAGGTGCAAGGAGCCAGAACTGTTTATGGGCTGGCCAGAGGGTGGACGGGAGGAGGCGCCTGGGTCAGGGCCGGCTCTGAGGCCAGGCATGCAGTGTTCCTGTGAGGGCCCCGGGCGGCTCCCTCAGGCCGGGCCAGTGCCCACAGCCCACTGTCCTCCTGCCCGGGTTTCCCGGCTCCGCACAGTCCCTGGCCGGCTCCAGCGAGCCCCTTGGATGTCCCTGCCCTTCACGTTGACGAAGGTGACGAAGCCGCTGTAGAGCAGGGTGAGGAGGAAGAGGGCCACGAAGGTGGGTTACAGGCAGCTGGCATCGTCCAGGTCAGCATAGCCATCACAGTCCTCGTGCATGCTCAGGGGGCCCCAGAGGGGCGGGGCAGGGCTTAGGGAGGAAGCGGCACCAGTGAGGTCAGTCCTGCGGCTTCACAGCGCACAGCGGCAGCTGCATGCCAGGTGACAGCTCATACCGTCCAGTGCCCACCCTGTCACCCACCCAACAGGCATCTGCACCCCTCCTTCTCATGGCCAGGCCCGTGCCCGGCACAGCAGAACCAGATAGGCCACAGCACCGATTGGGGCAGGTGAACCAGAACGAAACATGGCACGGAAGTCCACACACGTGTGACCAGAAAGCCAGGGAGGCGCCGGCAGTAAGAAGATGCAGATGCACAGGGAATGGCCCCGGGAGCCTGGCCGTGGAGCCTCCCTCAGAAGTGGCAGCTGGGCCTGGCCATGTGGCTCAGTGGCTGAGCATCGACCTATGAACCAGGAAGTCACGGTTCTATTCCCGGTCAGGGCACATGCCCGGGTTGCAGGTTCGACCCCCCAGTCTCTCATCATTGACGTTTCTATCTCTCTCTCCTCCCTTCCTCTCTGAAATCAATAACCATATTTAAAAGCATATACAGTGCTTGGAAGTGGCAGCTGTGATGAGCTGTGGAAGATGAGATATTGCCAACCAGGCAAAGAGAGGAGGGAACAGCATTCTAAGCAGAAGGAACAGCATTCACGGATGCCCTGAGTTGGGAGAGAGCCTGGCCCAGGAGGATGGAGGGGGCAGGAGGCCAGGCCCCGGAGGGGTGCAGGCCCAGATGGCAGCAGGAGGAGTGGCATGGCTGTGAGCCAGGGCACACGCCAGGTTGGAGTATGGCATCGTCATCCTGCTGGATTGGGAGGGGGACTTGCCCAGCCCTGGGCTGGGTGCCCGGGGCCAGGCAGGAAGTGGGCCTGGGAACCAGCATGCAGCGTAGGCCGCCGGGCCCCTTGTCTGTGGCATGGGGTGCGGGAGGTGGGCCGGGCATGAGTGAGTGCCAAGGCTTTGCAGTCTGTTGGCTCTAACAATGAAAAGCGGGTACAACTTTGCTTTTCTCGTCATTTTATTCTTCGAGTAATTAGTGATTTATTCCTAATCACATGCTCTGAACTCAGGGGTCCTCTGAGAAATGGAGATTTAAAGGGCAGCCGTCTATTACCACAGAGACTGAGAGCCGGGCTGGGGCCTGGGGCCTGGTGACCAGATCCCTCGTGACCCGCCCAGGGGGCAGGGCCATCTCCATGACCCGCGCAGCCTGTGGTGCTGTGGACACCGAGCACAGGTTGGCAGGTGAGCGCTGGGCGGCCTGGATGGTGTCCTGCTCACGGCCTGGCCCAGCATGCCCATCCCGTCCCCGGGGGCCTGGAGGGCGAAGACAGGGCAGGGTCTGGGTGCCGTGCACAATGGGCGGCCTGGCAGGAAGCCTCAGAGGGGAGGGTGAGCCCCACTTTGTGGGTCCCTGTTCCCTCCACAGTCAGCGTGGGGTCCAGCCCTCCCTTCTGGGTGCACCTGGCTCCCAAGGTGCTGGGATGGGTCCTGGGGCCCTTGGAACCTGGAGAGGCTCGGACATCTCTTGTGGGGGGCGCGGAAGGAGCCGTCTGTGGTGACCACCCGATTTCCACCCTGGAGGAGGCCCTGCTCCGTGCCCAGTGACGGGTGTGTCTTCACAGGAAATGGCTGCTCCTCGGGACCTGGCGGGGGGCCCCAGCCTCCCGCCCTCCTGGGTCAGCGCCCACTGTGGGGATACCAGGAATGAGTGGGACGAACAGGTGTCAGGTCACCCAAATCCCCAAGTGTGGGGACAGCGAGTGCAAACTCCAGACACCAAGTCAGCCGGGTGGGGCTGTCCCGGGGGGTGGCACAGACTGCCAGCTGCTGTGCTGGCTGCCCACCCACAGCCCTGTGCCCAGGGATGCCTAACCTGCAGTGTCCAGGCTCCAGCTGGCGTTGAGCAGCCTCCGAGGCCGGGGGCCTGACCTTGCACGTGTAGGTGGCCAGCGGGGGGCCGGGGGTGGCCGGGACCCGCAGGACACTCCAGGTGTGGAACATGCTGTTTCCAGGCTCGGCTGTGGGCGCTGCGGTGGCAAACCAAGAAGAGTCCACCTGGCGCCGGCCCTCCTGCCAGGTGAGGAGCAGCTCCGGGGGCGAGAAGCCCGACACCTCGCACAGGAGCCAGGAGGCCGCCCCGGCAGAGGCGTGAGCACCCTGCGTGGCCAGGACCCGGACGGCGAGGCTGCTGGGCACCGTGGCAGCTGCAGGGAGAAGCCTGGTTGTGCCCGGGCCACAGGAAGGCTCTGGAGAATGCGTGTCCTTGTGAGCAGAGGTGGCCAGAAGGGCTGTGGAGAGAGGACATGTGAGGCCCCTGGCCTGTTCCTTCCCTGCTCTCCCTGCTCCGTGCCCCCAGGGACTGGCCTCGGAGAAAGGGTCCAGCATCCCAGCTTCTGGCTGGGACCTGGGCAGGGGTCTGGGGCATGGTGACCTGATCCCTCGTCACCCCTGGGTTCAGGGGACCTTGGGGCCCTGAGAGGGAAGTGGATGGGTGGGGAGGGTCGCCTCCTGCTCTGCCCATGGTCGGGGCTGTGGCCTCTCCATGGCCCCAGCTGTGAGGTTCAGGTCTGAGCCCCACCCCAGCCACATTGTCCCTGTGTCGGTGCCCCCGAGTGTGCCTCTGGTTCTCGTGGGGCCCTGTTGGTTTGGTGGCCGTGATCAACTGCCAGGTGCTCAAGGACCATCTATATGACAACCCCTTCTATGGTTGAGAGCGTGGACAGCCAACAGGTGAATGGGCCACAGACTGACAGCAGGCCAGGAGCAGTGTGCTTGTAAAGGGACACGCCCTGGCTGGTGTGGTTCAGTGGATAGAGCATCGGCCCACAGACTGAAGGGTCCCAGGTTCGATTCCAGTCAAGGGCATGTACCTCGGTTGCAGGCTCCATCCCCGGCACTGGTTTGGGAGTGTGGGGGAGGAACCAACCGACGTGTCTCTGTCACATCAATGTTTCTCTCTGTCTCTCCCTCTCCCTTGCACTTTCTCTAAAAATCAATGGAAAAAATCCTCAGGTGAGGATTAACAAAACATAAAAATCATAAAATGAAAGGATACATAGGAGATGTGTGTCCGTCCATCTGACACTGGAGGGCCCATCCCCAGGGCGCTCTGGACACGACAGCAGGCACCAACTGCAGCTGGGGGTGTGCGCGTCCGGACCAGCAACCTGGTGGGGCCACCGCGGGTTGGGACTCGCTGTGTCTGCCCAGCACACCCCTGCCGGCACTGGCAACCCGCTCAGAGTATGAGCACTGTCTTCTGGCTGGCAGACCTTGGGTGCACCACCACAACCCCAGCCTTCAGGGGACGCCCTGTGTTTCTGTGAGGGTCAGGGGTCGGGTTCCGCACTCCTGGCTGCACTGGCAATGAGTCCCCACAAAAGCCTCCAGAAGAAGCTCATGTCTCAGCCAGGCCCACAGGGCAGGTGCATCCCAGTGCTGGCCCAAGGCCCTCCTCGTCCACTGTGCTCCCTGCAGAGTGACCTAGGCCGGTCCCTGGCACCTGAAGGCCTCAGTGGCACTCAACACAGGGCCTGGCATATGGTAGGTGCTCAGTAGCCATAAGTTCAGGGCCCGTCCTTCCTGGCCAGAATGTGACTGAAGACTCCCAGAAGTGATGGAGGGCTGCCTGAAGGAGGCAGCCTAAGGTATGGACAGGTGGGTAGGGAGGGGTATGCTGGCAGAGGGGTTCCTCACCTGGGTCTCTGGCCGTGGTGGGGGCTGGGGTGAGTTTCTCTGAGAGAGGTGTCATGTGGGTCACCGAGATGGCCTGGGTTTTCCAAGATGCTGAAACTAGAGGGGCAGTGGGCAGCCGAGGTCAGAGGGCATCGTGGACGAAGCGGGGGACAGGCTTCCGGGTGGACGGGAAGACATGGGTAGGGCAGGGGAGGGGCCGGGTTTGGGCTGCTGCCTCCAGCACTCTGGGGACAGGGGTGGAAGGGACTGGGTTCGAATGCTGGAGCTGGAGCGGCTGAGGGCAGAGTGGGGGGTAGGGAGCGAGCTGCTCTGAGGGGTGGCTGGGTGCCCATCGGGGCCCAGTCCCTGCTTTGGTCCTTGAGGTCAGGCCCTGGAAGATGCTGGGACATGCTGGAGGCCACCCACCTGGTCACTGGAAGGTCTTGGACGTGTGATCGGCGCTGCAGCTGTGTGAGCCAGGCTTCCAGATGATGGTTTGGTAGAAGAGGTAGGTGACTCTCTGCTCCAAATGTCCAATCACAATGTCATTTGCTGGCAGCTTCTCTGCTCCTATGTGCCAGGTGGCTGAGTCAGACCTCGTCACCAAGCAGGCCAGGGTCACGGAGATGCCTTCTCTGGAGGCCTTGAACTCTGGGACCATGGGGAGCACAGCCACACCTGGAAGACAGACAGGTGGTGCTTCTGAGGCCGGGCACTCCCCAGGGCACAGGGCAGTGTGGGAGGAGAGGCCCCGGTCCTGGGGGGCCTGGCAGAGCCCTGGAGGGGAGGCCCAGTCTCCTTGCTCTATGCACCTCCTGTCCTAACTCCTCCCATGGAGCTGTGAGGGGTGGAGGGATACCCCAGCTCAGGGTGTGCCCTGGGTGATGGGCCTGGGGGCCTCAGTTGCCTGGCAGGTGAGGCAGAGCATGGCTGGACTTGTGTGTCGTCACCTGAGCAGCAGTGAGGTCAGCCCTTCCTATCCCTAACTCCTGCTCCCAAGGGCTCTGTGCTTGGGACCAGCCTGTCAGTGACTTTGGTCTCAGAGGGGTTGTTCAGCCCTGACCTGGGGGAATCTGGGGGCACACAGCTCCATCAGCCAATGTCCAGACAGGTGACACCCTGCAAGTACTTCAGGCCTGGATGCTTGTAGGGCTGTCACTCATGGATGATGGGCTCTGGGACTGGCAACTCCCTGGTGGGTTGGCTCAGCTTCCTCATCCTTTCTGTGGGAACCTGGGTGACCAAGGTGGATGAGCCCACATGGGGTCCCTAAGAGCACTGCTCTATCTTAGTCTCATGGCACCTCTGCTCCACCTCTTCCCATGTCCCTGCCCCCATACTGCCTGTCGGTGCTGGGACAGGGCCACAGGTCCCTGTGATTCAGCTGGCATGCAAGCCGTCTGGCTGGGCAGTGGCACCATGTGCTCTCTACAGGTCCTCTGGCGGCAGACCCCACTGCACTGCTCTCCCAAGTGTCTGATGACCCTGCTCTCATATTTTCCTGCACTTTCTCAGCAGGGCTATCTCCCCTCCCCATAAGATAACGAGGTCCTGCTGGAGTCAGGTGGCTCCAAACCCCATAGGACTTTGTCTTTACAGGAGTGGGACTTGGACACAGAGACACGCACAGGGAGAGGTCATGCACAGAGGAGCTCTACAAGCGGAGGATGTCAGCAGCTCCCAGAGCAGCAGTGGGGAGGGCCTGGCCATCCCCCTATAACCTGGGGTCACTGGCCCTGTGACTCTTGACCTCGACTCCCAGGGTCCAGGTCTATGACAGTGAATTTCTGTTGT
The DNA here is from genome assembly GCF_000412655.1 of Myotis brandtii. NCBI lineage: Eukaryota > Metazoa > Chordata > Mammalia > Chiroptera > Vespertilionidae > Myotis > Myotis brandtii. Next base: position 2,804,725 of record NW_005370397.1, read on the forward strand.
TTAAGTCCACTGGGTCTGTGGGACTACGGTACAGCTGACGTAGGAAATAAATGTGGACTTTAGTACCAGAAGTGGGGTGTGATGTCACCAACACCTAGGAGTGTGGTTGTGGCTTTAGAACTGGGTGGTGAGTGGAGGCCTGGAAGGTCTGAGGTGAGGGTTAGAAAACCCAAACTGGGGAGCACTTGAGATCTTGCCTCCTAGCATTGTTGTCATTTGGGTTCAAACAAATTCTTATAAAAATTCTTTACAGAGGGGGCATTGGAAGATGGTGGTCCGGTAGGAGATCTGTCTCCCATCACCTTCCAGAATTTAACTGGAATTTAAACTAAATTGGAGAATATTCTCCCTGAAAGACCAGATGAAGACTGTCTGGAGAGGAGACTTTAAACAAAGAAGGGCAGAAGCCACCTCAAGGCTGCACCTGTACAGCAGCTCAGACAATGTGGGTGGGGTTGAGCCTCACAGTTAGCCAGCCTGAGAGGAGATCCCAACCATGAATGGGACAGCAATAATCAAGATCCAATTATAAAAGGAGGGCCCAAATAACACACAAAAGGGTCACTCCTAGAATATCCAGCTCAGGAGTTCAAAGAGACAGCACCAAGTGGGTCCCATGGGATATTTACTACAAAGGCTACACCACAAACACAAAGAGACAACTAAAATGGGGAGACAAAGAGCAAAGGCTACACCACAAAGACTGGGAGTCATAGCAAGTATATCTAATACATAGAAACAAACACAAAGAGACAACTAAAATGGGGAGACAAAGAAACAACCTCCAAATGGAATAAAATGAGGAATCGCCAGAAAAAGACCTAAATGAGGTAAGTAACTTATCAGACATAGAGATCAGGGTAATGATTATAAAGATGCTTAAGGAATTTAGTAAGAACTACAAGGAACTTAGTGTAAACTACATCAACATGACAAAGGACATAGAAACCATGAACAAGAACCAGCCATAAATAAAGAATACTATGTCTGACATAAAAAATACACTGGAAGGAATTAAAAGCAGGCTTGATGAAGCAGAGGATCGAATCAGTGATTTGGAAGACTAGGTAGGAGAAAACATTCAGTTAGAGCAGCAAAAGGAAAAAAAGAACTTAAAACACATGAGGAGAGTTTAAGGGAACTTTAGATCAACACGAAATGGAATAACATCTGCATCATAGGGGAATTAGAGAGAGAAGAAAGTGAGCAAGGGATAAAGAACCTGTTTGAAGAAATAATGACAGAAAACTTCCCTAATGTGGTGAAGAAAAAAGCCATACAGGTTCAGGAAACACAGAGAGTCCCAATTGAGATGAACACAAAATGACCGACACCAGACACATCATAATTAAAATGGAAGACATTAAAGACAAAGAGAGAATTTTAAGGGCAGCAAGAAAAAGACAGTCAGATACCTACAAGGGAGCTCCCATAAGGCTGTCACCTTATTTATCAGCAGAAAAAACTACAGGACAGAAGGGACAGTATTCAAAGTAATGAAAAGCAAGGATCTGAAACAAAGACTACTCTATCTAGCAAGGCAATAATTCAAAATTGAAGTGAAATAAAGAGCTCCCCAGACCAAAAAAAAAGACTAAAGAAGTTTATTACCAAGAAACCAGCATTTCAAGAAATGCTAAAGGGACTGTTGTAAGAAGAACAATAT
>NW_005370397.1:2806446-2808817 GCF_000412655.1 Myotis brandtii
ATATATATATGTATAAAAATAAAAATGGCAATAAAGAAATACTTATCAATGATAACCTTAAATATAAATGGATGAAATGCTCCAATCAAAAGACATAGGTTAGCTAATGGGTAAGAAAACATGACCCATATATATGCTGTCTACAAGAGACCCACCTCTGAACAAAAGATTCATACAGATTGAAAGTGAAGGGATGGAAAAGAATTATAGGAATTATCCAAGCAAATGGAAATGAAAAATAAATAAGTGGAGGTAACAATACTGATATCTTACAAAATAGACTTCACAAGAGACAATGAAGGTCACTACATAATAGAAAGGTATCAATCCAACAAGAGGATATAACCCTGGTAGACGTATATGCACCCAATATAGGAGCACCTAAAAATATTAAACAACTGCTAGAGGACTTTAAGGGAGAGATCGACAGCAATACAGTCATAGTAGGGGACATTAACACCTTGCTGACTTCACTTAATATGTTTTCCAGACCAAAAAAAAATCAATAAGGAAACAGTGACTTTAAATGAAACACTGTATCAGATGGATTTAATTGACATTTACAGAACATTTTATACCAATGCAGCAGAATATACATTCTTAAGTGCACATGAAACATTCTCAAAGATAGACCACATATTAGGACACAAATATGTCTTTACAAGTTTAAGAAGATCAAAATTATATCAATAATCCTCTCAGATCACAATAGCATGAAACTAAACATCAACTACAATAAAAAAAAACACTAAAAACATTCAAATACCTGGAGGCTAAATAGAATGCTATTAAACAATGAATGGGTTACCAATGAGATCAAGGAGGAACTAAAAAACTTCCTGGAAACAAATGAAAATGAACACACAACAACCCCAAATCTATGGGACACAGTAAAAGCAACCCTGAGAGAGAAGTTCATAGCATTCCAGGCCTTCCCCGAAGAAACAAGAAAAAATATCAAATAAACAATCTAACTCCACAACTAAAAGAATTAGAAAGAGAACAAAAAGCCCAGCCAGAATGACTCAGTGGTTGAGCATTGACCTATGAACTAGGAGGTCATGGTTCAATTCCCGGGAGGGCACATGTCCAGGTTGCAGGCTCAATCCCTTCTTATTTGAAATCAATAAAAATATCTTTTAAAAAAGAAAGAGAACAGCAAGAATAGCCCAGAGTAAGCAGAAGGAAAGAAATAAAAATCAGAGTGGATATAAATGACATAGAGACTAAAAAAATCAGTACAAAAGACCTATGAAACCAAGAGCTGCTTCTTCAAAAATATAAATAAGATTGATGACCATTTAGCCAGACTAAGGAGAGAGGACCCAAATAAATAAAATCAGAAATGAAAAAGGCAAAATAATGACTGACACCACAGTAGACACAGAAAAAGCACAGAAATATAAAAGATTATAAGAAAATACTATGAACACCTCAATGCCAACAAACTTGACAACCTGGGTGAAACAGACAAATCCTGGAAACATACAATCTTCCAAAACTCAATCAGGAGGAATCAGAAAATCTGAATAGACCAATAACAACTAATAAAATTGAAGTAGTAATAAAAAAACTCCCAGCAAACAAAAGTCCTGGACCAGATGGATTCAGGAGAATTTTACCAAACATTCAAAGAACACCCATCTTCCTCAAACTATTCCAAAAAATTCAAGAAAAGGGAAGACTTCCAAACTCTATTTATGAGGCCAGCATTGTCCTAATTCAAAACCAGATAAAGACACTACAGAGAAAGAAAATTACAGGCCAATATCCCTTATGAACATAGATGCTAAAATCCCTAAGAAAATACTACAAATCAGATCCAGCAAGACATTAAAAAGATCATACACCATCACCAAGTGGGATTTATTCCAGGGATGCAAGTTTGGTACAATATTTGCAAGTCAATAAATATGATACATCACATAAACAAAATGAAGGATAAAAATCACATGATCATATCAATAGACACAGAAAAAGCATTTGACTAAATCCAGAACCCATTAAAATATATATATACTAGAGGCCCAGTGCACAAATATTTGTGCACTCGAGGGGGAGGGGGGTCCCTCAGCCCGGCCTGTGCCTCTTGCAGTCTGGGACCCCTCGGGAGATAACGACCTGCTGGCTTAGGCCTGCTCCCTGGTGGCAGAGGGCAGGCCCAATCCCTAGGTGCAGCCCCTGGTCGGGATCAGAGCAGGGCCGATTGGGGAGTTGGGGCGCCGCCCCCTGTCATGCACAGAGCAGGGCGGATTGGGAGGTTGCGATGCCACCCTCAGTCATGCTCAGAGGAGGGCCGATTGGGGGGTTGGGGCACCGTCCCCTGTCACACTCAAGGCAGGGTCGATGGGGAGGTTGCGGCGCCACCCCC
>NW_005370397.1:2810034-2845636 GCF_000412655.1 Myotis brandtii
CCTCCATCACTGGAGCAAGCAAACCTCCTGCTCGCTTCAGCTGTGTGGCTGCCGGCCGCCATCTTTGTTGGCAGTTAATTTGCATATCTCACTGATTAGCCAATGGGAAGTGTAGCGGAGGTATGGTTAATTACCCTTTTTGTCTTTTATTTTTTTATTTTTTTAAAATATATTTTATTGATTTTTTACAGAGAAGAAGGGAGAGGAATAGAGAAATAGAAACACCAATGAGAGACAAACATGGATTGACTGCCTCCTGCATGTCCTGACTGGGGATTGAGCCCCCAACTTGTGCATGTGCCTGGCCAGGAATTGATCTGGTAACCTCTTGTTTCATGGGTCAGTGCTCAACCAAATAGCTACTTTACTGAAAGTTTTTTTTCATAAAAACTCTCAGGAAAGTGGGAATAGAGGAAAAATTCCTCAACATAATAAAGGCCATATATGAGACACCTACAGCCAACCTCATACCCAATAGGCAAAAACTAAAAGCATTTCCTTTAAGATCAGGAACAAGACAAGGATGTCTGCTTTCACCACACTTATTCAATACTAGAGGCCCAGTGCATGAAATTCATGCACTGGGGGGCGGGGGTTCCTCAGCACAGCCTGCACCCTCTCCAATCTGGGACCCCTCAGGGGATGTCAGACATCCCTCTCACAATCCAGGACTGCTGGCTTCCAACTGCTCACCTGCCTGCCTGCCTGATTGCCCCTAACTGCTTCTGCCTGCCAGCCTGATTACCCCCTAACCGCTCCCCTGCCAGCCTGATCGATGCCTAACTGCTCCCCTGCTGGCCTGATCTCCCCCAACTGCCCTCCCCTGCCGGCCTCCCCTGCTGGCCTGATCGCCCACAACTGCCCTCCCCTGCCGGCCATCTTGTGGCTGTGGGTGCTGCCATCTTTGAGGGTGGGACAGTCAATTAGCATATTCCCCCTTATTGACTGTGGGTGCCACCATCTTTGCGACGGTGTGAGGGTCAATTAGCATATTCACTCTTTATTAGATAGGATAGTATTGGAAGTCCTAGCCACGGCAATTAGACAAGAAGAAAAAATAAAAAGCATCCAAATTTGAAAGGAGGAAGTAAAATTCTTATTATTCACAGATGATATGATATTATACATTAAAAAACCAAAAACTCCACCAAAAACCTACTAGATTTATTAAATAAATTCAGTAAATAAGCAGGATACAAAATTAACATCCATAAATCAATGGCATTTTTATACACCAATAATGAATTCTCAGAAAGAGAGTTTAACAAGACTTGTACTCAGAAAACTATAGGGCATTGAAAGAAGAAATAGAGGAAGGTACAAGCAAGTGGAAGCACATACCATGTTCATGGATTGGAAGAACAAACATCATTAAAAATGCCCATACTACCCAAAGCGATCTACAGAGTCAATGCAATCACTATGAACATGCTTTTTCTGTGTCTATTGATATGATCATGTGATTTTTATCCTTCATTTTGTTTATGTGGTGTATCATATTTATTGACTTGAAAATATTGTACCAAACTTGCATCCCTGGAATAAATCCCACTTGGTGATGGTGTATGATCTTTTTAATGTATTGCTGGATCTGATTTGCTAATATTTTGTTGAGGATTTTAGCATCTATATTCATCAGGGATATTGGCCCATAATTTTCTTTCTCTGTAGTGTCTTTATCTGGTTTTGGAATTATGATAATGCTGGAATCAGCATAGTTCACAGATCTAGAAAAAATATTCAAAAAATTTATATGGAACAACAACAAAAAGACCCCGAATAGCTGCAGCAATCTTGAGAATGAAGAACAAAGTTGGAGGGATCACAATACCGGATATGAAACTATGCTACAAGGCCATTGTAATCAAAACAGCCTGGTACTGGCACAAAAACAGGCATATAGATCCATGGAACAGAACAGAGACCCCAGAAATCGGCCCAAGCCATCATGCTCAATGAATATTTGACAGTTTAGAGTTTCCTCAAAAAACTAAAAATTAAACTGCCTTATGACTCAGCAATCCCCCTTCTGGGAATATATTCTATGAAATCCAAAACACCATTCAGAAATTATATATGCACTCCATGTTCACAGTAGCACTAACAATAGCCAAGATCTGGAAACAGCCCACGTGCCCAAGTGTGGATAAAAAAAAGGTATGGTACATTTACACCATGTGGTTACATGCCGCTGTAAAAAAGCATTTAATACTCTTTAAGACAGCATGGAGGGCCCTGGAGAGTATTATGCTAATCAAAATAAGCTAGTCAGAGAAAGACAAATATCACATGATCTCACTTATATGTGGAATCTAATGAACAACATAAACTGCTGAATAAAATAGATCCAAAGACATGGAAGCATGGAACGACTGACAAATCTCAGAGGCAGTTGGGGAGGGGAGTTTGGGAAGAGATTAACCAAAGAACTTATATGCATATCTACATAACCCATGGGCACAGACAGTAGTGAGGTGAAGACTGGGGGGTGGGGCAGGAGCTGGGTGGAGGGGTGCAAATGGGGAGAAATGGGGGACATCTGTAATACTCTTAACACTAAAAATAAATTTTGTAGAAAAGCATTTAAAAAAGAAAAGCCCAAACTGATCGGAGAGGCTGATAGAAAGTGGGCATTGAAGGCGATTCTGTGTGGGCCCCGGAAGGGGAGGGGAGCTAGGGAGAAGGCCTGTCCCTGTGGTCAGGAATGCCGATGCTCAGAGTGCATGGGGTGAGGCCTCGAACTGGAGCAGGACCTGGGCACTGGAGACTGGAGGACCTTGTGAAGAGGTCACGGATGTGGCTGAATTCTGTTCCACTGTTTTTTGCAAAGTAGGGCTCATGGGCAAAGTGCTGGCGGCCTCTCCTTGCTGCCCCATGGGGATGGGAGGAGAGAGAAGCTGAAGGAGGCATATGGAGGGACCAGTCCAGGTGGGTCTGGGAGGTTCTCAGCCTGTTGGAAGAACAGGCTCCTAAGACAGGGCAGAGGGGTGGTTCAGGGGTCATGCCCCTGACTCCCAGGTTCTAGCAGCCAGATCAGCACCAGCCAGGAAGAGCATGTGGGAGTCTTGCTGGAGCAGGAGCAGGAGCAGGAGGAGAAGCAGGAGGAGGAGAAGGAGCAGCAGGAGGAGCAGGAGGAGGAGGATCAGGAACAGGAGGAGGAGGAGCAGGAGGAGGAGAAGGAGCAGCAGGAGGAGCAGGAGGAGGAGGATCAGGAACAGGAGGAGGAGCAGGAGGAGGAGGAAGAGGAGGAACAGGAGGAGGAGGAGCAGGAGCAAGAGGAGGAGGAGCAGGAGGAGGAAGAGCAGGAGCAGGAGCAGCAGGAGAAGGAGTAGTAGGAGGAGGAGCAGGAGCAGGAGGAGGAAGAGTAAGAGGAAGAGCAGGAGCAGGAGCAGGAGGAGTAGGAGGAGCAGGAGCAGGAGGAGGAAAATTAGGAAGAGGAGGAGGAGGAGGAGCAAGAGGAGGAGCAGGAGGATTTGGAAGAGGAGGAGGAGCAGGAGGAGGAGGAGGAGCAGGAGGAGGAAGAGGAGCAGGAGCAAGAGCAAGAGGAGGAGGAGCAGGAGGAGGAGGAGGAGCAGGAGAAGGAGGAGCAGAAGGAGGAGCTGGGGAGGAGGAGGATTAGGAAGGAGCAGGAGCAGGAGCAGGCTTGCCTGGACTGAAGGCCGTCAGCGACCGGCGGGGCACCACTGCCACCAGGGCCCGAGGACTCAGGCCCCACTTGGAGGGTTGGCTGCCACATGGACCCCGAGGACAGAGCATGGACTGAGGGACCTTCTGGGGCCTCGAAATCTAATGGGGTTTGGGCCCTGGCCGGGTAGCTCAGCTGGTTAGAGCATCGCAACCATACAACAAAGGTTACAGGTTCCATCCTGGTCAGGGCACATACTAGCAACCAATGGACATATCAGTAAGTGGAACAACAAATCGAAGTTTCTCTCTCTCTCTTAAATCAATTAAAAAACATCTAATGGTGCTTGCCCTTCAGGCTTGAACTTGCTTGGGGCCCATGGCCTCCCCTTCCCCTTCCTTCCCTCTCCTCCCTCTGGCATGGAAATGCCAGCCAAGGGGCTGCCCGGCCTGCAGACCCCGAGTCTGCTCCACAGTCCATGGCTGGGAGGCCTCAGTCCCAGAACCCCTCACTTTCGTGACTCCTCTGCCTGGTTTAGCTGAGATTTGGGACTGAGAGGGGATGTTGGGGTGGGGTATTCTGTGTGTGAGAAAGATGTGAATTTGGGGAGTCAGTGGGTAGACTGTTGCGGCTTGAGTTGTGTGCCTCAATTTATACACTGACATCCTACCCCAGTGATGGCGAACCTTTTGAGCTCGGCGTGTCAGCATTTTGAAAAACCCTAACTTAACTCTGGTGCCGTGTCACATATAGAAATTTTTTTGATATTTGCAACCATAGTAAAACAAATATTTATATTTTTGATATTTATTTTATATATTTAAATGCCATTTAACAAAGAAAAATCAACCAAAAAAAAATGAGTTCACGTGTCACCTCTGACACGTGTGTCATAGGTTCGCCATCACTGTCCTACCCTCTCCCCAGGTCCTGCAGAAGGCAGCTGCATTGGGATGATGGAGGGTGTGATCAGTGAGTTAAGGAGAGGGTTCCCTGGATTGACTTCGAATTTATGAGAAGGGGACTTGGGGACACACACACACACAGGAGAAGGCCACAGTGGTGGAAGTGCAGAGCAAGCTAAAGGCTGTGGAGGCGGGAAAGGAGGCCATGGTCAGACACAGGGGCTGCCTGCCCCTGCCCCCGCCTTGATCTGACCCCAGAGCCCGGCGGCAGGATACGCTTCTGTGGTTAAGCCGTCGGACCTGTGCTTCTTTCCCATGCTGGCCTTCAGACACTCACTGGTGCTGTCCTGAGAGCCACATGCTGCCTGAGCCTCACACTGCTCACACTGCCTGGGGCCCTGCTCGGGTCCCCCAACCCACGGGCTGGGCCCGGATGGGATCCACTTAATGGAAACAAAGCTGGAGCCTGGAAGCTGTGCACGTGGAGCCCAGGCCAGGGGACAGACTTCCCCTGGGACCCATGTCCTTTTCCAATTCTGTTGTGGGCAGTCACCCTGCAGGGCCAGGCTAACGCTCAGGCCTGAACACCCGCGTCGGTGGCCCTGCGAGCCCAGGCAGTGCCTCCGCTCCTGGAAGTGCCTCCTCCCAGAGCCGGGCTCAGCGGCTCCTGCCCTGGCCCTTCCTGGGACCCTGGCCCTGCCAGGTCTGCCCTGCCTGCCCCTGGATGGCCTCTGCCCAGACACTGGCCACCATAGCAGGCCTGGACGCTGCATGGCCTGTGGCTGCCCGGCTGTGAGCCCCTGGCCCTTGAGCCCCCAACACACGCCCCACGTCCCCTACGCATGGCTCCTGCCTCCCAGCACCTCACGCCCTGCCATGGTTCCTGGCCTGGTTGCCACCTGCCTTGTTTTGGCCCCAGGGTGGATGGTGCCTCCCTCTGCTGTCCTGCCTACGGGTCATGCATGCTCTAGTCTGGTCACCAGGACCCAAGGACACACCCCAGACACTCGGCGAGGTTGGGACAGACAGAGTGGCTGGGCTTTCCAGGAACGGCAACAAGCAGTGAGGCGCGTCCTGCGGGTGCCCCAGGCCAGGCCCTGCTGACCACTGGGAGGCAGAGCCCAGCTTTGCAGAGGCGGTGCTGGGGAGCCCAGGCCTGCATCCCCCCAGCTCAGCCTCGTCCTTCAGGCTGATCTGCCCCAGCCCCAGGCCTAGGCAGAGGGCACCCCCCTTTCCCACGTACCCGTCAGAATTAGGCTCACAGGATGCAGTGTCACAAGGTAACATGTACATATTTATTTCAAGGCGACAAGGGCACACACTGCGCAGCGACCCCGGCCGAGCGCTCGGCAGCGGGGTGTCCAGGGAAGCGGTTTCCTCGCGCTGGAAGCTGGAGGCGGCTCAGGGGGTTTATGTACAAGGACCCAGTGGCAGGCCGGGCTGGGGTGCAAGGCGGCGGGCACCCCCTCCTTATGTCCACGCTCCTGCCCAGCGGGTCACTTTACCTGCGGAAAACAGAGGCAGCGTGAGGCATGGCTCAGGGCGGGGCTGGGTGCCCCTGAGCCCCAGCCCTCCAGCCCACCTGCTCACCTTGAACAGGGTGACTGTTGTGCTGTAGAAGAGGCTGAGCAGGAACAGGACGATGAAGGTGGAGGCCATGGTGTTGAGGTTCTCGAAGCCCTCCTCATCGGCGCTCACCTCACCCCCTGCAGGGACACAACACGGGGCTCAGTGCTGCACCCCAAAACCCCCTCCCAGGCCACCCATCTCCCATTTCTGGGGGTCCTGGCGGTGCTGCCCCAGGAGGACAGGGCGGGGTGGGGCGGCGGCAGAAGCAGAGGGCAGCAGGCAGGGGCCCTGAAGCACTCGGGGTGCAGCAGGGCTGGGACCCCAGTGAAGTGCTTTCAGGGTCCTGGGCTCCCCTAGAGGTGGTACAGCCAGGGCCATTTGGGGTGACGAAGCTGAGAGTGGGACCTCCTGTCCCCTGTGGTTGGGGGTGGCAGTGGGGGCAGGCACAGGTCTGGGCCCGAGGGACCCTCCTTGCTTCCTCAGTGGGACTCTCACTCTCTCCTTCTCAGAGTGGAGGGCGAGTGTGGGAAGCCATGGGGGGCCCTGGCTGGCTTGTCTGCCCCACTAGGAATCATATCTCTGGGATCAAGGGGTCTGACAGACACCCGAGGCTCCAGACAGAGTGAGGCTGGGATGGACATACGGACACATTCAGTGGGGTCTGGAGCCCCAACAAAGATGAGCCTTTGAGGCAGTGTCTGGAGCCCAGGTCCCCAAAGGACCAAGAACGTGGGGTGTCTAGGGGGTGGCCCGAAGGGGGGCAGTGCCGTCTGCTGGGAATGGAGCCCCACCCGGGCCCCTGTACCCCTCACTCCCTGCTGCAGACTGTCTCTTTCCCCACCGTTTCCAGGGCCAGGTGTTTGCGGGACAGAGCCCACCAGATCAGCCACCCTGCCTCCAGGACACGCTGACTACTTCTGTTCACAAGCGGGTGCAGGTCCTGCTGTTTCAACAGCCTGGACAGGGCTGGGGTGGCCCCAAGGAGCTGCAGCCGCCTGCCAGGTGGCCCTCTGAGCCTGGGATGGTGCCCTGGTCAGAGTCCTGGCTGGGCTGGCCCGTGGATGCACCTCCAAGCAGAGACAGAGGACAAGCAGACTGGGCAGGAAGCCCTGTAGCAAGCGCGGTGCAGAGGCAGGAGTGTGCAAAGGAACCGAGTGACCAGGGCGCACAGGGTGGACATCCGTATGTGTGTGCATATCTCTGCATGCACATGCATGTGTGTGTCTGCACGTGCATGTGTCTGTGCAAATGTGTCCATGTGTCAGTGTACATCTGTGCATTTATGACTCGTCTCTGTGTGCGAGTGCTCATGTGTGTCTCTGTGTGGATGTGTGTATGAGCGTGCGTTAACTGTGCATGCATGTGTGTGCAGATATCTCTGTGTGCATGTGTCTATGCCTCTGCATATGTGTATGTATATATGTGCATGTATGTTCATGTCCACTGCATGTGTGTCTCTACATCCATGTGCATTTGTGCCTCTGTGTGTATGTGTCCATGTATGTGTGTGTGTGAGTGTGCATGCATCTGTGGGTTTGTGTATATGAATATGTAGGTATTTGTGTATCTGTGTGCATGTGTACATGTCTTTGCATGTCTCTGTGTGTCCATATCCATGGTATGTGTCTCTGTGTCTATATTCATGTGTGTATATCTGTGCATGTGTGCCTGTGTCCATGTGCATGTGTGCCTCTGTGTGGATGTGTCCATATCTTTGCATGTGTTTCAGTGCATACATGCGAGTCTCTGTGTAAACACCTGTGCACATGTGCACGAGTGTGTACTGCATGTCTGTATCTTTGCATACATGTGTACATGGGCATGTGTTTGTGTGCCCATGTCCACAGCATGTCTGTGTTTATGTCCATGTGTGTGCCTGTGTCTGTGGGCATGCATGTCTTTGTGTGTGTCCATATTTGGGCATATGTCTGTGTGCCCATGTCCACAGCATGTATCTTTGTGTCCATGTCGATGCATGTGCATGTCTGTGTGTGCCTGTGTCCAAGTGCATGTGTGTCTTTGTGTATGTCCATATCTGGGCATATGTCTGCATGCATGCATGCATGTGTCTCTGCATGTGTGCATGTGTCTGTGTGCCAATGTCCATAGCATGTGTATCTATGCCCATGCCCATGTGTGTATGTCTCTGTGACCATGTCCATGTGTGCCTTTGTGTGTGTCCATATCTGGGCAAGTGTCTATGTGTATGTGTGCCCATGTCTACTGCATGTGTATCTACGTCCATGTGTGCATGTCTGTGCGCACACATGCATGTGTCTCTGTATGCATGTGTGCGTGTTGTACGCCCGGGCCCCCCTGAGCCCATAGCAGCAGTGGAGAAGCAGTGAGCATTGGTGCTGTCTGCTGGGAGGGAGCACTCTGAAGGGCAAGCATGTCAACCTCATGGCCCACGGGCTACATGCCTTGTTTATTTGGCCTGTGTTAGCCTTTGAGTTTGACATGCTTGCTGTAGGGGCTCAGGGCTTTGAGAGGCAGGTGGGAGGCCAGTGGGTGAGGCAGGGGTGGGGGCAGTGGTGGCAAGTGGTCTGTGCGGTGGGGGCAGCATAGCCGTGGCCCCAGCAGGCAAGAGCATTGCTCACTCGGACCAGCATCTTTTGAACGGATCTTTTTATTTCTAGTTTTTATAGAATGCAACACCCCACCCCATTGACACAGTCAGTTTGCACACACAGCACAGGTCAGCCAGAGGCTCCAGGACCACCCTTGAGGGGCAGCCTGGGGTTCAGTGGCAGGTGCTGGCCATGTCAGACATGACCAGGGACACGTTGTACAGGGTGGGTTTACCGGTGGACTTGTCCACGGTCCTCTCGGTCACCGAGTACGGCAGGGCCTCGTGGGCCACGACGCAGGTGTAGGTCTCCCCGGCGCTCCAGTCCTCCTCACTCACGGTCAGGATGCTGTGGGCGAAGTACAAGCCGGGGGCCTGGGGCTCGGGCATTGGGGCGCTGGTCACATACATGTCGGAGGACACGGGCTGCCCTCTCTGCAGCCACTGCACATGCACGTCTGGGGGCGAGAAGCTCTTCACCAGGCAGGTGACCGAGGCCGACTCCCGCAGGCTCAGCTGCTCCCGGCTGGGCGGCTGCACGTACACCGAGGGCATGTGCTTGGCGATTTCTGTGGGGAGAGGGATGGGGTGAGCTCAGGTCAGGGGCAGCGGGGTTCTTCCCTGACAACAGGGGGAGCAGAGGGCATGTGTGTCTGTGTGTCTTAGTGTATGAATGTGCAGGTATCTGTGTGTCTGTGTGCATGTGCCTATGTCCATGTGCATTTGTGCCTGTGTCCATGTGCATGTGTGCTTCTGCTCCCGGGCCTGCCATGGGGTCCAGGCCCTGGATGCCATGTGTGGGAGGGTCTGGGGTGGTGGGAAGGGCAGGGCAGGCCTACCCTTGGGCCTGAAGATGGTGTGCTTCAGAGGCGAGGGCAGGTCCGTGTGGGTCACTGTGCAGGTGAACTTCTCGCCCGACTCCCAGTCCTCCACGCACACTGTGGCCTTTCCTATGGCACTGAAGGTGGCGTTGGGGTGGCTCTCAGAGACGTTGATGTGGGTTTTCACTTCATCGCCATTCTGGCGGGTCCAGGAGATGCTCAGGCTGTCATAGGTGGCCAGGTCCGTGACCAGGCAGGACAGAGTGGCCTCCTTGGTGAGGAAGATGCTGGCAAAGGTCGGGGGGATGGTGAAGACTCGGATGGTGGATGAACCTGGGACAGGAGAGGGGGTGGAATCAAGACAAGGGGTCAACTTAGCCGAGCCTCTCCTGGGCCCTGGGGTCCTGCCGGAGGGGACACTGGGCCTCGCCCTACAAGCGGCCCCGAGTGGCCCTGTGGGGCCCCCTCCCCGCCCCTGGCCTCTCCGGGAAGCCAAGGCTCGGGGAGCTGCTGGCCTCATCAGGGGCAGGGTCTGCCGACCCGAGTGGACACCTGTGTGTTGGGGGTCTCTGCCCTGGGCCCTCGGGGCAGGAACACTCACTGGGGCCGCACATGGACGACACGTTCTTCTGGTAGATCAGCCCCTGGTGCTCCACTTGGCAGGTGAACACGCTCTGGCTGAGCCAGTCGCTCTCGGTGATGGTCAGCCTGCTGGTGACCCTGTAGGTCACGGGGCGGGCTTTGCGCTCGACCTCTGTTTTGTCCGTGACGAAGCCGGAGTTCAGCGGCTTCCCCTCCTTCAGCCAGGACACCGCGATCTTCCTGGGGTTGAAGCCCGTGGCCTGGCAGATGAGCGTGGACGTCCGGGGGCTGGAGCCGGTGAAGGAGTCGCGGGGCGGGATGAAGACGTTCACGTGGGGGGGCAGCGGTTGGCCACCTGCAGGGAGGGGACAGCGTCAGCCAGGCTGCCCGCCCCCCTCGCCCGCCCGCCAGGGGGGAGGCCTCGCTCACCTGGGATGGGCACTTGCACTTCTTTTTCGCCATTGGAGTGTTTGACCTTGCACGTCACGAACTCGTCCGTGCCCTGGAGGATGTCGGCGCTGGGCAGGAGCAGCTGCGAGCTGGCCTCGTACTTGCCTCCCCTCAGGACCGATGGGAAGTTCTGGATGTCCTGGTTGATGATGTCACTGGTGTTCTTAAATTTCCAGGAGAAGGTGACGGGGGTGGGCAGGAAGTCCTTGGCCAGGCAGCCCATGGCCACCAGGCGCTCATCGTACAGGGAGTTCTCACAGGAGACGAGGGGGAAGACGTTGGGGGCAGACACGCTCTCTGAGGACCCGAGCAGGACAAAAGAGAAAGGGCATGAGAGGATGACTTCCCAGACTCAGCAGGTCAGGGGTCAGGCCCTGTCGCCCCAAGGCTGCCCCTCGATGGGCCCCCCCAGGCCTCGCCACCTGTGGGGCAGGCAGTGTGGCAGGCCGGAGCCCTGGCCAAGGCTTGGGTCCAGGGAGGCTGCCACGGCCCCCACCCCACAGGAGCCGGCTCTGAGCCTGGGAGGACAAGAGCTGCTCTTGCTGGAGCAGCAGGACTGGCCCTTCCTCCCCCGGCAGTGCTGTCCCCAGACGCAGGAGCACGTGCACCCTGGCTCCCGGCTCACACGGCCCAGGCCCAGGCCAGTGCAGCCTTCCCTCTGACCACTGCAGCCGCACGCTCAGTCCCAGCACCCGGGGATCCCCAGGCAGCGGTCAGCGAGAGAGGGGCCCCTGCGAGCCCAGCCCTCACTGCTGTGGCTCTGCCACATGGAGCCCTGCCCTGGGTGCCTGGGGTCCAAAGGATGGTGTGTGTGATGCCAGGATGAATACAGACTCAACTCAACACATTCTGAGCACAACCAGGTCACGGGGTCAGCCCAGGGTCAGCAGCTCAGTCCTGCACAGTCAGCTCAGCCCCTGATACCCCCGTGGACCAGCCGGTTAATGCAGCCAAAACAACTAGCAAAGTCCTCTGAGATAAGCCGGCTTACCCGAGCCATTTTTGCTGAACCAAGCTTAGCCCAGCTCTTCCCAATCCAGCTCAGCCCACCCAGCTCACTGAGCACAGCTCAGCCCAGCTCAGCTACCCAGCTCAGCTCAGCCCAGCTCAGCTCAGCTCAGCGCACCCAGCTCAGCTCAGCTCAGCCCAGCTCAGCTCGCTCAGCCCAGCTCACCCAGCCCAGCTCACCCAGCTCAGCTCAGCTCAGCTCAGCTCAGCTCAGCTCAGCTCAGCTCAGCTCAGCTCAGCTCAGCTCAGCTCAGCTCAGCTCAGCTCAGCTCAGCTCAGCTCAGCTCAGCTCAGCTCAGCTCAGCTCAGCTCAGCTCAGCTCAGCTCAGCTCAGCTCAGCTCAGCTCAGCTCAGCTCAGCTCAGCTCAGCTCAGCTCAGCTCAGCTCAGCTCAGCTCAGCTCAGCTCAGCTCAGCTCAGCTCAGCTCAGCTCAGCTCAGCTCAGCTCAGCTCAGCTCAGCTCAGCTCAGCTCAGCTCAGCTCAGCTCAGCTCAGCTCAGCTCAGCTCAGCTCAGCTCAGCTCAGCTCAGCTCAGCTCAGCTCAGCTCAGCTCAGCTCAGCTCAGCTCAGCTCAGCTCAGCTCAGCTCAGCTCAGCTCAGCTCAGCTCAGCTCAGCTCAGCTCAGCTCAGCTCAGCTCAGCTCAGCTCAGCTCAGCTCAGCTCAGCTCAGCTCAGCTCAGCTCAGCTCAGCTCAGCTCAGCTCAGCTCAGCTCAGCTCAGCTCAGCTCAGCTCAGCTCAGCTCAGCTCAGCTCAGCTCAGCTCAGCTCAGCTCAGCTCAGCTCAGCTCAGCTCAGCTCAGCTCAGCTCAGCTCAGCTCAGCTCAGCTCAGCTCAGCTCAGCTCAGCTCAGCTCAGCTCAGCTCAGCTCAGCTCAGCTCAGCTCAGCTCAGCTCAGCTCAGCTCAGCTCAGCTCAGCTCAGCTCAGCTCAGCTCAGCTCAGCTCAGCTCAGCTCAGCTCAGCTCAGCTCAGCTCAGCTCAGCTCAGCTCAGCTCAGCTCAGCTCAGCTCAGCTCAGCTCAGCTCAGCTCAGCTCAGCTCAGCTCAGCTCAGCTCAGCTCAGCTCAGCTCAGCTCAGCTCAGCTCAGCTCAGCTCAGCTCAGCTCAGCTCAGCTCAGCTCAGCTCAGCTCAGCTCAGCTCAGCTCAGCTCAGCTCAGCTCAGCTCAGCTCAGCTCAGCTCAGCTCAGCTCAGCTCAGCTCAGCTCAGCTCAGCTCAGCTCAGCTCAGCTCAGCTCAGCTCAGCTCAGCTCAGCTCAGCTCAGCTCAGCTCAGCTCAGCTCAGCTCAGCTCAGCTCAGCTCAGCTCAGCTCAGCTCAGCTCAGCTCAGCTCAGCTCAGCTCAGCTCAGCTCAGCTCAGCTCAGCTCAGCTCAGCTCAGCTCAGCTCAGCTCAGCTCAGCTCAGCTCAGCTCAGCTCAGCTCAGCTCAGCTCAGCTCAGCTCAGCTCAGCTCAGCTCAGCTCAGCTCAGCTCAGCTCAGCTCAGCTCAGCTCAGCTCAGCTCAGCTCAGCTCAGCTCAGCTCAGCTCAGCTCAGCTCAGCTCAGCTCAGCTCAGCTCAGCTCAGCTCAGCTCAGCTCAGCTCAGCTCAGCTCAGCTCAGCTCAGCTCAGCTCAGCTCAGCTCAGCTCAGCTCAGCTCAGCTCAGCTCAGCTCAGCTCAGCTCAGCTCAGCTCAGCTCAGCTCAGCTCAGCTCAGCTCAGCTCAGCTCAGCTCAGCTCAGCTCAGCTCAGCTCAGCTCAGCTCAGCTCAGCTCAGCTCAGCTCAGCTCAGCTCAGCTCAGCTCAGCTCAGCTCAGCTCAGCTCAGCTCAGCTCAGCTCAGCTCAGCTCAGCTCAGCTCAGCTCAGCTCAGCTCAGCTCAGCTCAGCTCAGCTCAGCTCAGCTCAGCTCAGCTCAGCTCAGCTCAGCTCAGCTCAGCTCAGCTCAGCTCAGCTCAGCTCAGCTCAGCTCAGCTCAGCTCAGCTCAGCTCAGCTCAGCTCAGCTCAGCTCAGCTCAGCTCAGCTCAGCTCAGCTCAGCTCAGCTCAGCTCAGCTCAGCTCAGCTCAGCTCAGCTCAGCTCAGCTCAGCTCAGCTCAGCTCAGCTCAGCTCAGCTCAGCTCAGCTCAGCTCAGCTCAGCTCAGCTCAGCTCAGCTCAGCTCAGCTCAGCTCAGCTCAGCTCAGCTCAGCTCAGCTCAGCTCAGCTCAGCTCAGCTCAGCTCAGCTCAGCTCAGCTCAGCTCAGCTCAGCTCAGCTCAGCTCAGCTCAGCTCAGCTCAGCTCAGCTCAGCTCAGCTCAGCTCAGCTCAGCTCAGCTCAGCTCAGCTCAGCTCAGCTCAGCTCAGCTCAGCTCAGCTCAGCTCAGCTCAGCTCAGCTCAGCTCAGCTCAGCTCAGCTCAGCTCAGCTCAGCTCAGCTCAGCTCAGCTCAGCTCAGCTCAGCTCAGCTCAGCTCAGCTCAGCTCAGCTCAGCTCAGCTCAGCTCAGCTCAGCTCAGCTCAGCTCAGCTCAGCTCAGCTCAGCTCAGCTCAGCTCAGCTCAGCTCAGCTCAGCTCAGCTCAGCTCAGCTCAGCTCAGCTCAGCTCAGCTCAGCTCAGCTCAGCTCAGCTCAGCTCAGCTCAGCTCAGCTCAGCTCAGCTCAGCTCAGCTCAGCTCAGCTCAGCTCAGCTCAGCTCAGCTCAGCTCAGCTCAGCTCAGCTCAGCTCAGCTCAGCTCAGCTCAGCTCAGCTCAGCTCAGCTCAGCTCAGCTCAGCTCAGCTCAGCTCAGCTCAGCTCAGCTCAGCTCAGCTCAGCTCAGCTCAGCTCAGCTCAGCTCAGCTCAGCTCAGCTCAGCTCAGCTCAGCTCAGCTCAGCTCAGCTCAGCTCAGCTCAGCTCAGCTCAGCTCAGCTCAGCTCAGCTCAGCTCAGCTCAGCTCAGCTCAGCTCAGCTCAGCTCAGCTCAGCTCAGCTCAGCTCAGCTCAGCTCAGCTCAGCTCAGCTCAGCTCAGCTCAGCTCAGCTCAGCTCAGCTCAGCTCAGCTCAGCTCAGCTCAGCTCAGCTCAGCTCAGCTCAGCTCAGCTCAGCTCAGCTCAGCTCAGCTCAGCTCAGCTCAGCTCAGCTCAGCTCAGCTCAGCTCAGCTCAGCTCAGCTCAGCTCAGCTCAGCTCAGCTCAGCTCAGCTCAGCTCAGCTCAGCTCAGCTCAGCTCAGCTCAGCTCAGCTCAGCTC
Source organism: Myotis brandtii (assembly GCF_000412655.1). NCBI lineage: Eukaryota > Metazoa > Chordata > Mammalia > Chiroptera > Vespertilionidae > Myotis > Myotis brandtii. Next base: position 2,824,736 of record NW_005370397.1, read on the forward strand.
AGCTCAGCTCAGCTCAGCTCAGCTCAGCTCAGCTCAGCTCAGCTCAGCTCAGCTCAGCTCAGCTCAGCTCAGCTCAGCTCAGCTCAGCTCAGCTCAGCTCAGCTCAGCTCAGCTCAGCTCAGCTCAGCTCAGCTCAGCTCAGCTCAGCTCAGCTCAGCTCAGCTCAGCTCAGCTCAGCTCAGCTCAGCTCAGCTCAGCTCAGCTCAGCTCAGCTCAGCTCAGCTCAGCTCAGCTCAGCTCAGCTCAGCTCAGCTCAGCTCAGCTCAGCTCAGCTCAGCTCAGCTCAGCTCAGCTCAGCTCAGCTCAGCTCAGCTCAGCTCAGCTCAGCTCAGCTCAGCTCAGCTCAGCTCAGCTCAGCTCAGCTCAGCTCAGCTCAGCTCAGCTCAGCTCAGCTCAGCTCAGCTCAGCTCAGCTCAGCTCAGCTCAGCTCAGCTCAGCTCAGCTCAGCTCAGCTCAGCTCAGCTCAGCTCAGCTCAGCTCAGCTCAGCTCAGCTCAGCTCAGCTCAGCTCAGCTCAGCTCAGCTCAGCTCAGCTCAGCTCAGCTCAGCTCAGCTCAGCTCAGCTCAGCTCAGCTCAGCTCAGCTCAGCTCAGCTCAGCTCAGCTCAGCTCAGCTCAGCTCAGCTCAGCTCAGCTCAGCCCAGCTCAGCTCACCCAGCTCACCCGGCTCAGCTCGGGCCGCCCGGAGCAGCCCAGTGCAGCCCTGCTTAGCCCCGTGGTTCCGTTCAGAAGGTTCAGACCACCCGACCTGCTCACCTCAGCTGAAGCATCTCACCCCGGAGTTCTGTGCAGCTGGGCTCAGCCCAGGTCAGTTCCTTCCCGGGGCCTCTTCCTGCCTTTCGCCCCTGATACACCAGCTCCCACCCAGGCCCTGTTCCTGCTGGCGTTCGGCCCCCAAGCAGTGCCAGTCACTGCCCCTCAGCAGCCTGGTTAAAGCACCCCCGTCCACTTTAAGTCAGTAAACATCGGTGGGGCTCGGGGAGTACTGGATCGGGGGAGTGGCTCCCCCGCCACGTGCCCCACGGTCAGCCTCTGCCTTTAACCACGTTCCCTCCAGAGAAAAATCATCACTCGAAATGGCCAGGAAATGCATTTTTCTCATCTCGCCACTTAAACCCTGCTCTGTAGCACAAGGTTGGGCATTTTCTAATGCGCGACAATGACCTGAAAACTGAAGCTGTGCTCACAACTTAGGGAAAGACAAACGTGCGGGCTTGTCTGAGCCACACTGTCCGCAGCCGGGAAGCCACAGGGCAGCACTGGCTACTTTTCCCTGGAAGGTTTTCTAGGGAAAGTTAAATGGGACCCACACAGGGCAGCTCGAGGGGTCACACACAGGCCTCTCCGCCTCCATGGGGCACCAATGGTCCAAGATCCCCCTTCAAGTGGAGGCAAAGCTGTCACACCCACTGCCCCGAGGGCTGGCAGCGGTGGCTTCTCTCACCACACCTGCCGGTCACTTGCACGTCCTGGGGGGAGGGGGAGGGGAGGCCTTTGTCCTGCAGCAATTCCTCCACCCCCACCACTCACTCACTCACTCACTCACTCGGGACTCGGACTCGGTCACTGGGGACTCAGGAGAGCGGCCGGCTGGCGGCGGAAGCTGGGGCTGCACCTCCTACCCCGGGGCTCGGCCGCTCTCAGATCCTCCACCTCCACGGGAGCAAGTTCAAGTGCGAAGGAGGCCTTGCCACGCGCCCGGCTCCTTTCTGCCTGGAGACCTGACGGGTTTCCTCTTAGTGCACGGACTACGAGGCTTCACTGAGCTAAGCCGGGACAATCCCACACAGTTCACCTGCAGTCTGTCCTCAGAGGCATACTTGAAAATCGGTCTTGAAACAAAGGTGACTTTATCAGAAATCGCAAAGTGCCTCTTCCTCACGGAGAGAAAACACTAACTTAAAAAAAAAACAGGACAGTCCCTGTGAAACCGGGCTGTGGGGACGGGCCAGCGCGGTGAATGACCACTGGCAGGGCCAGCAGATTGAAAACAGGTACATGGGCCCGGGTAAACGGCCCTGAGGCGGTTTCATGTCTCACACATGTTACTTTGAAAATGAATATAAATGAGAAGCTGGTAAGCGAAGTCCGAGAAACGAAACCCAGATGCTAAAAGAGGAACTCCTGGCTCCCGCGCCTCCGCCTTATCTCAGAGCTCAGCCCCCAGGTGTTGTTTTGCTCCAGTGACACATTTAGATTTGTGGGCAAAACCCCCGAAACCACGTCTCAGTACCAGAAGCTATAAATGTGTCAACTGTGTTTTCTTGCTTCCGAAAATAGACTCTGGCCGGCCCGCTTCCGGCCGCCGGCTGCAGGTGCTCGGCCCCAGCCATCGCCACCACCGGCTCCGCTCCATCCGAACAACCCTCCACTCAGTGAAAAATCATCTATCTTTGTCAAAACTCAGCCCACGGTTCCCTGTCACCGTTTCTGGCCAAACTGGCACCACTATCTACTCCAGAAAGACATGATTCCCGATTGTTAATTAAATAATAAGATTTTTAAAAATTTAGTGTCCTTGAAAATCTCTCACAGTTTAAAGTCACACTTTCCTTGCCCTGGCCTGTCTTGCCCAGTGGACAGAGCGTCAGCCTGCGGACTGAAGGGTCACAGGTTTGATTCCGGTCAAGGGCACAGGCCCGGGTTGTGGGCTCGATCCCCAGTGGGGGCTGTGCAGGAGGCAGTCCATCAATGATTATCTCTTATCATTGATGTTTCTGTCTCTCTCTCCCTCTCCCTTCCTCTCTGAAATCAATAAAAATATATTCTAAGAAATAAAGTAAAATAAAGTCACACTTTTCTGAACTCTGTCTTTCAACTCGGTAAGCAAAGCATTTCCTCGGAGAAGCTGCCTCCCTGGGCTGAGCCCTCGGGCCTCGGCCCCATCCCGGCCACACGCCCCTCCTCGCCGGGACGGTGCCCTCCTTGCCAATACAGAAGTCTAAATACAACCTAGCAAGTTTTAAATTAAATGATAGAAAAGTAATGGACTTGAAAAGAAATCCAATCTAGCCCAGGACTTGACTCCTCGTTCTGAGGGCAGTGTTTCCCTGAGCTGCCTGCTCCTGGTTCTGCAAACACTCGATTCTGACCGCGAAAATGTCCCGCGGCCCCGCTGGCCCTCGGCCGGTCCGACCTCTCGCCCCGGCACGGCCCTTCAGGCCGGCAGCCTCTTGCAGGGGCTCAGTGACTCCCAGACAAGCTGCGTTATTTCAGTTTCCAAAAGGCGCCCGAAAATCAAGAGGCTCCGAAGTCCCTGTGCCCCAGCCCCTATCCTCCCTGGTCAGCCTGCCCAGGCCCACGGTCTGGGGGACACGTCCCGAGGCCCCAGCCACTGCTGCCCAGAAAGACCCACCAAGAGGAGCAGAAAAGAAAGGCCCGAGAAGGGCCAGCGTTCTTACCTGAGGAGACAGTGACCAGGGTTCCCTGGCCCCAGTAGTCCATACCGTAGTCCTCACAACAGCTCAATCTCCATCCTCACCCCACAAAAACGGGGGGGCTGGCCCGGCATCGCCGGAGGCTGCCCGGGCCCCTGGCCATGAGCCGACAGCCCTGACTGGGACTCAGAAGTCCAAGCAACACAGCCGGCCACCTGCCCACAGCGGGCACGGCGGAGCCCATGGAGCCGGGCAGGGCTGTCATGTTGCCCCTGCAGTCTCATGTCGCTGTCCTTGGGGAGGGGAGGTCGGTCTCCAGCCCCACTTGGGGGACCCTCTCCCCGGCTCCCTTTCCTGACCCCCAAATGCCTCGGCGATCTCCGATATCCAGACCCGATCCCCAACCTCCCCAAGTGCAGCTGCAGTGGGACGGCATGAGGACTCACCTGAGGAGACGGTGACCAGGGCGCCCTGGCCCCAGTATTCGAACCGGTTGTCACATTGTGACAACCGCGCCTGGGTCCCGGGCAAGAACCGGTGCCCAGCTCGGGCCTCATGTCCACCTCAGGTTGCGCCCAGGAGGGCAGAGGGGACCACAGGGCCCGGAGGCTAAGGGTGGCTGAGACCCAGAGAGACCCCCGGCTGCAGAGCCCGGAGGAGAGACTCTTTGTGTCCTTTGCGTCCCGGGGAGCCACGGTGCCCCCCGGCCCCTGCCTGAGTCCCCAGGCTGCCCCCGTCCTCCTGGACCGGAGACCCAAACACACTCATTTCCCCCAAAAGCACCAAAAACCCTCCAGGAGAGAGAGGAGAGGGGGGGGTGGTGGGAGACTCACCTGAGGAGACGGTGACCAGGGCGCCCTGGCCCCAGTATTCGAACCGGTTGTCACATTGTGACAACCGCGCCTGGGTCCCTTGCAAGAACCGGTGCCCAGCTCGGGCCTCATGTCCACCTCAGGTTGCGCCCAGGAGGGCAGAGGGGACCACAGGGCCCGGAGGCCAAGGGTGGCCGAGACCCAGAGAGACCCCTGGGTGCAGAGCCCGGAGGAGAGAATCTGAATCGTCCTCTGCGTCCCGGGGAGCCACGGTGCCCCCGGCCCCTTCCCGAGTCCCCAGGCTGCCCCCGACCTCCTGGACCGGAGACCCAAACACACTCATTTTCCCCAAAAAGCACCAAAAACCCTCCAGGAGAGAGAGGAGAGAGGGGTTGGGAGGACTCACCTGAGGAGACGGTGACCATGGTGCCCTGGCCCCAGTAGTCAAAGTAGTCACATTGCCCCGGGCTCCCTTAGGCCACGTACAAAAACCCGGCCCCGCCTGGCACCAGCCATCTCAGCAAACCCCTCTCCTCAGGACTCGGCACCCCGAGAACGCAGCCCTCTCTGCCTTCTACCACCCTGTCCCCCAAGAGGCTGCCCGCTGGGGACCCCGCCGGGCCCCACACCGAGCAAAAACCAATCTCTGGAAAGTCCTTTCCCGCCCTGGGAGAGAGGAGGAGAGAGGAAGCCGGCTTACCTGACGAGACGGTGACCAGGGTGCCCTGGCCCCAGTAAGCAAAGTCAGCACATCGCCTCGGGCTCCCTTAGGCCGTGTGCAAAAACTTCACCCACCGCCCCAGCACTGGCCACCCCAGAAAACCCGGTCTCTTCGTCTCCTCGCCTCCAGACACTCAGCCCACTGTGCCTCCCCTGCAAAGGCCCCGTCCCCTATGAGAGTCCGTCTGCAGAGCGGAGACCCCAGGGGCCTCAGGGGCAGTCCCCTGGGGACTCCACAGGGCCCCACATAGAGCAAAAAAAAAAAAAATCTCTGGAAATTCCTTTCCCAGCCCCGGGACAGAGGGGAGAGGAAGCCGGCTTACCTGAGGAGACGGTGACCAGGGTCCCTGGGCCCCACACATCAAGAGCAGCGCACAGGAATACAGTTCCCGGTCCCCCCAGACATAAACCTGCCCAGGCCCCTGGACGGCTAGGCTGCTGCCCTGCCCAGGGCCACACAGACCCACGGCTAGGGGGGAGACGGGCCGAGTAGTGCAGCCTCCTACCTCACAATAACGCACCCCTCCCTCCTGTCCCACGTCTGAGACCAAACAGGACACCTGGCTTCGGCACACCTGACCCCCGTCCCAGGTCGAACAGTAGATGCCAGACTCACCTGGGGAGATGGTGACCAGGGTGCCCTGGCCCCAGTGCTCGAAGCCTCAGTGAGTGGGCCCCGAGCCGAGGCCTCAGAAATCCCCGGGGAGCCCCGGAAGCTGCAAAGGCTGCTCTCTGCTCACAGACACACCCACCGGTGCCCCCGGCAGGCTCCCTCCTGCCCCCAGTCCCCAGGGCTGGGTTTGGATGTCCTTCCTGACACCTGGCTCACCCCTGCCGACCCCTGCCCGGGCTGCTCCCATCACCCAGCTGCGCCCCTTGGCTGGGACGGCATCCCCATCTTGTGCTCCTACCCAGCCCCTAGAGCCCCTGGCCCTGAGCCCTGAGGCAGCTGCCAGGTTTTTGTAGAGTTGTCAATCACTGTGTCCCAGTTGGCACTGTGGTTCCTGGCTTAGCCAAAACCTCCAGGCTGGGGTTGGGGCAGGTGGGTGGAGGTGGGTCTCCCCCTGAGGGCCAGGCTGGGGTGGGAGGCCATAGAGCAGAGGAGACCCCAACACCCAGTCCTGCTTTTCCCTTTTCTTTAGAAATAAAAGCAGATTCAAGGCTGCGCTGAGGCTCTCTCATGCCCCCCTCCTCACTCACGCATTTGGTTTGTTCTCAGTGGAGAAAGGCCTCGTACTGGGGGACTCGGGGGCTGATGGAACCCTTAGTCCATCGCTGATCTGTGGGGGGCCTCCTGGGGTCTGTCAGTGTCTCAGCCGAGAGGCTGCTTTCTCTCTCTGGTCACATCTCGTTATTTCTAACTGTTCGCTGCCCCCACAGGTGCGGGATACTGGGGGTGACTGCTGAGCCACAGTGTCCCACAAGGTGGTTCCCGCCCAGTCCCCTGGGGCGGCTGGTCCTTGGGGAGGGGTCTTAGGAAAGTAGTGCAGGGAGAGGGTCCCTCCTCCACACCTGGCAGGCTGCTGTCCCCCAACTCCCGGCTACAGGGAGAGGAGGAAGGATGGCATTAGCTCCTGTCAGACTAGGGCTGGTACCAGGACTCAGAGGGCCCACGTGTGGGGAGGTAGGGCACAGGCTGCCTGGGGCCAGGTGCCAGCCTGCAGGTATGCTCAGGGGCAGGCTCTGCTGGGGGGAGACAGGGGCATGGACACAGCCTCACAGCCTCACAACCCTGAGGTCTGGGAGGGCGCGATGGTGCCCTGACCGCTGGCTGGGGGAGGGTGAGAGCCCAGTGTGTTGAGAAGCCCGTGTGTGTGTGTGTGTGTGTGTGTGTGTGTGTGTGCGCGGGCGCGCATGAGTGCGCATGTGTGCACAAGCATGAGTGTACATGTGTGTGCATTTGTGCCTGAGTGCGTAAATGTACATGTGTGTACATCTATGCATTTGTACACATTCGAGTGTGCACACGAGTGGGTATGTGAGTGTACATGTGTGTGCACATGTGGGTATGTGAATGTACATGTGTGTACACCTGCGTATATATGTGCGCATGTACCTGAGTGGCTATGTGAGTATACATGTGTGTACACCTGTGTGCATATGCGCACGTGTACATGAGTGGGCGTGTGAGTGTACATGTGTGTACACCTGCGCATGTGCCTGTGTACATGAGCGGGTATGTGAGCGTACATGTGTGTCACTTCAAGCAGAAGAACCGCCAAGTGGAGGCCCAGAGACTGGCCTTGTGCCTGGAGAGCTCAGGTGGCTGGATGAACTGCATTTACAGGTGACCTGAGTGCCCAGTGAAGGGGCTGAACATGTCAGGGGCTTTGCTTAAAGTCTCACTCTAGAAGGTTCTGCCTGGTCCAGTGTGAACAGATTTGGGTTGGGTTGGGGTGTGCGGGGCTGGAGGACTGGTGGCTGAGAAAGGGTTAGGGAGCTCATGGGATGGTGAGCAGGACCACGGGGCTCCCACGGGGGCAGGGAGAGCAGGGTCTGTGGGCAGCACTCCCAGGACTCAGGCAGAGCGGTGTCCCAGGATCCCGGGTCTGGAGAGATGGAGGGGCCCTTGAGGTGGGGCCGCAGATGCAGCAAGGGGCACAGGCAGGGTCGGGGACTAGGCTGAGGTGTGGGTTCTGGTCTCTGAGCCTTGGGGGGGGGGTGACGGGGGAGGTACAGCCTGCGCTGTCCTTGGGGGCGGGAGTCCTGCCCTCCAGGGCTCCTGGGGGGTGGCTCACAGTGCACTGGAGGCTTCCTCAGCCCCTCAGCCCCTCTCTGCAGGCTCTTCCTGCTGTGGCCCCTGCTCTGGGGCCTCCTGTCTCCCTCTCATGAACAAGGGGTAGGGCCTCCCCAGGCCCTTCAGGAAGCACCTGTTGGGCTCCCCAGGCCTCCAGTGCATGATGGGGGAGGAGAGTTGCCCACTCTGCCCTGCTGGCCTCTTTCCTCCAGCTCAGCCCCAGGCCCCAGGCCTAGCCTCCAGCTTCAGCCCCATCCCTCATCCTTAGCCCCCATCCCTCATGCCGGGCTCCCCAGGCCTCTGTTGCCTGATGGGGGAGGGGAGGTGCCCACTCTGCCCTGCCGGCTCCTTTCCTCCAGCTCAGCCCCAGGCTCCCGCCCTAGCCTCCAGCTTCAGCCTCATCCCTCATCCTAAGCCCCCATCCCTCATCCTTAGCCCCATCCCTCATCCTTAGTCCCATCCCTCATCCTTAGCCCCATCCCTCATACTTAGCCCCCATCCCTCATACTTAGCCCCAATCCCCCATCCTTAGCCAGCATCCCTCATCCTTAGCCCCCATTCCTCAACCTTAGCCCCCATCTCTCATCCTTAGCCCCATCCCACATCCTTAGCCCCCATCCCTCATCCTTAGCCCCACCCCTCATCCTTAGCCCCATCCCTCATCCTTAGCCCCCATCCCTCATACTTAGCCCCAATCCCCCATCAGCCCCCATCCATCCTTAGCCCCATCCCTTATCCTTAGCCCCCATCCCTCATCCTTAGTTTCTACCCCTCATCCTTAACCCCCATCCCTCATCCTTAGCCCCCACCCCTCATCCTTAGCCCCATCCCTCATACTTAGCCCCCATCCCTCATACTTAGCCCCAATCCCCCATCCTTAGCCAGCATCCCTCATCCTTAGCCCCCATTCCTCAACCTTAGCCCCCATCCCTCATCCTTAGTTTCCACCCCTCATTCTTAGCCCCATCCTTAGCCCCCGTCTCTCATCCTTAGCTCCATCCCTCATCCTTAGCCCCCATCCCTCATCCTTAGCTCCCATTCCTCATCCTTAGCCCCCACTCTTAGTTACCATCCTTAGCCTCCATCCCTCATCCTTAGCCCTCATCCTTAGGCCCCTTCCTTAGCTCCCATCCTTAGCCTGCACCCTTAGCCTCCACCCCCAGCTCCTATAACCCAGCCCCAGGTACCATCTGCCTCGAGCTCACGTCTGTCTGCAGGCACTCTCATATGCCCCACAGTTTGGGCTCCACGTTTTATCCTAAGTGGTGTGTCTTTGTGTTGGAATATTTTCATTTCTATCTTTGTTGCATAAAGTGTATCTCTATTCAAATAAATACTTCCATTTCCAATAGTTTGTATTATACTGAATATGTATATATACACATGTACACATATACAGCCATGTTCAATGTCAATATGTATATTTAGGCTATTAAGGGTAAACTTATTTATAATGAAATATTAATATATGTGAGTGTATCTACCATGGCTCTGTAGGAAGCACACGCCAATCCCCGTGTTCACATGAGTGGTATATTTGAATGCCACTGTGCAGGGCATGAATCACATTTTGTCTCCAACCCTGTTTTATAGACGTTGGTAAAGGTTTTGTTTTTGTTTTTAGAATCAGACCAGATTCATTCTTATCTTATAAATGAGCTGGATTCCTTGCTTAAGTGCCCATCTGCTTGTTTCAAAGTCCAGTGACTCAAATAAAATATATTTGCTATTGACTGCTCTGGGTTTTTTCCCCCTGGGAATTTAAATAAATTTCTGGGATATTGTTTTGAGCCAGATCTGGGAACGTTGGTTCTGGGTCCCTGGTTGCCTCTCCCTGCGACTGGCCAGCGATGAGCAGTGAAGGCCCGTCTGTATGTGTGGTCTGCTGTCCTTCGTAGGTGGGTACAGGATGGGCAGGCAGCAAACAGCGAGCCACACTCTGGATGCCCCACCTGCTGACCCCGCTCACATCTCACTGGGCAGACGTGGGTCCCAGGGCACCCTTGGCTGCGTGTGAAGGGTGTGGGGACCATGGGTGCTGGGGCACTTGGATGGCCTGCTAGAGAGGGTTGGAGCAGGAGCTGTAACAGTGGCCTTGAGGGCCCACAGCCCACTTCAGCCTGTGGCTGCCAATTCAAAATGGCAGGGAGAGAAGTGAGGGCCTGGGGAAGGGCTGGAGGAGGGCAAAGGTGCAGGTTGAGGGGCATGGGTGCTGAAGGGAGTGAGCTGGGAAGAGAGGAGGGTGGGCGGAGGTGGGATGCTGCAAACTGCAATTTTGGAGGGGAGCGGTGGGTGCGGAGGAGCCCAGACATTGGCCTGGGAGAAAGGGCTGGAGGGAGACGCCCAAGGACCTGAGGGTGTCCATCAGGTGACATGGATTGGGGAGAGGATGCACCTTCCACAGATGAGGGTGGGACTGGGAGGAAGGCAGGCGCTCGCTGTGTGTTGTGAGAGTGAGGAGCATGAGGAGTGTGAGTGTGAGGAGCATGAGGAGTGTGAATGTGAGGAATGTGAGTGTGAGTGTGAGGAGTGTGAGTGTGCCTGTGTCACTCTGAGGCTGAGGCTCCCAGGGAGGCTGGGCTCTGACGTGGGAGGGAAGAGGCAGCAGAAAGTCCGCTGAGGCACTCAGGGTGGCTATGGGGTCACTGCAAGAGACACGTGGGCAGATGGTAAGGTGGCCTGGTCGATGGTGGTGCGGAGTGGGGAGTGGTGCCCATGCAGCCTCCTCCTGCCATGCGTTCTGGTCTGAGCAGAGTGTCCTGACGGGGACGATATCCTTGTCCAGGCCCAGCTGGGGCTGTGCTGCGCTGTGCGAGGGGCTCCCTGGGGCCCCTTACCCCCATCCTGCCCTTCAGGACAAGTGGCATCAGCAGGCCTGGGCTGCCCCCAGAACTGCTGCATCTGTGACTTGAGGAGATTCCCCAGTGACACTGGGCATTGAAGTGCAACTCGCTGAGCTTAGGGACCTGGAGGGGGGCTTGTGTCTCACTGCCTTGCTGGTGACGCAGGGCCCTGCCACACCCTTTGCCTGCTTCAGCTGGTTCCTGCATGCCAGGGCAGGTCTCCAGGCACCTCAGACCTTCAGTTCTTCCAGCTGAGTCTCTGGTCCCCACAGACCCAGGGCATCACAAGCCCTGGGGGCTCCTTTGCTCCAACTGCAGCTAAAGTGATGCCTCCTCCAGGAAGCCAACCTGACTGACCCAGACTGGATTGAACCAGGTGACTTGCCTGCCCTGCGGCTTCCTCAGGGCCTCACGTGGTCACATGCAGGGTCCGGCTCAGGTCCTCTGATGAATGAGTACGTGGGTGAACGAAGCTTTGCAGCATTGGGAGGGATGAAGAAACATTACTGACCAGAAGATGCAAACAAACTGCAGAGAAATCCACCCAGAGCGACGGCAGCTCCATGCGACAAGAGTGTGAAACCTCCCAGGCTGCGTGTGGGGAGCGGTGGGGGCAGGAAGGGGCTCCAGGGTTAGTGGTTTGGAGACTGAGCTGGCGGGGAGCTTATCTGCTTCCTGCCTGCTGGGCGGCCCCCCTCTCGGTGCCCGGGTCACCGCTGGAGAACAGCTGTCTGGGGCTGCCCGTGCTGCCCGCTGGGACCTGGGCGTGAGGCGCCTGTGGCTAAAAAGGGAATCGGTGAGTGCAGCCCTGAGCTCCTGCCTGGGGCCCGGACCCTCTGGGTACAGGCTGCTCAGAGGAGACTCACCTGTGGAGCGATGGGTACAGGCTTCTGCGGCCCAGCTGTGGGCTGGGGCACCTGCTGCCTGGTGTGGCCAAGTTCCCAGAGCTGTGAGTTCGAGGGAAGGGCTGTGTGTCATGAGGGCTTAATGGAGGACGCCCCTGGGTGACTGTCCCCCATGAGGGGAGGGCAGTGGGCTCTGCTGACCGCTGACCGTCAGCTTCTGCCCTGGCTGCCTGGCCTGGCTTTCTGAAAGAGCAGAGACCCGATGAGCACCTGCCCAGTTGGTACTGGAAAGGTCATAGCCTGAAGCGGGGGAGGGTCTGCGGTCCTGGTGGACGCGTGGGGCCAGCGGAGCTCCGGGCCTCCTGTGTGTGGGTCCTGAGCCTGGGGTGTCTGTGCTCCTGCTGTTGGCTCTGGATGACGTAGGTGGGGGGTCATGCCTGTTGGCACCTCAAAGGTCAGCTCTGGCCAGGGTCCCCTGAGCGGCGTCCAGAGGGTGAGGGCAGGACCCTCCCTCCACTGACTGGCCCAGTCCCCCATGCTCACCATGGAGCTGGACACCGAGGGGCGCCCGGGCTGTGGGGGCTGCCTGTGGAGCCTGGGACTGCCTGGCCTGGAGCCGGGCTCGCCCTTGACCCGGGCTGGTTCCCCGAGGCCATGGGACAGTTTCAGCCACGGCCTGTATCACAGTGGTAGTTCCCGTTACCCCCACAGTGACTCAGGGCTGCTCAGAATCCTCCAGTCGGTCCCGGCCTGGCCTCCTCCCTAGGGGTGGGCTTCTGGGCATGGCCTCCTGGTGGGCAAGGCTGGGCCAGCAGAGGTGGGCTCTGGGTGGCCATGGGCAGGTTTTATGAGTGGCCTGTGGCACTGTGAGCCCCCGTAGTTATACCCACACTGTCTGAGGCCCGCACAAATTCTGTCAGGACCCAGGGCGGTGTAGGGACCCCGCCTGGATGGTGGCCCACGTCCTGGCCCAGGAGAAGCCTCAGGCTGTGGCCGTCCCCTGGGGAGGAGGGGTGAGTGCAAGGGCATCTCCTGGCCCGAAGGGCGGCACTGCACCTCAGAGCCCCAGGGCTCAGCTGGTGGGCCGCGTTCCGGCGAGGGTTTCAGGCCGGGCGAGTGTCACTGTGGTACCACCCGCTACTGTACCACAGTGACACAGGCAGGACCAGAAACCTCCTGGCCTGTGGGGGGCTCAGCACACCCCTATGCTCTTCAGCCTGGAAGGTGGGGCGGGGTTCTTGCTCTCTGGATGCATCTCCTGAGCCCTGGGTCCCCCGAGCTTGTGGCTTTTGCGGGGTTTCCAGCCCAGACCGCATTGGAAGGAGCCCCATGGCACATGGGCTCTGCGGCAGAGACGCCCTGGATCTGAGGGGCAGCCTGAGCCCAGGTCTGGTGCTGGGGCATCACTGGGGGCGCTGTGGGAGGGAGGGGATCCCTGAGGAGCTTTTAGGTCTGGCCTGAGCCACTGTGGGGTTATTCACACCGTGAGAGGGTCCCCTGCAGAATCTGCCTCCCTCTGGGAGGGCAGGGCAGGGCGGGGCATGGTGTCATCAGTTGAGCTCCCTCCTCCTGCAGCTGCCCAGCCCTTGCCCTGCACCCGGGCACAGTCCACACTGAGCCTGCCCTGCTGCCGGGAGTTGCACGGGAGGGAGCTGGGACTTGAGAGCTGGGACAGCGCCCCAATGTTGGTGGGAAAATGGGTGAGGTCATGGTGCTCTTGGGGGACCAGCTCAGCACCAGATCCTCTGCACCCCCTCCCCACTGAGGGGTCTGGAACGTCCCTGTCCCTGTCCAGTGGAAAGAGGAGGGGTGGGCGGTGGGGGGAAGGAGGCGAGACTGGGCTCTGGGGAGGGCTCCCTGTCCATGAGTCCAGGCTTGAAGCCGAGGGCCAGGAGGGCCTCCCATGGGGCCGAGCTTTGTCCTGTGCCCTAGCCTCTGGATTGGGAGTGGGCTTTGAGGGGGGCCTCCCTGACAGGCCCTGGGCAGGAGGGGTGGGCACTTTGAGGCCCGGTCAGCCTCCCAGGGCACTGGTACTGGACACCAGGGAGGTGGCGGTGGCTTCTCTCCCTGCAGCTTCCCTGTGTCGGCTCAGAGCCCACTAGGAGGTCACCAGCCTCCTATGACAGGTGGGAGGACGGCAGGAGGGGCGGCCTGGCCCCGAGCAGGGCAGTGTGCCGGGTGGGCGGTGGGTGGGTTCTGAGCACAGGCTGAGTCACTGTGGGAGCTACTCCAATACCCACAGTGACAGAGGCCAGGACAATATGGCCTGTCCCAGGGCCTCGGCTGGAGGCACACACCTCACAGCTACCTCCAGGTTCTGGCCGAGGTCACGACCCCTCCAGCCGTCCTCCCAGGGACAAGCCAAGGTAAGCGTTGCCTCTGGAAGCTGAGCTGCAAACAGGGCTGGGGGTGGGCTGTGCTGAGGGGCCTCTGGGTTCCCCGAGGCCCTGAGCTTCATCAGCAAATTCACCTTCAGAAGAGGGTCCCTAGGGCCCTGGGGGAAGGGTGCCTGGGCAGACAGATGGTCCCTGGGATGGAGGGCATGGTGCTGGGCAGGCAGAGGGTCCCTGGGGCCAGGTGGGCAGACAGAGGGTCCCTGGGTCCTGGTGGACAGGGTGCTAGGCAGACAGAGGGTCCCTGGGGCCTGGTGGGCAGGGTGCTAGGCAGACAGAGGGTCCCTGGGGCCTGGTGGGCAGGGTGCTAGGCAGACAGAGGGTCCCTCGGGCTTGGTGGGCAGGATGCCAGGCAGGCAGAGGATTCCTGGAGCCTGGTGGTCGGGTGCCTGAGCAGGCAGAGGGTCCCTGGGCCTGGTGGGCAGGGTGCCTGAGCAGGCAGAGGGTCCCTGGGGCCTGGTGGGCAGGGTGCCTGAGCAGGCAGAGGGTCCCTGGGCCTGGGGGCAGGTTGCCTGGGCAGACAGAGAGTCCCTGGGATCTGGTAGGCAAGGTGCCCAGACAGGCTGAGTGTTCCTCGGGCCTGTTGGGCAGAGTGCCTCTGGGGTCTGGTGGACAGAGTGCCTGGGCAGGCAGAAGGTCCCTGGGCCTGGTGGGCATGGTGTCTGGGCAGACAGCTTGTCCCTAGGGCCTGGTGGGAAGGAGCTTGGCAGAAAGAGGGTCCCTGAAGCCTGGTGGGCAGGGTGCCTTGGCAGACAGAGGGTCCCTGGTGGGCAGGGTACCAGGGCAGAGTGTCCTTGGGGCCCAGTGGGCAGGGTGCCTGGGCAGGTAGAGGGTTCCTGTGGCCTGATGGGCAGGGTGCCAGGGCAGACAGAGGGTCCCTGGGTCCTGGTGGGCAGGGTACCAGGGCATAGTGTCCTTGGGGCCCAGTGGGCAGGGTGCCTGGGCAGGTAGAGGGTTCCTGTGGCCTGATGGGCAGGGTGCCAGGGCAGACAGAGGGTCCCTGGGTCCTGGTGGGCAGGGTACCAGGGCATAGTGTCCTTGGGGCCCAGTGGGCAGGGTGCCTGGGCAGGTAGAGGGTTCCTGTGGCCTGATGGGCAGGGTGCCAGGGCAGACAGAGGGTCCCTGGGTCCTGGTGGGCAGGGTACCAGGGCATAGTGTCCTTGGGGCCCAGTGGGCAGGGTGCCTGGGCAGGTAGAGGGTTCCTGTGGCCTGATGGGCAGGGTGCCAGGGCAGACAGAGGGTCCCTGGGTCCTGGTGGGCAGGGTACCAGGGCATAGTGTCCTTGGGGCCCAGTGGGCAGGGTGCCTGGGCAGGTAGAGGGTTCCTGTGGCCTGATGGGCAGGGTGCCAGGGCAGACAGAGGGTCCCTGGGTCCTGGTGGGCAGGGTACCAGGGCATAGTGTCCTTGGGGCCCAGTGGGCAGGGTGCCTGGGCAGGTAGAGGGTTCCTGTGGCCTGATGGGCAGGGTGCCAGGGCAGACAGAGGGTCCCTGGGTCCTGGTGGGCAGGGTACCAGGGCATAGTGTCCTTGGGGCCCAGTGGGCAGGGTGCCTGGGCAGGTAGAGGGTTCCTGTGGCCTGATGGGCAGGGTGCCAGGGCAGACAGAGGGTCCCTGGGTCCTGGTGGGCAGGGTACCAGGGCATAGTGTCCTTGGGGCCCAGTGGGCAGGGTGCCTGGGCAGGTAGAGGGTTCCTGTGGCCTGATGGGCAGGGTGCCAGGGCAGACAGAGGGTCCCTGGGTCCTGGTGGGCAGGGTACCAGGGCATAGTGTCCTTGGGGCCCAGTGGGCAGGGTGCCTGGGCAGGTAGAGGGTTCCTGTGGCCTGATGGGCAGGGTGCCAGGGCAGACAGAGGGTCCCTGGGTCCTGGTGGGCAGGGTACCAGGGCATAGTGTCCTTGGGGCCCAGTGGGCAGGGTGCCTGGGCAGGTAGAGGGTTCCTGTGGCCTGATGGGCAGGGTGTCAGGGCAGACAGAGGGTCCCTGGGCCCGGTGGGCAGGGTGCTGGGCAGACAGAGGGTCTCTGTGGCCTGGTGGTTAGGGTGCCTCTGAGGGCTGGTGGACAGGGTGCCTGGGCAGGCAGAGGTTCCCTTGGTCCTGGTAGGCAGGGTGCCTGGGCAGACAGAGTGTCCCTGGTGCCTGGTGGGCTGGGTGCTGGGCAGACAGAGGGTCCATGGCGCCTGGTGGGCAGGGTGCCTGGGTAGTCAAGGGTCCTGGGGCCTGGTGGGCAGGCAGAGAGTCCCTGGGCCTGGTGGGCAGGGTGCTGAGCAGGCAGAGGGTTTTGGGCTGCTGCACGGGCTCCCAGCCTCTGCTCACCTGCTCCGTGCCTCCGTGTCTCCACTGTGAGGGTGGGCTGACAGAAGGACAGTGGTTAACTTGTAGAACGGCTGAGCCCAGCACCATCCCTGGGCTCCCTCCGTGGTCAGGAGCAGGCCACGCGCTGACCCTGAGCCCTGCCCTGAGCTGGCAGATGCTGGCCCCTCAGCCTTCACCTGCGTGAGCCAGGTCTGTTCCCCCCGCCCCCCGTTTTGTCCGCCCTGCCCCGCCGGCACTGCCCCTCTGCCACACTGGACGGTGCCTGGCCCCAGCAGCTGGTGATTTCTGTGGGGCCATTTAGACGAGTCAGTCCTGGGTCCCCCACTGGAGCAGAGACCTCTGGTTGAGCGAGCCCATCCCTCCAAGGACCAGACGTCAGAGGACCGTGGCCTCAGGGCCCCAGACTCAAAGGGGTGAGCTGCCAGGCCTGGGATCAGAGTGAGCCTGAGGGTGCTGGGGCACCTGGGCAGCGCTGAGCTGGCCCTGGTTATTGCTGTGGGTGGTAACTGTTCAGACCACTGTCTGGCACCCTGTGACCCTGTGACAATAACCGGGGCCTGGAGGTGAGGCCAACGTGCCAGGTGCCACCAGGGCTGCTGTGGAGGCGGGAGCTGCCCTGGGACCCAGCCGGGTTCCCAGTAGCTGGGACAGGTCTGCAGACCCCGGGGTGGGCTGGGAGGGGGGAAGAGTGCTCAGGACTCCTGGGTCTACTCAGGCCTCGATCCGGGGGAAATGGGCAGACGAAATGTGGAGATTCGGGGTGTGCTGCACTGGCGGGGCTCACGCCACTGACCCAGGGTGGAGATGGTGACTAGTGACTAGGCCTGGCTGCTGAGACCTGCCTATGGGGTCCTGGGCTGAGCTCGGGGCTCGGGTGGGCATCTAGTCTGCCCCTGATGTCCAGGGTCTAGGGTTCAGGGTCCAGGGTCTGTGGGTCTTTGGATGGGGGACCCTCTGCCTGTTACACGAGGAGCTAGGCTACCCCAAGAGCTTGCCTGGGCCCCTGTCTGCCCCAGTGGGGAGCACTGGAGGGCAGGTTTCGGTCTAGAGCAGGGGATCAGGGTGGGACAATGGCTGGGGAGGAGGGAGGCAGAGGCTGGGCAGGAAGGTCTCAACTCCCAGACGGGCCTGGCCGGGGGAGCTGTTTCCACGGCCCCTGTCCTGAGCTGCTGCCCTGGGCCCAGCAGCTGGGCCTTCGAGGGGGTGCTGTGTCTGACCCAGGCTGCCCTTCTGGAAGGTTTTAGCTTCAGCTCTGCTGCCACATCTGTACGGCGTGGAGTGGACATGATGATAAGCCCTCGGTCACATCTTACTGTCCAAAGCCACCCTCCCAGGAAGACCCACTGGTGAGCGGCCCCTGGGCCAGAAGCCTGGATGTGGACAGGGTCCGAGTGTGCAGAGGGAGCGCGGGCAGCCAGGAGCCCAAGCTGTGCAGCCAGAGTGGGGGCAGCCCTGGGGCTGAGGACACGGCCAGGCCCTGGACGGTGTCCTCCATCAGGAACCTGCAGCCCAGCTCAGACGGGCAGAGTGGGTGTCCCTGCCGCTGGGTGGGGAGGCCAGCTCCTCCCAGGGGAAGAGCTTTCCCTATAGGCCAGTCCCTGCGGTTGGACTTCAACCTGGTGCCTGAGACACATGGAGGCCAGGAACCTGGCAGGCAGCCCCACTCCCGGGGGAGAAGCCCTGGGACCCCTCAGGCCATGCCCGGAGGGGACCCGCTGCTCAGGATCCCAGAGTCTGGGAGGTGCTCCCACCCAGAGCCCTGTCTCCTGGCTCAGGGGTGAGCTGCCTGCCACAGAGCCGAATGCAGGCTCAGCTCTCCCTCAGCCTCCCTGAGGGTGCCTGGGGCCCTGCCTGTTGGGAGCCTGAGCTCAGACGGTCTGCCCAGTGTGGCTCTGACCTTCCTGCTGGTGTTGAACTTGGCAGGCATCTGCCTGTGGGGTCTGGGAAGCCACTCAGAGCCCCCTGAGGCCCTGGCAGCAGGTGGGTGCCGGGCTCATGGGCTGAGCTGCTAGAAGTAGACCTGGAGGCGTAGGTCAGGGCTAGGACCCTGGGAGCCTGAGGTCCTGGCAGTGTGGCTGGGTTTATGGTAGCAGGTCTGTCACTGTGGTAGCTGTGGTCGCACAGTGGGAGGGGCCTTGGCAAAAAGCTCCTGTGTGTGGTCGGAGGCCCTGCCCTGCGGGAGGCCCTGGCCCAGGTGTCTGGTGGGCCCGTCCGCATGGGGACCATGGGTTTCACAGTCCCTGGAGCTGGCAGGACAGGCCCCTGTGAGGGACGCTGAGGGGGTGCTCACTGTGTCTGCGGCCCTGAGGGTTTGTGCTTCGGGCTGCACCGCTGTGGTACCACCATACCGATGGTGATGGGGCCCCGTTCAAAATCCAGGGGTGGTGCCACAGCAGGCAGAGGGCAGGGCCCGCTCGGCTCCAGCGGAGTTTTTTGTTTTTGCAACGGGTCAGCTTTTATTGAATGTGTTACAAAAGAGCTAGTTTAGTCAAAAAGACCAAAGCCCATGTCATGATCAGACTCCTCAGATTCTTCTTTCTTTGCTTCCACTTTCTTCTCCTCAGCTGGGGCAGCAGCGGTGGAGGGGGCAGGACCTCCTGCTGGTGCAGCACTGGCTGCAGGGGCAGGTCCACCAGCCCCCACATTGCAGATGAGACTCCCCATGTTGACACTGGCCAGAGCCTTTGCAAACAAGGCTGGCCAGGAAGGTTCAACATTTGCACCAGCTGCTTTACTGAGGGCGTTGATCTTATCCTCCAGCACCTCACTTCATCCTCGTGCAGGATAAGGGCCGAGCAGATGCGGGAGAGCTCCGAGAGGAGGACGTGGTGAGGGTGAGTGCTGGGCGAGCGCGGCTGGGAGGCCGGATGAAGTGAGGGCCTCACCCCTTAGCTTCCTCAGAAGAACCGAGCACCTTACCGGCAGCTGGGGAAAGGGGCTCCAGCAGGGGTTTTGATGGGCACGGTGACACTGTGTCTGTAACAACCAAACCCAGAGCAGTAAGCGTAGCCCCATCCTCTCCCTCCCGCCCGGGGATCCTGGAATTCCATGATGGCCTGTGGCCCAAGGCAGGCCCCAGGGAGTCTGTGGTTTGGTGCAGGGCTGGGGCGCCTGGGAGGCCTTGCCCGGCTGGTGGATGGGACCCTGCCCGGCTCTGTCTTGAGGCTCCTTGGCAGGGCACGGCTGCCTCAGCCTGCTGTCCAGGCCCATTTTGGAACCCAAACCCATTGTGAAGGCCCCTGGTTGATCAATTGCCCCCGATCTCTGTAGGGGTCACTGTGGGGCCTTTGGTCCTCCTGGAGCCGGCGGGTGATCCCCAGTTGGGAATTGGCTCCCACTGCTGCCGACCCTGGGACTCCGGGTTCGAATTGTGCTCACTGACCCTGGGGACATCGGAAAGGAGGGCCCAGCCTCGCTTCACCTGGACCCTCCTTCCAGCCTCTCCCTGGCCATCTCCCTTCCCCTCTGCCTGGGCAGGCGCTATCCCCGCTAATCCTGCCAGGAGTCGCACATCCTGGTGATGGAGACCTGGGTGATCCCTCTCCCTGGGCCGGCCCATCAGCAATGCAGCTTCAGTTCTGTCTGCCCAGCAGGACTTGGAGCAGATGCAGGGAGGACCCAGTGAGGCCCAGGAGCAGGGAGGCCCAGGTGCAGGGAGGCACAGGCCTCCTTCTTGGGACATGTGGCCTCCCGAGCCCCTGGGCCCCAGGCCTGAAGCGCGGCCTGATCCTCTAAGCCCCTCTGTGGTGTGGCCTCTGCAGAAGGGACACCTGCCTGTTTCTAGTCCCAATCTGAGCCCCTCAGCAGCATCCGCTTGTCTAGGGGGCACCCCAGGGCGGCGTTGGCCTCCATCGCCCTCAAGTCCCCCATGAGATTCTGGAGCCCAGGGCCAGCCCTTTGCAGTGGCCTTGCTGGGTGTCCCCTCTTCCCGTGGGTCTTCAGTCCTCTGAACCCCTCCCTCCTCTGAACCTCGGTGGCCCCGTCCCAGTTCCCAGGGGCCCACGTGGGTGCCTTTGCTCTTTAGTCTCAGGGGGTGGAGCCTGCCCTGGGACCCTGCCCAGGTCCCCTGAGGCATCGGGGTGTGGGGGCTTCGGGGTGTGGCAGGAAAGGAACCACAGGCCCAGGACCTGGTGTGGTTCCCAGCACCGCCTGGTGGTCAGTTTTAAAAGTACATTTACGTCAGTTTTGAAACATCTCATTACAGATGCAGCATCTGCGGAGGTGGAGGTTTGACGTCAGCGGCAGGGGGTGTCTCCTGGCCGGTCCCCAGCCGCCTCTTCGGCCCCACAGGGATGGCATTGCCTCCTGAGGGGCCCAGCTGCTCCGTCCTCTCACAATCCGAGGCCGAGGCAGCACGCCCGCCTCCAGCGCTGGGTGTGTCACTCCTGCAGTTGTCAGGGTCACAGCGATGCGTCCTTACACAATCCCCGGCCCTGGGTGGGCGGCTCCGCCCGGCCAGATCCTGTTTCCAGGGGGGTGACTGGGGCTGGTCTGACCCAAACCTCCCCAGTCAGGAGGCGGCTCTGCACAGGCCGCCTGCGTCCTGGACGCTGAGTCCTGGCTGGGCCCCTGGCTGAGCCCTGGCTGGGGGAGAGGAGCCTTCGACCAACGGAGCAGCAGCGTGGTCCTCCCCGGCAGGCCGCCTGGCAGCTGTGACCCCGCCCGCTGTCTGCGACCCCGCCTTCTTGTCTATGACCCCGCCCTGTTGTCTGCCACCCCGCCCGGTGCCCCCGAGGTTTCCAGTTTGCTCTCTGGCCCCTGTTGGAGCCTCCTGTCCCCAGCGCGGCTAGCGAGGGCCCGGCATCCCGGCATCCGTCCCCACTCCCGGTCCCTGACCTGCTGAGGCTGGGGGGGTGGGTGGGGATGG
>NW_005370397.1:2845736-2855256 GCF_000412655.1 Myotis brandtii
CCCCCCCCCCCCCGCGCCTCACCTGCCTCTCAGGTTGCGCGGGCACCACAGGGTGGTCTGGGTGTCTCCGGAGATCAGCCTTCCTGGATCCCTTCATTTCCGGCTTGGGGGAGGGTGCTTTCCTCCCCAGCGCGGCACCCCGTGCGCGCAGACAGCCTTCACCCTGGAGCTGGCGCCTGGGCCCCTCTGCCCCGTGGGCCACGATTCCAGAGCTCAGACGTGCCCCAGCCTTCAGGGTGGGTGAACTTGGGCTGGGTGCACCCCTCAGGCCACGGCGGCTGCGGAGGGGCTGGGGGAGGCTCCGCCCACCTGTGGTCAATTGGGGGGGTGGGCGGGGGGCTCCGCATTCGCTGTGCTGTGCTGTCCAGGTCAGCCTTCCGCACAGTGACTGTCCCCGGGCCTTTAAGGGGCATGTTCATTTTCAGACTTTCTTTCTTTTAATCCTCACCCAGGATTTTTTCCCATTGATTTTTAGGCAGAGTGGAAGGGAGGGAGGAGGAGGAGGAGAGAGAGACATCTATGTGAGAGGGACACACTGATTGACCACCTCCTGTGCACACCCAGACCAGCCCAGATTGAGCCTG
Source organism: Myotis brandtii (assembly GCF_000412655.1). Taxonomy (NCBI): domain Eukaryota; kingdom Metazoa; phylum Chordata; class Mammalia; order Chiroptera; family Vespertilionidae; genus Myotis; species Myotis brandtii. Next base: position 2,846,321 of record NW_005370397.1, read on the forward strand.
CAACCTGGCACCTGTGCTTGACTGGGAATCTAACAGCGTGAGCTGTCCGAGGCGACATCCCTGCACACCGGGGTCGCTGCCTGAACGCTGGCTGGTGACCGGGGAGCCCTTGCCCAAGAGACCGAGGGGGAAGGCACCCCCAGCTTGAAGACATGTGGGTGAAGGATGCTCAGGGCAGAGCAAGGTGGTGGCAGACATTTAATGAGAATGGTTCGTGTGCACTGGGTGTGGCCAGAGGTTTTGGTGGGCTGATGTGCACTGTTTCATCTGGTCCTCACCTCTGATCCATGGGGGCCATTATTATTATTGTTGTTGTTTTTAATATTTTTATTGATTTCAGAGAAGAAGGAAGCGATAGAAACATCAATGATGACAGAGAATCATTGATTGGCTGCTTCCAGCCCTGAGACGGGCTCCCCGTTGGGGCCACCCTGACGGTCTGGGGAAAGCTGACTTCTCCCCTCATCTCCTTGGGTCACCTTGGGATCACAGGGGGATCTGTGGGGTCTTCTGAGCTCAGGAGGGCTCAGAGCCGCCTCATGGGCTGCAGCGTTTCTGCTCTCGAGGGCCCCTCCCCCCCAGTGCCCGTGACCGTGGCCTCTGCCCTGCACTGGGCGGTGGGGCCCATCCTGGCATCTCCTCCTGGCTGTGGCCCGATGAGGACATGTCACACCCTCCAGCCGATGCTGGCAGCCCCCAGCCCAGTGCAGGCCAGTGGCCGTGACCGGGTTGTGTCTGTGATGGGGAGGCCGGCTGTACCCGAGGTGTCATGGCCGTGGAGGGGCGAGCGGAGCCTCTAGGTTTGGGGACCGGTTTGGGGCAGTGACACCCCTTCCAGACCCTCCCCTGCGCACTCCTGTGTGGACCAGTCCTCCGCCCACTCACCCTCCGGAGCCATGCTGGGGTTGGTGTTTCCAGAACCTTCCATCTCTGAGCTTTAAAAACCCCTTGAACTGCGGAGAAAGAGCCAGCCGTGGGGAGCGAGGGGCTCACAGGCTGAGGGTGGCCTCTCCCAATGCCCCTGGGCTGAGATAGAAGAAACCTTTCCCAGGACCAGGCACTCACACACGTACCCACACCCGTGTGCCCGGCGTGCGCCTCAGGAGGAACGGGACGACCTGAGGATAAGAACGCATGCTCCGTGCCTCGGCCCCACGGGTCGCTCACAGGCCATGCTCCACGCGTGGGAGGAGCGTGGCTTCCTTGGGGCCGGTGGGAACGCGGGCAGGTCCCTGCAGCCCGACCCAGCTGAGAGGTGCACCGAGTGCCTCTCCTAGGTGTGTGTCTCCTGCCATGTCCAGGGACCTGGCCTGGGGTTTTGAGGACATTCTGCAACGGGGAGCTCCCAGAGGGCCAGCAGTGCCCATGGCCCAGCCCAGGCTGCCGAGGAGGCCACAGCTAGGCTCACGTCACCCTCGCCTGTAGGAGCCCCTGGGCAGAGACCCTGGCAAGTCAGACCCTTTGCCAGTGGGGCCACCTCTCCTGGGCCTGGGCCTCGACTCCCAAGAGAAGTCCATCCTACGTGGTGTCTGCCACCGGCCCCATGGGGGTCCCCCAGGAGGGTCTGAGGCTCATTTCCTTTAGGTCAAATAGCCCCGCCCTCTGTCAGCTCTCCTGGCCTTTCCGGTCTCTGTTGGGGATGAGGTGACAAGGGCAGTGCTCAGGGGCCTGGCCCTGGTCTGGGGGCCACTCACACCGGACCCTCTCCATCACCAGTTCTCCCCACCAGGGTGGACAAAACACGTCTCCCACAGCCCTGGGGCCTGCAGGTCCCCGCCCTCTGTGCTGTGCTGAGGCTCAGGCCCGGCGCTCTCCCTGCCCAGCCAGGCCCACATCCCAGGGGAGGTTCAGGGGCAGATGGCACTTCCGAGAGCGCAGCCGACGTTCCAAATCCCTGAGTTGGGGAGGGGGGCCCCAACCCCTTCCTCTTCAGCTGGCCCTGGCCATGCTGTCCAGCACCAAGAGCCGCCTGCTTCCGACATCTGCTGCCTCATGGGGCCTGGCTCTGACCTGGCCCCAGAGTGTGCGCAGCTCCACAGGGGCCATGCTGCAGGGCCAGAGAGGGCCACGCCATGGTGGGCCACGCGGGCCCAGGGCCCTGGAGGAGGTGCCGTGGCCATGGCCGTGGCCGTGGTGGGGCCAGGGGAGCCTTCAGGTCTTGGGGACTGCTTTGGGGCAGTGACACCCTTCCAGACACTCCCCTGTGCACTCCCATATGGACGGCCCTCCTCCCACTCACTCTCAGTGCTCTCACTTCCGGAGCCATGCTGGAGTTGGTGTTTCCAGAACCTTCCATCTCTGAGCTTTAAAACCCCCTTGAATTGCAGAGAAACAGAGGAATAGGGAACCGGGGGCAACTCCAGGAGCTTCTCCCAGGCTCAGGCAGCCCCAGGTGCCAGCTCTGCTTAGAACCAAGACCCCATCAGCTTCTGGGGGCCTCTTGCCCAAGGGAACAGGGTGGGGCATGTCTGAGGCTGAAAGAGGTGTCTGAGCCCGAGAGGAAGGTCTGGAGGCCCCCTGGAGCCTGGGGGGTCTGCTCCCGTCCTTTCCAGCTCCCAGAGCTGCCCCACATCCCTAGGTTCAGGCCCCTTCCTTGATTTCTAAGTGGCGAGAGCACCTCTCTCTGCTTCACTGTGCTCCCAACACCCCCCAGCTCCTGCCTTGCTGGGTTCCATCTCCCTCTGCCCACCTCCTCCTCTAGGGAAGGTTGTGAAGAATGTCCTCCTGGATGACCCAGGATCAAAAACAAACAAAAAAGAGAAAGTGGAGAAAGGCCCAGTACCTTGAAGATGTGGGACGTTCAGAACCTTCATGCACTTCGGGTGGAGAGGCACCTCGATGAGAACATTGGACGGTGGGCTTGGTAATTCCCACGGATGCTGAGAGCGGCCCTTTCCCTCCTAGAAAGAGGTGGACACAGGACCCTGTCCTCTGGCAGCTCGCACAGTGAGCATCTCCAAAGCAGAGCAGCACAGGCAGCCTCTGTGTCTAACACACACTAACCTAACAAGATGGCTTACGTGTGGTCCCACTAAACCAGGAACAACTTGCTCCTAGAGCATTGTTTGTAACACACTAAAACATACCATGACATATATGTTGTTCCCAACATAGGCCACATAGGACATGCCTGTCATTTATGACATGCATGTCAGTTATGACAGGCATGCAGCACACAACGGGCATGTCAGTTATGACTAACACTTAGGTTGCCAATGACATGCATGCCACCTAAGATGTATTTTGCTTATTACGTCTTTGGAGGCTCATCCTGGTATATAATTTGGAAATTGGACTATTGATCCACTGTCATTCATTCTTCTAGGGACAAGCCATGCTTTCCTGAATGAACAAGTCCTACAACAAGTGCTACAGGGCCTCAGACCAGGAGATTGCATAGGTCTCTCTCCCCCAGGTGACACCGGCCAGGTGGGCTGCTGGGCCAGCCCCCCACATCGCCATGCTGAGCTCAGTGCTCCTGGCAGGTCCCTGCCAAGGAGTAAAGCCAAGCGGCTGCAGACAAGCAAGAGGTGGTCTGAGCCCTGGCCATTTTGGCTGAGTGGCTAGAGCATCGGCCTGCGGACTGAAGGATCCCGGGTTTGATTCCGGTCTAGTGCACTTGCCCAGGTTGTGGGCCTGATCCCCAGTAGGGAGTGTGCAGGTAACAGCGAATCAATGATTCTCTCTGATGATGTTTCTATCTCTCGCTCCCTCTCCCTTTCTCTCTGAAATCAATCAAAATATATTTTAAAAAATAGAATTGGCACTGGCTGGGCAGTTCAGTTGGTTACAGCATCATCCTGATACAGCAAGGTTGCAGGTTTGATCCCCAGTCAGAGCACATACAAGAATCAACCAATGAATGCATAATAAATAGAACAATAAATCAATGTTTCTCTCTCTCTTCCTTCCTCTCTCAAAAAAAAAATCAATAAATAAAAATTAAAAGAGAAACAGGATTGCTTTAAAAGAAATAGAGGTGGTCTGTATTCTCCAGGCCTCTGGGGAGCCTTGAGCCCCACGGGGACCCTTGAGAGTGGGTGACTGAGCGGAGATCTCTGCTTCCTTCCCTCTGATGAATTCTTAGTGAGAGGACCCCCTCTGGCTCCTTTATGCCTCCTTCCTGGCCAAGCGTGGAGCCGTCTTCCTTTCAGGCTTGACCAGGGCTCTGGAGACACAACTGGAGGGAACCATGATCAAGTGGGCGTGGGGACCAGGCAGTAAGACTGAGAGAAAGAGGAGGATGACCCAGAGTGCCCCCAGCTGGTGGTGCCACAGTGGGTGAGGACACAGTGGATGAGGGCACAGTGGGTGAGGACACAGTGGGTGAGGACACAGTGGATGAGGACACAGTGGGTGAGGGCACAGTGGGTGAGGGCACAGTGGATGAGGACACAGTGGGTGAGGGCACAGTGGGTGAGGGCACAGTGGATGAGGACACAGTGGGTGAGGGCACAGTGGGTGAGGGCACAGTGGATGAGGACACAGTGGGTGAGGGCACAGTGGGTGAGGGCACAGTGGATGAGGACACAGTGGGTGAGGGCACAGTGGGTGAGGGCACAGTGGATGAGGACACAGTGGGTGAGGGCACAGTGGGTGAGGGCACAGTGGATGAGGACACAGTGGGTGAGGGCACAGTGGGTGAGGGCACAGTGGATGAGGACACAGTGGGTGAGGGCACAGTGGGTGAGGGCACAGTGGATGAGGACACAGTGGGTGAGGGCACAGTGGGTGAGGGCACAGTGGATGAGGACACAGTGGGTGAGGGCACAGTGGGTGAGGGCACAGTGGATGAGGACACAGTGGGTGAGGGCACAGTGGGTGAGGGCACAGTGGATGAGGACACAGTGGGTGAGGGCACAGTGGGTGAGGGCACAGTGGATGAGGACACAGTGGGTGAGGGCACAGTGGGTGAGGGCACAGTGGATGAGGACACAGTGGGTGAGGGCACAGTGGGTGAGGGCACAGTGGATGAGGACACAGTGGGTGAGGGCACAGTGGGTGAGGACACAGGGGGTGAGGCACCAGTTGGTGAGGACACAGTGGGTGAGGCACCAGTGGCTCTGCAGGTTCTGTGCTAGGTGACCTCCTGCCCATGCCTGTCACTGCAGAGTGGAAACACCCTGCTCTTTGAGGCCTGGATCCAAGGAACTTCGTGTCAGTGGCAACAGGTTAAACACAGCTCCAAAAGATTCATTATTTTATATTTATTTATTTCTAGAGGCCCATTGGGCACGAAATCGAAATCGTGCACGAGTAGCTCACTTCTGCTTGCCTCAGCTGGCCGTCCTGTCCATTGCCCCGTCCTCCGCCGCTTATAGCCCTCCGCCGCTAGTAGCTCAATGCCCCGCCCTGCCCACCACAAGAGCCGCGGCTTGTTTGGTCATGATAATGTGATGGTGTGACGGCCAAGGGCCTTTTATTAATATACATTTTTAAAATCCTCACTCGAGGATATTTCACCATTGATTTTTTAGAGAGAGTGAAGAGAGAGGGAAAGGCTGCGAGAAACATCGATGTGAGAGAAACACATAGATTGGTTGCCTCCTACACCAGCCCTGACCAGGCCCCGAGCTGGGGGGGCTGTTGCAACCAAGGGACATGCCCTTGACCATAATCAAACCTGAGACCCTTCAGTTTGCAGGCCAAAGCTCTATCCACTGAGCAAACCAGCCAGGGCTATTTTATTTTTTATGATGAAGAGGAAACAAACTTGTAAATGAAACCCTTCTTTGGCCAATCCCTGCACATGTCTTTGGGGCTGCATTCTTAAGTTTAGTGAGTCCTGAGTTTAGTCAGTCCAGTAGTTCTGAGTGTCCCCTGGTGTCCTGAGTGCCCCCCTGCAGCCCAGCCCTGCTGCCTCCCTCAGGGAGGTTTGTGTCTGGGCTCACACTGACTTCCCCTCACTGTGTGTCTTGCACAGTAATACACGGCCATGTCCTCGGCTGTCAGGCTGTTCATTTGCAGATACAGCGTGTTCTTGGTGTTGTCCCTGGAGATGGTGAATCGGCCCTTGACAGCGTTGGCATAGTATATGCTACCACCATAATCAGTAATGAATGAGACCCACTCCAGGCCCTTCCCTGGAGCCTGGCGGACCCAGCCCATCCAGTAGCTACTGAAGGTGAATCCAGAGGCTGCACAGGAGAGTCTCAGAGACCCCCCAGGCTGCACCAAGCCTCCCCCAGACTCCACCAGCTGCACCTCACACTGGACACCTGCAAACACAGAGACACAAGGTGGACTTAGAATCACATGGAAGCAAAAACAGGCACAGGCACAGGTCTCAGCGCTCCCCTCTCCTGAGAATGACCTTGAAAAATGATCAGGAGGAAAACGCAGCCTGGCACCAAGTCCATGGTGGAGCCACTGGGGTCCTGTCTCAGGCACGTGGGTTCTGGGTGTCTCCCCAGCATGCCGGGCAGGGCCTCTTTTATGAGCAGGAGGAGAGCCCCATTTGCATGGGGTCTGAATATAAGGGTGCAGCTGGGACCCTGGGCTGCATGCCTGACTTTGTCATCCTAGGGGTGACCCCAGATGGGAAAGGACTCAAGAATCCTGGCCGCAAGGGGTCCCGTCCTGACCCACTGTTGGGGTCAACCCCAGCAGGTCCAGGGGTTCCCAAAGGTGTGGATGGAGTTGGCAAAGAAGGAATGACACGGAGACAGCGTTCAATTGATCAGCAGTCTAGCCAGGTTCTCTCTTTAGTCTCCTGTTACATCTGTATTTATACCATTTGATTTTAAGCTTATCCTTTCTATTCCAAAGGTTTAGGGCGTTGGTTATCTCCATTCCAAGGTCACTACTCTACTGTTCTGTTAAGCTACAAGAAAGTAACTGAAGGAGATTATCCTAAGTAAAGATTATGTACTTAAGTGTGATTGTTCATAGTGAAGGTGATTAAATACCTGCCTGGTACTTAGTTAAGGGGTTTTACTGATTTATTACCTTCTTTAGTCCTGTTAATTCCTTACTCCAGGGAAAAATCCCCACCTGGGGAAACAACCTTTCTCGGAGAGGTGACCCTGGTTAGAACACATAGCGCTAAGAAGGGGAGCAAACATTAAGAACAGTATGCCATAAACGCCAGGTCCCTTGAAACATATGCTGTGCAGATGTTTTTTCCCTGCAGCGACTGTGTCAAGCAGCAAGGATGGACAGGCTTCCCGCAACCCACCCTCCCTCCTCCTTTCCTGAGACCCGGTCACCCTGACCCTATTCCTTTGGGGGAAGCTCCAGGATTGAGAGTCCTCCATCCTTGGGGTTTTGATGAGGACCCAGGGGTGCTGCCCCAGTAGGTACTGTGGATGGGGCTTCCTCTCGCTCTCCTTCACCCTCCATGGGCCATGTTGCCTTTCTGGAGTTTGGGAATGAGAACTTGCATTGGAATGATGCGTTTATTTTGAGACTAAAAATTGTCTCCATTATTTTTCACAATCAGCTCTTCCATAAACCTCTCCCGTGAATGTGTGATGAGGCAGGATACGCTGGGCTGGACGTTGTGGCCGCAGCCTCCGTCGCAAAACTGCTGTCCCTGTGCCAAGCACGCAGCTGCCTTCCCGAAACCACACAATTCACTCAACTTCCCTGCTGTCCATGTGCAAAAGTCCTGTTTCCCAGCCTCTCAAATTGGGAGAAGTTCCATCATTCACAAAAGGAACCCTTGCTGGTGCTGCTCAGTGGTTGGAGTGTCGGTCAGGGAACCAAAAGTCTCGGGTTCAATTCCTGGTCAAGGGAATATACCTGGGTTGCAGGTTCACTCCCAGCCCCTGCTCAGGGGCAGTGGGGAGGCAACTAATCCATGCGCCTCTCTCACATCGATGTTTCCTCTCCACCCCCCCTCTTCCACTCTCTCTCTGAAAAGCAACGGAAAAAATATCCTTGGATGAAAATAAAAAAATAAAAAAGGAACATGTTGGCTCTTGGAAGCAAAACCCTGGGTAGAAATTGAGGCACCAAGTCGTCCTTGGGGGCAGGTGGGGCCCTCCCTTCTCGGTGGCAGAGGGGCCACCTGCAGGTCAGTCCTCAGCTCTTCTTCTGGGGGCAGCCCCGTCCCACAGCCTCTCCCTCTGCCCCATGCAGCAAAGGCCCCGGCCAGCTCAGCTGGACTTGCTGGGGATGAGGCCCCCACTCCCCCCTCCCTCTGCCTGCAGCAAAGGCCCCGGCCAGCTCAGCTGGACTTGCTGGGGATGAGGCCCCCACTCCCCCCACTCGCTTTGCCCCAAGAGGAGACCATGCCCACCCCAGGTCTGAGCGAGGTCAGCTACCCCAAAGCCAGGGGACCGAGTGCCATTTCCTGAGGGAAACCACGGCCCTGGTGTGGAGAGGGGAGACCTGCCCTGTGGACACATTATGAGCCCATTGCACAGCTGCACTAAGCAAGGCTCAGCCATGAACACCATCAGCCGCCCACACCGTGCTGATGGATGAGCTGTGCAGGGCGGCTGCCTCATCCCAAAGCCCTGCTCTCTGCTCAGCCTCAGACCCTGCTCGCACCTCCCCAGGCTGCTGGTTCAGAGACGTTGGGTCCTGGTTTAAAAGAAACACAGAGATGAGGGGTTTTCAGGCCTGAGAGGAGGAGGGGGTGGGAGTCAGTGTGCAGTGGGGGCCAGGCTTCTCTAGGCTGCAATCAAAATGTTGTGGAAGTGGGCACAGGAGGTGATGGCCGCACAGCACAGCAAAGGTGCCACATGCCACTGACTGTGCACTTTGTGGAAAAAACAAGGTAGGCACGTGCCCAGGGACTGACAGTCACCTCACAGGGTGATTTGGTCAGAATTCCCTAACTGGGCCGTTATGGGGGAGTCAGCCCCAGGCCTTAACTTTTTAGTAAAAGGCTTCTCTTTGCCTAAAGCCAGTCCTGCCCATAGTTCTTGAGCATCGAGGTCAACACTTCTTTAAAACAAGCCCTAACCGCCCTCAGGAGAGCACTCTTG
>NW_005370397.1:2855470-2863612 GCF_000412655.1 Myotis brandtii
TACGTCAACGTGGTTCACGTATGTTGTGGGTTTTATGCCATTTCACCCACCCAGGGAACCTGGAAACGTGTCACAGGGGAGATGGGCACAGCTGGAGAGGCCTCATTCCTAAGGAAGGGAACCTGACGTCCATGACAACCAACAGCAAACTTGTTTTCCCTCCAACACACGGGAACTCTTTAGACCTCATCCTGGCGAGGTCGCAGGTTTTTAATAATTGTGTGCACTTCCCTCTCCAGACGGGGAAGAAGCAGGTATGAACGTATGTTGTAAATAAAGAAAAGACGATATATTGATGTAAGAAATGTCCAAACATGGAGAGAATGTTTTACAAGATTTTATTGGAGCCAGACTGACAACTGTTGGGAAGCAAAACCTCAAATGCACGGAGAACAACCATTTGCAGCTGTGTTTATGCATTTGAAGTTAAGGCGGGAAGGTGAAAAGGTGACATGGAGGTGGGAGAAAGGGAGGCGGGGACTGGGTGACAGGACAGTTACCAAGAGGTGCTCTCCTGAGGGTGGTCATGCTGATGTCACAGGTGTGTCAACCCAGATGCACAGGAGCAATGGATGGGGTTGCTCAAGGGACAGATGAGCCTTTTAGTAAAGAGCCTTTTAGTAAAGAATCCTGGCGGGCCCACCCCCAGGACTGCCCAGGTAGGAATGTGTGATCAGAGCTCCTGGGAGGTTCCTTTCAGTCCCTGGATTATGTCAGAATAAAGACAGAGCCCCTTTTATGATCATAAATACAATCCCTAAACCAGACATAGAAAAGGCCTTCTGTGAGCTCTGTTGCTGAGCTTTGAAGTAAAGGTAATTTAAGATGGAACAATAAATTGTGTCTTTGCTTAACTCTCCACCTGCTCCGGTTCTGGTCCCTGTGCTGGTCCTGAGCGCCCCCTGGTGTCCTGAGTGCCTCCTGCAGCCCAGCCCTGCTGCCCTCCCTCAGGGAGGGTTGTGTCTGGGCTCACACTGACTTCCCCTCACCGTGTCTCTTGCACAGTAATACAGGGCAGTGTTCTCGGTGGTCACAGACCTCAGCTGCAGGGAGAACTGGTTCTTGGACGTGTCTGGGTCCATGAATAACCGACTTTGGAGAGATGGCACGTACTCTCTGTAGCACTTGGAATTGAAGGTCCTTCCCAGACACCGGAGCCCTTTCCCTGGGGGCTGCCTGACCCAGTTCCAAGCAGCACTGTTGCTGGAGACACTGTCCCCAGAGATGGCACAGGTGAGGGACAGGGTCTGCGAGGGCTGCACCACCGTGTAGCCTGACTCCTGCAGCTGCACCTGAGACAGGACACCTGGGACAGAAGGAAGCAACAAGGTTAATCAGTCCACGTCTCTGAACATGCTGTGAAACCCCACATACCCAGACACTGACCCCAGGGAATTCCCAGCACAGGAAGGAAGACGAGGAAGCAGACAGCCATGTCCCTGGGTCAGCCAGACTCAGCAGGCTCTGCGTCCCCAGTGGAGGCTGTATTTACACAGGAAGCCACGCCTGGCATTTGCCTGAGCATCACTCACTGATATAAGGCCCCGGGTGCACACAGCCCACTGAGGCACGGACCCCAGTTCTGCAGCCAGATTTCTCCAGAGCCGGTCCTTGGGCAGGTGGGACCCAAGGCAGGGGCCACAGAAAAGTGTGCTCAGATGGGGGCCCCTGGGTGTGGGCGTTGTGGACCTTACACCAATTCCAGAGCCTGTTCACCCACATTAATTGATTGGACTTCATTCATTCATTCATTCATTCCACCAACACTGAGGGCCTGTGACACTCCAGCATCCCTCTAGGTCAGTGGTCGGCCAACTGTGGCTCGTGATCCACATGCGGCTCTTTGGCCCCTTGAGTGTGGCTCTTCCACAAAATACCGACTTCTGCGCATGGGCCATGAAGTTTCAATCGCACTACATGCATGCCGGAACGTGGTATTTTGTGGAAGAATCACACTCAAGGGGCCAAAGAGCTGCATGTGGCTTGCGAGCCGCAGTTTGCCGACCACTGCTCTAGGCAACAAGGACAAATCAATGAAGAAGACAGAGGCCCTGTCCCCGTGTTCTGGGGTCAAACACCAGGTGCTTGTGTTATATCGCAAATCGGGAGCTGGACAAGATGCCTAATAAGCCAATTAGTTAGGAGTCATCTTTATTGCATGCAGATTCAGAGCAAATTACCTCTGTCAAATTCTGAGCAAACACATGAGGGAGTATTTCCTTTTTATATCCTTCTAGTTTTTTGTGTAAGACAGATTGTAACCTTGAGTACATATCATATCTATATAGACACCTGTAACCTTGGATGAACAAACACTTGGCAGAATGTGTGAATTAATATCAGTATCAGTGTATCAGCCCCTTTAGATGGCTAGCTTGCAAGGTCAGACAGTTAAGTTTAGTTAAGTTTATCTTTTTCTATTATTTGAACTAAAAACAAAGTCATTTTATAGAATAAGAGACTGTCTTAAAGTGACAGAGTTTACAATGACAGAGTTTACAGGACTAGGAACTATCTAACAATAGCAGAGAATTCAAACAGCAGTTTTATACAAGATGGAGGTTACTGTACTTCACTTGTGTGTCAGACATACACCAAGTGGCTCTCAGAACTGGGCAGCTGGGAAACCTGGGAGCAGAGGGCGCAGGTGAGGGTCTTCAGCCCAGGGGACTCACAGGGGAAGGACATAGGCCTGGGCTTGCGTTTTGCCTCCTGATGAGGTGCCTCACCTTGAGCACAGGGAGCTGGGGACTAGAGGGCACCTCTGCAGGGAGCAGGGGCAGGAGCAGCCGAGACACCAAATGGCCAGGTGGATGCATAGAGGCTCTTCCTTCTAAAGTGACCCCAGTGGTTAGTCTGCAAAGAGCAATGGCTCCTGCCCTGGCTGGTGAGGCTCAGTGGATAGAGTGTCGGCCTGGAGAATGAAAGGTCCTGGGTTTGATTCTGATCAAGGGCATGCACCTCCATTGCAGGTTCCCAAGCCCTGGCTGCGGTGTGTGCAGGAGGCAACCGAATGATGTCTCTCTCTCTCCCACATTGATGTTTCTGTCTGTTTCTCCCTCTGCCTTGCACTCTCTCTAAAAATCAATGGGAAAATACACTCAGTGAGGATTAACACAAAAAATATTTTAGAAAATAAATAAAAGAATAATGGCTCTGACAGGAGTCACAGAAGCGAGGTTCTGCTTAGGGAGTTTCCCAGTGTAGGAAATAGGCCTCTGAGATCCACCCCAGCATAGTCAACTTTTATTGGAAAGGGTTACTGAGTGTCCCCAGGGCAAAGCGAATGCGGGAGGAGGGAAGAGGCTATAAGAACAAAGAACTGTGCACCAGAGCCAGGATGGCACAGCCTCCTACGGGGTGAGGTGGAGACAACTAGAAAAGGCCTGGGCCCATTTTTTAAAATGCTCCAATAGGAGACCTAGGCCACGTCTGAGGAAACTATGAAGCCCATAGTACTCGGCCACTGAGGAACCCGAGGAGGGACTCTACACTGATACCAGAGCCTGTAGCAGGAATTCTTCCCGGGTCTTGTCTCAAGGAATCAAAGAATGAAGTCTCCAACCAGAGGCATTCAAACTAGACAGGACGAGGGATAAATAGCCTGTGATCGCTGCTCCGCGTGTGCCTGTACAAGCAGACACCCCCTCTTGGAAGAACATAGTAAAAGGCTCGTTTTCACATTCCTTCTGTCTCAGTGTCTGTTATTTGAATTCAAAAAGGTGAGCGTTTCTCACACCCGAAGCCCCCTGCTTAGGGCGTCCTCCGCCCACCCTCTGGGCTTGACCACACACACAGGCTGACTATCCCACCATTGGCTGCATCCCTGGGGTGGGCAGGGGACGTCACCCCTTCTCAGCACAACCAAGATCCCTGCAGGTGAGCTCAGTGTGTGGGGCCTCTGTCCCCTGCTGGTCCCTGGGCACAGCTGGGGCCGGGAGAGGAGGGCAGCGGGGTGCAGTCTCCAGGCTGCTCAGTCAGTGGGTGGAGGTGGGCACCTGGAGGTCACAACAGGCCCTGCCTGTGCCCACTGCAGGGCACCCTTTCAGGCCTTGGGCTGCAGAGGGACCAATGGGGTGGCTGTGAGAACCCGCCCAAAGCAGCTCCGCAAACCTGCACCTGCCCTTGCAGGAGGCCTCAGGCAGCCCCACTGCCCGCAGGGACAGGAGGCTCTGAGTGTGGACAGGAGGGGCCCCTCCAACCTCCCTGGTGGGGACAGAGGGCCAGTGGGCGGGGAGCCCAGTTTCCCCTGAAAGGCAAGTGCAGCGCCCTTGTCCTCACCCTCCTGGGGGTTTTCCTGCTTCAATTTGCAGGAGACAGGCCTCTGTGGTCCACCCTCAGCTCAGTCACCTGTTAGAAAGAAGACAGCCTGTGGCCAGTGGGTTCCTGAAGTTCCCAGGGCAGACAGGATGGGGGTGGAGGGGTGAGGGTTGTGCAAGTGACCAGCAGCACATTTCCCAGGAAGGTTACCTGGACAAAGGGAGGTGGAGACACTAGGACAGGCCTCCTCCCATGTATTTAAATAGCCCAATAGTAGACAGCAGGGCCTAGGGGAGGAGCCTGAGAGAAGGTGAGCCCCATAGTCCTCAGCCAATGAGGAACGGGGGAGGGACCCTCTCCAATAGGATACAGTTCCCTGTGATCCCTGCTCTGTGCCTCCTGCCCACAGACACCGCCCTGAGGACCTTTGGGCCCTGCTTCCTGCCCCCAAGTCCGTTATTTGAATTCGCAAAGCTGAGCATGTCTCACAGCTTTAAGGTCTGACTGTGGCCCAGAAGGAGGAAAGACTGTCCCATGGGCGGGTTTTCCTTTTCGGCCCCATCTGAGCCGCTGGGTGAGCAAGTGAGGGGGTGGGGGGTGCGGGCGCAGGCTCCCTGTCAGGAAGGAGTGACCCTGGGGCCTGGATGCGGGGCCTGAAGAGCTGAACTCGCTGGGCTCTGGGCGGTTCCCAGGAAGGAAAGGGCAGGGGGCAGCACAGTTAATAAGGGAGAGAGCAAGGCCAGCCTGGCCCCAGGGAGTGTGGCCTGAAGACCGGCCCCATGGGTCCCCCAGGGTCCCAGCAGATTTGGGAACTGGAGGGCATCCTGGCGGGGGAGGGGCCGGTATGTCACCTACAGGGGCCACCCTGGGCACCCTGAGGCTGCAAGGAGGAGGCCCGCTTTTCTAATCAGAGATGATGTCATTATTCACATGGAAAATCCTAAAGAATCTGGAAAGACAGAGTGGGACACGAATTGGTATACCAGCACCAACCAGTCGGAAAACGCATTTAGAAAGAAAAACAACCCCCTTCGAGGCATAAACACAGAGAAACACCTAAGAATCAACCTAAAACCTGACGCCCAGGCTCTGCCCAGGAAAAGTGATAATGAAACAGGAATTTTAGGGGAATATAGGCAGGTTTAGGTAATTTTTAGAATTGGGGTCCATGGAAAAAACACAGGGTTGCAGACTGGGAGAAGGTGTATGTCCATAAGACAAGGGAACTGGAAGTTGCCAAAAAAGGTCTATATTTAAAAAATGAAGAAGGAAGAAAGCCCAGAAGGAATAGGAGGACAATGAGGGGGGAGGGCCTCAGGAGTCACTATAGTAACCAATTCGAAGGGAATATTGACTAGTCAGAGGGGATATAAGGACATAGAGCTGCAGTCTTTATAAACCATGGAAACAGGACGGCTGTGGGACCTTCTCCCCCTCCCCACGTGGGAGTCTGTATTTGTTCTTCAATAAATCTCCACCTTTGCTACACCACCTTCTGTTTGTGAATTCATTCTTCGACTCTGGCAGACAAAGAATCCGGGTTCCAGTCAAGAATTCCGTGTCAATAACACATGATCAGGAGTCCTGACACAGGTGTAGACCCATGAGAAACCAACGTGCTTTTTCAGCAAAAGGCTTCATACCATGGCAACACCCACCATGTGAGGCTGCTGTGAATTCTTTACTCAAGAACTTAAATGTGTCTGAGCTCCATCGTCATTCCCAGTGGAACATGCACATGGTCCCCCCTGGGCTTAGAACTGTGGACAAAAGGGGCTACATGCTAACCTATCAGCTCAGGAAAGGCCTGTGTGGCGGTCCTGCAAACTCAGAGACCTAAAGTAACCAAAAAAGGATGGTCTGAAATTAAACTGTCACTAAAAGCAGTTATGGTGGGTAGGTACGTCCTAGGCCGGTATCTTCACTGACAAGGTCAACCTGACCTTAACTAACCCTGTCTTTCTGCATCTATAATAACATACCCTTGCAATGTCTGGGTAACTTGTAACTTCCCTTTCTCCAGACCCCTTGGGGCACAACCTAATGTGCCTGGGCCCCAGGAGAGAGACCACAAATTACTTCATTATCATGTTAATTGGTCCTGCACCCACCTAAGCCAGTGTCTCTCATTTTACTTTTTATCCAATCCCAGAGCTTTCCTGGCTTTGCTTTCTCCTGCCTCTCTAGTCTATCACCAGTGGATTTCCAGTAACCCACCTACGTCCGTCCTTGGATTGCAATGTATAAAAACAGAGGAAAACCCACAATTCTCGGGAACATTATCTCAGTTTGTTGAGGTTCTGCATCCTGGCATTAGTCCACAGTTTGGCTGAAATACGCTCACAAAAATTCTTACAGACTTGAATGTGTTTTTTACGTTAACAGTACTAAGACGGGGTTTCCTTCCTGTCCTGTTTTATTAAAATAAGGTTCCTTTATTTATTTAGTTTGTTTTGTTAATCCTCAACCAGATAGGAATTTGAGATCAGAGTCTCCCTTCAGTCACTGAATTTTGTCAGATTTACGACAGAGCCTCCTTTTTTATTCACAAATACAATCCCTAAACCTAGACATAGGAAAGGGCTTTCTGTGAGCTCTGTGGCTGAGCCTGGGAGCAAAGTTAAAAGGCAGAGCAGGAAATTGTGTCTTTGCTTAACTCTCCACCTGCTCCAGTTCTGGGTACTGTACTGGTCTTGAGCGCCTCCTGGTGTCCTGGACACCCCTTGCAGCCCAGCCCTGCTGCCTCCCTCAGGGAGGTTTGTGTCTGGGCTCACACTGACTTCCCCTCACTGTGTGTCTCCCACAGTAATACAGGGCCATGTCGGTGGCTCTCAGGCTGTTCATTTGCAGATACAGCGTGTTCTTGGCATTGTCTCTGGAGATGGTGAATCGGCCCTTCACAGCATTGGCATAGTTTGTGGTACTTCCATCAGGATTCATTCGACATAACCACTCCAGGCCCCTTCCCGGAGCCTGGCGGACCCAGCCGATCCAGTGGCTATTGAGGGTGAATCCAGAGGCTGCACAGGAGAGTCTCCGAGACCCCCCAGGCGGCACCAAGTCTCCCCCAGACTCCACCAGCTGCACCTCACACTGGACACCTGCAAACACAGAGACACAAGGTGGACTTAGAATCACATGGAAGCAAAAACAGGCACAGGCACAGGTCTCAGCGCTCCCCTCTCCTGAGAATGACCTTGAAGAATGATCAGGAGGAAAACGCAGCTTGGCACCAAGTCCATGTTGGAGCCGCTGGGGTCCTGTCTCAGGCACTTGGGTTCTGGGTGTCTCCCCAGCATGTGGGGCAGGGCCCTCTTTTGTGAGCAGGAGGAGAGCCCCATTTGCATGGGGTCTGGATATAAGGGTGCAGCTGGGACCCTGAGCTGCATGTCTGACCTTGTCACCCTCGGGGCGACCCCAGATGAGAAAGGACTCAAGGATGCTGGCCACAAGGGGTCCCATCCTGACCCACTCTCTCTCCTCCTTTCTGGAGACCCATTACCCTGACCTCATTCCTTTAGAGGCAGCTTCCAGGATTGTGAGTCCTCCATCCTTGGGGTTTTGATGAGGACCCATGGGTGCTGCCCCCAGAGGCAGGTGGACAGGACATCCTTTTGCTCTCCCTCACCTGCCGTGAACCATGTTCCCTTTCTGGGGTTTGGGAATAAGATTTGCCTTGGAATGATGAGGATGCTTTTATTTTGAGACTGAAAGATTCTCTTGTTCTTCTTCCCAATCAGATCTTCCAGAGGGACTTTCAGTCCCAATGTGACGAGGCAGGAGAGGCTGGGCTGGAAGCTTCCTTGCTGGGTCCCATCTCGCTCTGCCCACCACGTCCTCTAGGGAAGGTCATGACGAATGTCCTCCTGGATGACCCAGGAT
>NW_005370397.1:2864380-2865908 GCF_000412655.1 Myotis brandtii
AATGATCAGGAGGAAAACGCAGCTTGGCACCAAGTCCATGGTGGAGCCGCTGGGGTCCTGTCTCAGGCACCTGGGTCTGGGTGTCTCCCTAGCATGCCGGGCAGGGCCCTCTTTTATGAGCAGGAGGAGAGCCCCATTTGCATGGAGTCTGGATATAAGGGTGCAGCTGGGACCCTGGGCTGCATGCCTGACCTTGTCATCCTAAGGGCTACCCCAGATGGGAAAGGACTCAAGGGTGCTGGCCACAAGAGGTCCCATCCTGACCCACCCTCCCTCCCTCCTTTCCCGAGACCCGGTCACCCTGACCCCATTCCTTTGGGGGAAGCTTCCAGGATTGTGAGTCCTTCGTCCTTGGGTTTTGATGATGACCCAGGGGTGCTGCCCTCAGAGGCAGGATGACGGGGATTCCTCTTGCTCCCCTTCACCTGCTGTGGGCCATGTTGCATTTCTGGGGTTTGGGAATAAGATTTGCCTTGGAATGATGCTTTTACTTTGAGACTGAAAGATTCTCTTTGTTCTTCTTCCCAATCAGATCTTCCGTGAAACTGGCACGTCAACATGTGACAAGGCAGGAGAGGCTGGGCTGGAAGCTTCCTTGCTGGGTCCCATCTCGCTCTGCCCACCACGTCCTCTAGGGAAGGTCATGACAAATGTCCTCCTGGATGACCCAGGATCGAAAAAACAAAAAGAAGAAACAAAAAGGAGAAAGACCCAGTACCAACGATGATGTTGGACATTAAGAACCGTCATGCACTTCGGGTGGAGAGGCTCCTCGATGGGAACATTGGACGGTGGGCTTGGTAATTCCCACGGATGCTGAGAGCTGCCCTTTCCCTCCTAGAAAGAGGCGGAAACAGGACCCTGTCCTCTGGCAGCTCACACAGGGAGCACCTCCAAAGCAGAGCAGCACAGGCAGCCTGTCTAACACACACTAGCCTCGTAAGATTGCTTACGTGTGGTCCTGCTAAGCCAGGAACAATTTGCTCCAAGAGCATTGTTTGTAACATGCTAAAACATACCATGACATATATGTTGCTTCCAATATAGGCCACATAGGACATGCCTGTCATTTATGACATGTGTGTCAGCTATGACAGTAATGCAGCACAGACGGGCATGCCACTTATGACACTTACATCGCCAATGACATGCATGCCACCTAAGATGTATTTTGCTTATTCCATCTTTGGAGGCTCATCCTGGTATATAATTTGGAAAATGGCCTGTCATTTGTTTGTCTAGGGACAAGCCATGCTTTCCTGAATGAACAAGTCCTACAACAAGTGCTACAGGGCCTCAGATCAGGAGATTGCACAGATCTTTCTCCCCCAGGTGACACAGGCCAGGTGGGTTGTTGGGCCAGCCCTCCACATCGCCATGCTGAGCTCAGTGCTCCTGGCGTCTCCCTGCCGAGGGGTAAAGCCAAGTGGCTGGAGACAAGCAAGAGGTGGTCTGAGCCCTGGCCAGTTTGGCTCAGTGGCTAGAGCATCGGCCTGCGGACTGAAAGGTCCCGGGTTCAATTCCGGTC
>NW_005370397.1:2865955-2869120 GCF_000412655.1 Myotis brandtii
GCCTGTAGCAACGTGTCTCCCTCTGATTGGTCCCCTCATGCTATATATACCCCTGTAGTTCCACAATAAAACGGATCTGCGTCACTGAACCTGGTCTCCGGAGTCGTGCACGCAGACACCCTAGCGTGTTGGGGCTCCGTCGTCCTCACCCCCGTGGGACCCCCTGCTTCAAATAAATAAAAATTTTAAAAAGAAACAGGATTGCTTTAAAAAAATAGAATTCTCCAGGCCTTTGGGGGGCCTTGAGCCCCACAGGGACCCTTGAGAGTGGGTGACTGAGCGGAGATCTCTGCTTCCTTCCCTCCAATGAATTTTTGTGAGAGGACCCCCTCGGGCTCCTTTATGCCTCCTTCCTGGCCAAGCATGGAGCTGTCTTCCTCTCAGGCTTGACCAGGGCTTTGGAGACACAACTGGAGGGAACCATGAGAGCCCAGACCTCCCTGTCCCTCCTGGGCGACCACAGGCTGGGATAAAAGGGAGCCCCACAGTGGTCATGGGGACAAGGCAGTAAGACTGAGAGAAAGAGGATGATGATGCAGGGGCCCGCCAGCCACTGGTGTCACAGTGGGTGAGGCACCAGTGGGTGAGGCCACAGTGGGTTAGGTCATAGTGGGTGAGGTCACCGTGGGTGAGGACACAGTGGGTGAGGACACAGTGGGTGAGGCACCAGTGGGTCTGCTGGTTCTGTGAGCAGTGCCTCCTGACCATGCCTGTCACTGCAGAGTGGAAACACCCTGCTCTTTGAGGCCTGGATCCAAGGAATGTCCTGTCAGTGGCAACAGGTTAAACAGCTCCAGGAAATTCATTAATTTATTTTTATTTATTTACTAGAGGCCCATTGCATGAAGAGATTCGTGCAATAGGCCTTCCCCTCCCCTGGCTGCCGGCACGGGTTTTCCTCTGGCACCTGGGACCCAGGCCTTTGCTCCGGATGGAGCCTTCAGTCTTCGCTCTGCTGCTTCGCCCCTAAGTATGCAAATTGTTGGGTTAATTTGCATACTCTCCTCATTGGCTGGTGAGCATAGTGGAGGGATGGTTAATTTACATGTTTGTCTATTATTAGGTAAGACTAGATTCCCAGTGTGCAGGAAATTGTGCATGAGTAGCTCGCTTCTGTTTGCCTCAGCTGGCCGCCCTGAGCATCACTGCTAGTAGCTCTCGCCCTGCCCTCCACCACTCCTAGCTCTCCGCTGCTCATAACCCTCCACCGTTTATAGCCCTCCACAGCTTATAGCCCTCTGCAGCTTATAGCCCTCTGCAGTTTATAGCACTCTGCAGCTTATAGCTCTCTGCCCCTAGTAGCTGGCGCCCTGCCCCACCCGCTGCGAGAGCCACGGCTCCTTTGGTCATGATGGCATGACAGCCAAGGGCTTTTTATTAATATAGATATTTAAATCCTCACTCGAGGATATTTCTGCATTGATTTTTTTAGAGAGAGTAGAAGAGAGAGGGAAAGACAGCAAGAAACATCAATGTGAGAGAAACCCGTGGATTTGTTGCTTCCTGCAACAGCCCAGACCAGGACAAGGGCTGGGGAGACTGTTGCAATCGAGGTACATGCCCTTGACCGTAATCAAACCTGGGAACCTTCAGTTTGCAGGCCGATGCTCTATCTACTGAGCAAACCGACCAGGGATATTTTATTTTTTATGATGAAGAGGAAACAAACTAGTAAAGGAAACCCCTCTTTGGCCTATCCCTGCACATGCCTTTGGGGCTGGATTCTTGAGTTTAGTGAGTCCTGAGTTTAGTCAGTCCAGTAGTTCTGAGTGCCCCCTGCTGGCCCTGATCGCCTCCTGGTGTCCTGAGCGACCCCTGCAGCCCAGCCCTGCTGCCTCCCTCAGGGAGGTTTGTGTCTGGGCTCACACTGACTTCCCATCACTGTCTCTCTTGCACAGTAATACATGGCCATGTCCTGGGCTGTCAGGTTGTTCATTTGCAGATACAGCATGTTCTTGGCGTTGTGCCGGGAGATGGTTAATCTGTCCTTCACAGAATCAGCATAGTATGTGCTACCACCATTATCAGTAATGAATGAGACCCACTCCAGCCCCTTCCCTGGAGCCTGGCGGACCCAGCCCATCCAGTAGCTACTAAAGGTGAATCCAGAGGCTGCACAGGAGAGTCTCAGAGACCCCCCAGGCGGCACCAAGCCTCCCCCAGACCCCACCAGCTGCACCTCACACTGGACACCTGCAAACACAGAGACACAAGGTGGACTGAGAATCACATGGAAGAAAGAACAGGCACAGGCACAGGTCTCAGTGCTCCCCGCTCCTGAGAACGACCTTGAAAAATGATCAGGAGGAAAAGGCAGCTTGGAACCAAGTCCATGGTGGAGCCGCTAGGGTCCTGTCTCAGGCACTTGGGTTCTGGGTGTCTCCCCAGCATGCGGGGCAGGGCCCTCTTTTATGAGCAGGAGGAGAGCCCCATTTGCATGGAGTCTGCATACAAGGGTGCAGCTGGGACTCTGGGCTGCATGCCTGACCTTGTCATCCTTGGGGTGACCCCAGATGGGAAAGGACTCAAGGATGCTGGCCACAAGGGGTCCCGTCTGACCCACCCTCCCTCCCTCCTTTCTCAAGACCCGGTCACCCTGACCCTATTCCTTTGGGGGCAGCCTCTAGGATTGAGAGTCCTCCATTCTTGGGGTTTTGATGAGGACCCAGTGGTGCGTGGATGGGGCTTCCTCTCTCTCTCCTTCACCCACCGTGAGCTATGTTGCCTTTCGGGGGGTTGGGAATAAGAATTTGCATTGGATGATGCTTTAATTTTGAGACTGAAAGATTCTCTTCATTGTTTTCCCCATTCAGATCTTCCACAAAACTCGAGGGTGTACATGTGACGAGGCAGGAGAGGCAGGGTGGATGCTGTGGCCACAGCCTCAGTCTGTAAACTGCTTTCTCTGTCACAGCTTGTAACTGCCTTTCCAAAACCACAGATTTCACTTAACTTCCCTGCTGTTCGTGTGCAAAGGTCGTGTTTTCCCAGCCTCTCAAACTGAGACAAGTTCCGTCTTTACAAATGGAGCCCTGGCTGGTGTTGTCCAGTGGTTTATACATTGGCCCGGGCATCACATGGTCTCGCGTTCAATTTCTGGTCAAGGTTGCTGGTTCACTCCTGGCCCAGGTCAGGGTCATTGAGGAAACAACCAATCCATGTGCC
>NW_005370398.1:0-1504 GCF_000412655.1 Myotis brandtii
AAGTTTCAACAGTAGACTAGGAGAAGCAGAGGACCGCTTTCAGTTTGAAGGCCAGAGCCCACCTCTTTCCAGGTGTCAGGGTCAGCTCTCAGTCTCTGGTCAGCATCCTTGGTGCAGCACCTGACATTGGCTGCAGGCCTCCTTCTGCTCTCCAGGGGGCGACATTTAAACACACAGACAACACAGGGAATTCACACATGAACCTGGCTTTGCCTAAGGAGCTGGAGAAGGAGCCTGATTTCAATTCCCTGCTCCCACAGATGCTTTTGTACCCCACCATCATGACTGCTGTATCCCACCTGCTATTTCTAGGGACCGTGAATAAAACAACAACAACAAAAATGGGCTATAAATAAGCTTAACAAGCCCAGCGGGTCACATGGCAGTCCTGAGGAGCCCAGTGACCAAAAATAACTGCACAGGATGGTCTGATCACAAATTCCTAACAGGGAAGGTGATGGCAGGGAGTCATGTCCCAGGCATACAACTTCGTTAGCAAAAGTCAGACTTTACGTTAAGTGAGCCCTGTTCTCTGTTCTTATGTATCTTGGATACCATACCATTGACACATCAGAGTAGTTGTTCTTTTACAAGATGATTTGAAGGCAAAGACTCTGGGACCAGCATATGAGACAACATATTTCTTATGTTACCTGGTTCCTTGGATAACCTCTCTATGTGCTGTAAATGTTAATTATACTGGACCCACCAAATTAAAAAAAAAATGTGTTTCTCCATTTTGCTATTTATCAATTCTAGAGATTTCTACACTTCCTAATGGACTTCACACAACTTTTTACATCTACTTTTTTATTATAATGTATAAAATAAGTTGAAAAACTGCCAAGGTAAGATTTGAGATCTTGTTCCAGGCATATGATAGCTTGGTTCAAATAAACTCATGAAAATCTTCACAGGTTGGGGAGTTAATTACTTTAACAGGCCCAAGAGCACCTGCTTTCTCAGGGATCTATTTGCTGCTCCCTGTCCCATGCCTGTCAGCACCCATGAACAAGTTGGGGTAATAAAAGGAAACTCCCCCAGGCAGAGGACAGAAACTGCCACAAGGTCATGGAACACCAGGACAGGCTGAGCCAACAGAGAGGGAGGGTCTCCCAGAAACTACCCCTGAAGACCAGGGAGCCCACAGCCACCCGAGCTCCTACCACAGTACTCTCTTCCCACGACATGCAGGACACCTTCCTCTTCACTCCCAGGAACTCCAGGGCCTCCTGAGACTCCTGATCCTGAGTCTCTGTTCCTGGAAGCAAAGGCCAGGCTGGTGACAACATGAGATACAGGGAGGGTCCCCTCTGCAGTTGTCACCCAGCTTGACCCCTTCTCACACCCACAGTCACCTCTGTGGCCTTCCTGCTGGGAGGAAATTTAAGCTTCCCAGCGCTTTTGAGAACACGGGGCATACAAGGTGCCCAGCTGGGTTTCTGTGTTACAAACAGAAATAATCCCCAGTTTGGGGCCTGTGGGGCTCTCTGTGTGGTGCTGA
>NW_005370398.1:2037-4280 GCF_000412655.1 Myotis brandtii
CCTGGATGCCCCAGGCTGGTGCTTTTCCAAACAGAGCATGTAAGTGTGTGTGTGTGTGTGTGTGTGTGTGTGTGTGTGTGTGTGTGTGTTCAGATACATCAGCAGCTCCAAGGCAACCAAAATTTATAGGGATGGTAAGCTGGAAGGAGGGGGGAAGGGTGGCAAAAATGAGGGGAGGATGAAGTGAGTCCTTGGCACAAACTCGGCCTGGTCCACTTATCCAGGTAAGTGATCTTGCACCAGCAGGAGGCCCAGGGCACAGTGAAGAGGGATAGCAGATCCCACAAGCTTCTACAGTGGTGCCTTTGGGCTTTCCTGGAATCCACGTTCTTCTCATAGAGAGAGGGACAGTGCAGGCAGCAGACACCATGGAGTCACTCTCAGCCCCTGTCTGGAGAGGACCTGTCCCCTGGCAGGGGCACCTGTTTTCCAGTAAGGAAGGAAAAATCCCTGGGGGTGGACTGAAGGGGTAAAGATGGGGACTTGCTGGGGTCTCCTGGGGAGAACAGCGCTCTGAGAGTGGAGGGAGGGATTCTGTCTGGACCTGAGGAGAGAGGACAGGGGGTGAGAGTAGGATGGGTAAGGGAGATGGGTAACAGGTAACTGGGAAATCTCATGATCTAGAAGTGGTGTGGGACAGGTAAACTTCAGTTGCTGTTAATTCCTATGTTATTCATCACTGAGTATTGAATTTTGGAAACTGACCATAATAATAACAATTTATTTCAGGTGGCACCAGAGAAAAACTTAATCAGGGGTGCTAAATATCATCCTTACCACCAGACAAGGAGAAATACACCCCAAGAGGTGCAGGACTCTGGGAACATTCATTCACCCACAGGTATTTGCAGCCTGTTGCAGGCACTGGGGATGCAAGATATGACAAGTCCCTGTCCCCATGGAGCTCACGTTCTGTGGGTGGAGAGAGATAAGAAAATATCTACATGTGATGGCAGGTACCCACAAGTGTTATAAAAGGAATAGATCAGAGACAGGTCAGAAAGTGATTAACAGAGTCTTTAGGGAAGTGTTCCATGAAGGTGCCTCCCATGGACACCCCTAAGTGTCAGCAGGGGTCTGAGGGCAGTGAGTGAGTGAGCCGAACACACACCTGGAAAAGAGACTGAGAATCAGAAAAATCAACAGGTTCACAGGTGCTGAAGTATTGGTGGTCATGCTGTTGACCTTGACCACAGTCAAACACACACACTCACACACACACACCAAGGCTGAGATGAAGAAACTTGTTCCAAATCCATCCCAACATATACATCCCAACATATACATCCAAATATTGATCAATTTCTCTCTTCCCTTTTAGTTTCACTCTTAAATTTCTGGAGACTGCCCACCACTGCCCAACTCACTATTGTGTCAACCAATGCTGCCAAAGGGAAGGATGTGACTCTACGTATCCACAATATGCCTCCTGATTATATAGGCTTCATGTGGTACAGGGGGGGAGGGGCAAACTACAGACATAATATTGCAAGTCTTGCATTGCACATAAGAACTTATAGAACAGGGCGTGCATACAGCGATTGAGAGCAAATAAAATTTGATGAATCCTTACAATTAAAGAGGGTCACCCTGAAGGACACAGGAATCTACACCGTAGTAGTCTACCTTTGAGGCTCAAAGAAAGAAATAAGATTTGGACCGCTCAATGTATATGGTGAGTGATAGCTCTCTGACTTCTGAGTGTTGGGTGGGTGAACACACAGGACTGACAGCCCTGAACTCTGCCTCCATCCCCCTCTGTATCATCTCCCAGGTTGGGTTAGGGCATTTAGTGCAGGACACACACAGTGGAGACAAACTTTCTAAGATCAGAGTTCCCTTCCCAGATTCTAGCCCTGCAGACATTCTCCACAGAGAGAAGGACCAGTCTGATGGGAGTCGCTCAGCAGAGAGAGACCAGTCTCAGTCCAGTTCCCTCGGCCCCTCCCCATGATCATGACGCTGAGAAAGACCCTGCAGGGCTTAGCCAGGGCCCATCCTGAGGAGGCCCCTCCAATCCTCATAAAGAAGCTCAGCTTTGGAATCCCCGCCCAGAACCCTGCCCAGGGTTTCTGACTCCAGGGACAATGGCGATCCTGTGTAAGTTTGGGGTTAACCTCCTTGGAAGGGCTGAGTGGGCGCAATGGTTTCCCAGGTGTCTGAGTCACAAGGCTTTTGAGCTCCTCAGAAGCCAGAGCTCAGGCCCATGAGCCACATCTGGATAGGGGTGGTGCTTCACCTGA
>NW_005370398.1:4538-4886 GCF_000412655.1 Myotis brandtii
GTACTGCATTGAGAGGAAACCAAGGCACAGGGAGATATAGTCACTAAAGCAGAGCCACACAGACCATGAGAGTGACTCAAGGTCTGTCTGCAGCCATTACCTCTCCTCCATCCCAGAGTGATCCCTAAAGCAAACATTGGTAGATGATCTTCCCTGCATCCCCAGTTCAGAGAGAGAGACTGTGGTCTATAAAATAACACCAAATGGAGAATTAATTTATTTGTACTCTAGAACAAAATTACCTGCAGTAACAATCAGTCAGTGCTGGGAACACCAAGACCTTCCCCTCAGGTGGCTGATCCACCCTTCCTTGCACTGGAGGGGAAACCACTGATTTGTTTCCTGATG
>NW_005370399.1:0-509 GCF_000412655.1 Myotis brandtii
CTGCTGCCAGCGCCCAGTGACAGCCCCAATCGCTCAGCGCCGTCAGCGGGTGCGAGTGGTGGCTTCCAGCCCTGATCGTCCCTGAAGGCTTCTCCACCTCCCCCTGCTCCTAAGGGGCGATTGGGGCAGCAGCTGCTGCTGGCACCAGCCCCAGTTGCTTCGTGCTGTCAGTGGGTGTGGGCGGGGCCGGTGCCAGCAGCATGTGGGAGCAGTGGCGGAGGGAGTGGGGATGCCAATAGACAGGGGACCAGGGACAGTGGCAAGAGGGGATCAGGGGCACAGAAGATGGGTGGGCCAAGACCCGTCCCTGTGCCCACCGCAGCCTTGCAGCCCACAGTTTCTTGCAAGGTGCATGAATTCGTGCACTGGGCCCCTAGTATATAATAATTCACTAGTCAGCCTCTTACCTAGATGCTGTTCTTTTCCCTTTCAGTTTATTACATTTTTCTTTAACTTCATTGACTTCTGTACCCTTTCATGTTATACGTAAATTTATTATCCATGATGTT
>NW_005370400.1:0-1116 GCF_000412655.1 Myotis brandtii
TGCCGGATGAGAGCCCTTTGACGGGAGCTGGGAGCGGGGTGCAGCTACAATATGAATGTAATGTGCGCCAGCTGCTAGAATACAAATCGAGCACCTGCGGGAGGCACGTGATAGCTGATGGCTGTCATTTCTTTGCAGCGTCTCAACACTTCTCTCCACTGGCAAGTGGAGAGGGGTATGGGGTATGGCTCCGTCAGCTCCAGGGCACAGTAGCTTAAGTTAGAAAGCACCGTCATGGCGACCTGGCTGGTTACCCCAGTGGTTAGAGCATCAGCCCGTGGACCAAAGGGTTGTGGGTTTGATTCCGGTCAAGGGCACCAACCTCAGTTGCAGGCTCGATCCCTGGCCCTGGTTGGGCGTGTGCAGGAGGCAACCATTGATGTGTCTCTCACATCGATGTTTCCCTCTGTGTGTCTCTCTCCCCCTCCCCTCCGTCCCTCCCACTCTCTCTAAAAATCAATGGAGAACTTATCCTCGAGTGAGGATTTTTAAAAAGCACAGACATTGCAGTCATTGCCATTTTAGGGACGGAAGAGCCCACAGACGGAGCCTGAGGACAGCCTTAAACAGCCGTGACGGGGACTCACAGTGTCATAAAGGGCCCCGTCCCAGGCAGAACCGAGGCCCGTGAGGGCACCTCGAGACCTGAACACAGTGGCGGGTGTTGTCCTGGGAACTTGGGCCCAGGTCTGGTGTCTGTCAGTTTCCTGGGGGGGGGGCGCCTAAAACGGAATGAATGGCTTCATCACAGCCGCTTGCTGTCTCGTGCTCTGTGGGTGGACTGGGCTCCGCTGGGCAGTTCTCCATGTGGCATCAGCATGGGCTGCCCTGGGACACCCAGATGCCCAGGTGCTCATCCCGCGGCCGCCCCCTGGCCGCTCACCTGAGGCTGTGACCAGCGCACCTTCTTCTCCTGGCTTCTCCCCGGGGCTGGGGCTCTGGCCAGTTTCCCAGAGGCAGGTGGCAGGAGCTGCAGGTTCCCTGAGACCTGGCCCCTGGCCTTGGACTTGGAAGAGCATCACTGGGTCCAGGGGTCGCAGGGTCGCAGAAGCTGTGGGGAGCGCGTGTGTGGGGGGAGCGTGTGTGTGTGTGTGTGTGTGTGTAGCGTGTATGGGG
>NW_005370401.1:0-398 GCF_000412655.1 Myotis brandtii
GGAGTTTGAGCAGATTTGCATTTTATTTTTTATTATTTTTTTAATCCTCACCTGAGGATATATTGCCATTGATTTTTAGAGAGAGTGGAAGAGAGAGGGTAAGACAGAGAGAAATATCGATGTAAGAGAAACACATTGATTGGTACATGCCCTGTCCTTCACTCTCCACATGCCTGTTCTTCAGCACCATTGCTTTACTCACCCCTCTGCCCCCGACCAGGGCCCAGGCTGAGGAGGAGCCTGCAACCAAGGTATGTGCCCTTGACCAGAATCGAAACCAGGATCCTTCGGCCCACAGGCCAAGGCTCTATCCACTGATCCAAACTGGTTAGGGGGAGCAGATTTGCATTTTACAAAGATTGGTCTAGGTCAGTGGTCGGCAAACTCATTAGTCAACC
>NW_005370402.1:0-531 GCF_000412655.1 Myotis brandtii
TCTATAGCCAGTCGTTTGCTTTCCTCCATTTCTGTCACCTGTGACCTGTTTATTTTCTCCTCATTTTTTATGCTTCCCTGTGTTGGTAGAGTGGCTTTGTGTGCTAGGTGTCCTATAGGGCCCAGTGGCTCAGCATCCCCAATTACCTGAGGTGGACACTCTTCGTGCACCCCTTTGTGGGCTTTGTGCACAGTCTTGTTGTAGTTAAGCCTTGATTGTTGTAGGTATCACTGGGAGAAATTGACCTCCAGGCCAATTGGCTGTGAGAAGTCAGCTGTGCTATGGTGGGAGAACTTCTGTGCTGAAGACACCCTTATGAGTCAAAACTTGCTTCAGTGGGGCTTTGGTGCTCACTGAGTCTTCCCCCTGAGTGTGTACATTATGGATCTGATAAGTTGTAATTGGATGTTCCCACTCTGACAACTGGGTACACTGGCTCTTGGATCTAAGGAGGTGGTAATTTAACCTCTGCTTGAGGCTACCCATCAGGAGCTTGGAGGAGATCTGCAGATTCCCCTTCCTTGTTTGGGG
>NW_005370402.1:572-1174 GCF_000412655.1 Myotis brandtii
TGCTGTGGGGCCTTGGGCCTTCTCTTGGAAGTTCTGGGTCTGTCTGGCCCAGCTGCAGTTTGTTAGGTAATTTTCAGATTGTAAAGGGCCAGGGCATTCATATGCAAAAGCCTCTGCCTCAGCTAGGGTGAGGCGGGGTCTCAGGGAATCAACAGGGCAGAGCAAGCAGCTATGGCTGATCCTCAGCCCTGCCCTAAAGGGCCCCGCATCTCAGTGTCCCAGTAATTGCTGCAAGCATCTTAGAGAGAGAGCTGCCCTTGATTTCTGAGCTCTGCCCCCTGCCAGACATTCCAGTTTCTTCCTGTATGAGTTTGGGTCCCCAGAGACTCACCCGGAACTGGAGTTCAGAGCAGTCGGGGGTTTGAGACTCCCTCCCGATTCAAAAAGACAGCCACGTCTTCAGTTGCCAGCCCCTGCCGCGTGCGCCTCCATACCTCTGCACTTCCGCACCTCCTCTGCATCTCAGTGTGCTTTTCTCTTTCCTTATAGTTGTGGAATTTCCACTCAGCCAGCCTTCCTGTGGTTCTGAATGATGTCCGTTTTGGCCTTTAGTTGTATTTTTGATTTTGTTGTGGGAGGCAGTAATTTCCGGTATTTACCTA
>NW_005370403.1:0-862 GCF_000412655.1 Myotis brandtii
TAAATATAAAGCCCCCCACTCCCACGCCACCTCCAGGGCCCTCAGCACAGCCCCCCGATTCCGTAACCCCCGCTTCCTCCGCCCACTGGGCGCGCTGGGCTCACGGGGCCTGGCCGCCTCCGTTGGCTCCTCTCGGCCGAGCACAGCCCTGAAGTCTCCTCAGTGGCTCCCGTCCCCTCCACACCCCATCCCCTCCCTCGGCTGCCCTGGGCCTGACACCCCCTCCCTCGGGTGCGCCCCGGAAAGGCCAGCTCCCCTCCTCCTCTTGGACTCGGCAGCTCAGCCTCCTCCTCCTACTCCTCCTCTGAGACCAGGATTCTCCGGAGCTGGGCCCCCCCTTTTCATCCCAAAGGCCCCCCAAGTCCAGCCCCAAAGAACTGTAAACAGAGACACAAACGGGGCCACTTTAACATGGAGCCGGAGGTGCCACGCGGAGGGGCGCCTGGCCCGTCTCGGACTCACATCTCAAGGCTCCGGAGGCCCCGGCCCGAGGCGCTCGCTCCGTGTCCCTGAACGAGTGACTCCCGTGGAGCCTGAGAAAGCAGCTAGTGGCGAGAGAGTCGGGGGCTTGAGGGGGGGGTCCCAGAATTCCCTGCTGGGGGACGAGGTCCCGGCACGCAGGTTGCAGGTCTGGGCTCTGCTCAGGGTGGCCTGTGGGGTCAGGAATCATAGCAAAGGGACCCCAGGCCGTGTGTCCCGTGTTGTGTGTCCCATGTTGTGTGTCCTGTGTTGTGTGTCCCGTGTTGTGTGTCCTGTGTTGTTAGCAAACACGCAGCAGGTCCAGCCAGACGGTGGCCCAGCACCCAGGGCACCGAGCCTCCTGATAGTCAGGGAATGGGGGCAGGAAATGGGGGAGGGAATG
>NW_005370403.1:3653-4951 GCF_000412655.1 Myotis brandtii
TCCTCCCCCCCATCCTCCCCGCCCAGGACCACCCGGGGAGCAGCCACGGGTCAAACAGCTGTGGGTGCAGCCTGAAGCCACAGGCCACTCTGAGTCACCCCCTTTCACGGAGGGAGGGAAGGCCAACCCCACGCCAGGAGGACTTAGGGCTCCTTCCGGCTCTCCGGTCAGCTGAGCGCAGCGCAAGGACGAGCCGCCCAGCTGCCTCGGGTCAGCACTGACGAGGCCGCTGCCTAATCGTCCTCCCACCTTACGGTTGGGCCTGGGCCCCTGAGCCTCCGGGCTCCGAGGGACCTGAGCTCTCGGCCCGAGCCCCTCTGACCCTGACTCTCCGGGAGCCGGTTCCCTCTGCTCTGGGTGGACCCTGCCCCCTGGCGTGGCTGCCGCGGGGACTCGGGCCTGGGCATGCTTCCAAGCTCAAATGCTTTCTGTTTTTGTTTTTTAATATATTTCATTGATTCCAGAGAGGAAGGGAGAGAGAAACATCAATGATGAGAGAAAATTATGGCCCGGCTGCCTCCTGCACGCCCCACACTGGGGATGGAGCCCACAACCCGGGCCTGTGCCCTGACCCGGCACTGAACCCTGACCTCCTGGCTCACAGGCCGACGCTCAGCCCCTGAGCCACGCCGGTGGGTCAAGCTCAAGCTTTGCAACAGGCTTCCTGGGCCCAGCTTCCCGAGCTCCTGCAGCCTCCCCTGGAGAGAGAGGTGCCTGGAGCTGCCCGAGGCTGGGACCCCTCAAGGGCGCTTTCGGGGGAGCCCTGCTCTGCACCCCCAGGCTGACGGTCTGCTTTCTGGTCCAGAGCCCAGGACAACTAGAATCGGCGTCACCCTGTCCTCCTGGGACGTGGGCAGGGCCGTTCGGGATCGCGTCCTGTCTCCTAAGTGTCTTCCTTTCAAAGGCACCTGGCCTGGCCTTGGCCGTGGGGCTCGGCGGCGGGAGCCCTGGCCTGTGCCCTCAACAGTCACTGGTGCGGTTCCGGGTCAAGGGCACAAACCTGGGCACGTGCAGGAGGCAACCAATGGATGTCTCTCTCACATCGATGATTCTCCCCCTCTCTCCCTCCCTCCCTCTCCTTTCCACTGTCTGAAAAGCAATGGAAAAAATATCCTCGGGTGAGGATTAACCAAAAAAAAAAAAAAGGAAAGAGACCTGGCTTCCTGAGCTCGGGAGCGAGGGCCGGGGGGCCCGCACCATGTCCGCCCGCACGCTGAACCCCACCTGGTGCAGAGCAGGCCCCGAAACCCTCTGCTGCCCGGTGGCTGGCGTGTGAGGCCGACAGGCTCTTTGTAGCT
>NW_005370403.1:6611-7193 GCF_000412655.1 Myotis brandtii
AGCCCCCCAAGACCCCCGCCCCCGGCTCCTCCTCCCCCCCAATTCTAACATAAAACCCCGGGAGTTCTGGCTCTGCTTCAAGTCGCCCGTCTACAAGAAGCAAAGATTTACTGGGTAACAAACAGCAAGAGAGGTTTCATTAGTCCGTTAATTGTATTTACTTTATTTATTTATTTTCTTTTCTTATTACTGATGTCAGAGAGGGAGGGAGAGGGAGAGAGAGAAAAACATCAATGATGAGAGAGAATCATGGATCGGCCGCCTCCTGCACACCCCCTTCTGGGGATCAAGCCCACCACCCGGGCCTGTGCCCTTGACCGGAATCAAACCGTGACCTCCTCTTCAATACCACACACCCACCACTACCCCCATTCCCACACTGAGCTGGGGCCCATGTCTTGCGGTGGTTTGGCTCACTTCTCTCTCCCTCTTTATGGAGACCAGGCCTGGCCCTGGGACAGACTCCCAGGCTGAGGGCAGCTGTGCGGTTTTATAAGCCCCGGGACAGTAGGGGCCTGTTCAGGCCCTGGCAGATTCCTGGATCCCTGGGAACAGTGAAACCCCCCACCCCCACCCCACCCT
>NW_005370403.1:10699-14078 GCF_000412655.1 Myotis brandtii
GGCCTCACTTCCGGGCTGGTCTCCCCTCGCTTAGGTCGTGGGAGAGGCCGTTCCAGGGCGCTCTGACGCCAGGTGAGCCCGCCGTCAAGCCAACGCCACTCGTGGGGAATGGCCTGGGGTAACAGGACCCCTCACGCCGGGCGACCATTGTTCCCGCACCATCGTTAGGGGTGTTCACCTCGGGCTGGAATGGGGAGCCGGCCCAGAGCACACATACACCCCTTCTTGCCTCTTCCCGCAGCCAGAGAGGTCAGCCCCCAGCCCCGGGCCTCGCCTGTGAGTGAGGGGTGAGGGGTGACCCCTGGAGGGGTGAGCGGTGACCCCTATGAGTGAGGGGTGAGCAGTGACCCCTGAAGGGAGGGGTGAGCGGTGATCCCTGGAGGGGTGAGGGGTGACCCCTGTGAGGGGTGAGGGGTGACCCCTATGAGTGAGGGGTGAGCGGTGAGCCCTGGAGTGAGGGGTGAGCGGTGAATGAGGGGTGAGCGGTGAATGAGGGGGTGAGCGGTGAATGAGGCAGGATCATGTCGGGAAAGAAAGCGCAAACCACACGCTGGAAACCAAAGTCCTTACCAGGTTCACCAGGGGGCCGCCCGAGTTCCCGTACTGCAAGCAAACACAGGAGGGTCAGCAGCGTCCCCCTGAGGCCCCACCTCCCTCCCTGCCCTCAGGCGCCTGCGTGCGGGCTGCCTGTCACCTGTGCCTGTCGCCCTAATATTCTGCTGGGAAAGAAGGGGCCTGAGCCATTTCCAGGGAGTTTTAGATTCGCCATAATCGGGATTGTTTTCCTCAAAGCTCAGAGGCTAACTCTGAACTCGCTAAAACACCCCACAACCTTCCCTTCCAGGGTCTCAGCCTGCACAGCCCCGGCTGTGGGACCCCTAAAGCCCGCCCAGCGAGTTCTATTCCCGTTGCTTCGTGCAGAGCGAGAGGGAGCTTGGGAATGAACCCCAAGAGGCAGCCAGGCCAGAAACATGCTGCGTTCCTTATTCACACACAGATATGGGGGTTCCTTATCACACACAGATGTGGGGGTTCCTTATTCACACACAGATGTGGGGGTTCCTTATTCACACACAGATGTGGGGGTTCCTTATTCACACACAGATGTGGGGGTTCCTTATTCACACACAGATGTGGGGGTTCCTTATTCACACACAGATGTGGGGGTTCCTTATTCACACACAGATGTGGGGGTTCCTTATTCACACACAGATGTGGGGGTTCCTTATTCACACACAGATGTGGGGGTTCCTTATTCACACACAGATGTGGGGGTTCCTTATTCACACACAGATGTGGGGGTTCCTTATTCACACACAGATGTGGGGGTTCCTTATTCACACACAGATGTGGGGGTTCCTTATTCACACACAGATGTGGGGGTTCCTTATTCACACACAGATGTGGGGGTTCCTTATTCACACACAGATGTGGGGGTTCCTTATTCACACACAGATGTGGGGGTTCCTTATTCACACACAGATGTGGGGGTTCCTTATTCACACACAGATGTGGGGGTTCCTTATTCACACACAGATGTGGGGGTTCCTTATTCACACACAGATGTGGGGGTTCCTTATTCACACACAGATGTGGGGGTTCCTTATTCACACACAGATGTGGGGGTTCCTTATTCACACACAGATGTGGGGGTTCCTTATTCACACACAGATGTGGGGGTTCCTTATTCACACACAGATGTGGGGGTTCCTTATTCACACACAGATGTGGGGGTTCCTTATTCACACACAGATGTGGGGGTTCCTTATTCACACACAGATGTGGGGGTTCCTTATTCACACACAGATGTGGGGGTATGTCAGTGAGCCCGCCGTCGAGCCAACGCCGCTTGTGGGGAATGGCCTGGGGTAACAGGACCCCTCACGCCGGGCGACCATTGTTCCCGCACCATCGTTAGGGGGTGTTCACCTCGGGCTGGAACCCCTCCTTGCCTCTTCCCGCAGCCGGAGAGGTCAGCCCCAAGCCTGTGAGTGAGGGGTGAGCGGTGACCCCTGTGAGTGAGGGGTGAGCGGTGACCCCTGGAGGGGGAGGTGAGCGGTGAATGAGGCAGGATCGTGTCGGGAAAGAAAGCGCAAACCACATGCTGGAAACCAGAGTCCTTACCAGGTTCACCAGGGGGCCGCCCGAGTTCCCGTACTGCAAGCAAACACAGGAGGGTCAGCAGCGTCCCCCTGAGGCCCCACCTCCCTCCCTGCCCTCAGGCGCCTGCGTGCGGGCTGCCTGTCACCTGTGCCTGTCGCCCTAATATTCTGCTGGGAAAGAAGGGGCCTGAGCCATTTCCAGGGAGTTTTAGATTCGCCATAATCGGGATTGTTTTCCTCAAAGCTCAGAGGCTAACTCTGAACTCGCTAAAACACCCCACAACCTTCCCTTCCAGGGTCTCAGCCTGCACAGCCCCGGCTGTGGGACCCCCTAAACCCACCCGGCGAGTTCTAGTCCCGTTGCTTCATGCAGAGCGAGAGGGAGCTTGGGAATGAACCCCGAGAGGCAGCCAGGCCGGAAACACGCTGCGTTCCTTATTCACACACAGATATGGGGGTTCCTTATCACACACAGATGTGGGGGTTCCTTATTCACACACAGATGTGGGGGGACGTGGCTTTTACAAACGTCAGCCCTTCGGGGAGACACAGGAAGTGGGGAATGTGATCTAGAAAAGATTCCACACATGAGAGTGAGGAGCAGCCCCGGCCTCATCAGACGCCGACTAGGGCAGGGGTACCGCTCAGGTGCACCCCGCGGCACAGCAAGCCCCCCGCCCGGGCACTGCAGGGTCTATGCCGGGGGGAGGGGGACCTCTGGCTACAGAGCTTGGCCGATCTAAAGGCCCCTGCAGCCCGGCCGGCGCGGCTCAGTGGTTGAGCGTCGACCTATGAACTAGGAGGTCAGGGTTCGATTCCTGGTCAGGGCACAGGCCCGGGTTACGGGCTCCATCCCCAGTGGAGGACGAGCAGGAAGCAGCCGATCTGTGACTCTCTCTCATCAGTGATGCTTCTATCTCTCCCTCTCCCTTCCTCTCTGACATCAATAAAAATATATTTTAAAAAATAAAAATAAAGTCTCCTTCCCAGCAGTCCCTGCGGGTGGCTAAGGGCCGAGCCTCCTGCTCCCGGGAACCCCTTGCAGGGCACCTTGGGGCTCAGACCGCACCCTGGATCCCCAGCCTGACCCCCGAGACCCGCAGGACCCGCCGGCCGGGCTCACGTTGATGATGGCGTCCGTCTGGATGTAGTCCATGTCCGAGTTGCGCAGCCCCAGCTCCTTGCCGCCGCGCTGCGTGGTGCTGACGATGCCGGTGGTGACCGTGTTCTGCAGGGAGAACGGGCTCCCGATGGCGACCACGAACTCGCCCGGACGC
>NW_005370403.1:14743-15623 GCF_000412655.1 Myotis brandtii
AAGCGAGCAGCTGCCCCAAACCGCATAGGCCCAGGAAGCCATGCCCAGCCCCGGCCACGTGCGAGTCACCATCCGGGTCCTCACGTCTGTCCACCCCCAGAAAGGAAGAAGCGAGGGGGTCCGGAGGGTGGGCTGGGGCAACCGGCCGTGATTCAGCACGTCCTCTGCCGGGGACGGAGCAGACACCGGCTGACGGGCCCATTGAACAGACGGAGAGAGTGAGGTGCTGGGCACTGGATGGCGGAAGACAGAGGAGGGCGGAACCCTGGGCTGTGGCCTGGCCCCAGACCTCTTCCTCCACACGCAGCACCTCACCAAGACCTCCCACCCCAGCAAGGAGGGCGATGCCCGGGGAGCTGCTGGGCCAGCAGGTCAGAGAGGAGGAGAGGAATGGGGGAGGGAGGACCCAAGACCTAACACTGAGCCCTGGCCGGTGTGGCTCAGTGGATAGAGCGTCCACCTGGGGACTGAAGGGCCCGGTTTTGATTCTGGTCAAGGGCATGTACCTCGATTGTAGCTCGATCCCCAGCCTTGTGAGATCCTGGCCTGAGCTCACAACCACCACGGCCTCACTGTTCTCATCTGGCAAATGGGCCCGTGCTGCACGCCCACCTCCCCGTTCAGTCTGAAGCTCCAGTGGCCTCAGGCTGAGCAGCTCTTTGGAGAGGCCTGGCTCGTTTTAAGCATCGCGCTGGGCCAGGGAAGCTCACGTGGGTATTGCTGTCAGTCCTGGGGTCTGTGCAGACCCAGTGGGGGAACCTCACCAGCTGGATTCCCCGGCCAGCGCAGGCCACCCCACCGTGCACGGGAGAAGCCGGGTGGGGTCGCCTGAGGCCAGAGTGCACGGCGCTGCCCGGAGAGGCAGGCTGCAGCCGCACTC
>NW_005370403.1:15854-18926 GCF_000412655.1 Myotis brandtii
CACACGGGCACAGCCGGGCCCATGGGCAGGACTGAGGGCACAGGGGCACAGCTGGGCCCATGAGCAGGTCTGAGGGCACAGCCGGGCCCATGGGCAGGTCTGAGGGCACACGGGCACAGCCGGGCCCATGAGCAGGTCTGAGGGCACACGGGCACAGCCGGGCCCATGAGCAGGTCTGAGGGCACACGGGCACAGCCGGGCCCATGAGCAGGTCTGAGGGCACACGGGCACAGCCGGGCCCATGAGCAGGTCTGAGGGCACACGGGCACAGCCGGGCCCATGAGCAGGTCTGAGGGCACACGGGCACAGCCGGGCCCATGAGCAGGTCTGAGGGCACACGGGCACAGCCGGGCCCATGAGCAGGTCTGAGGGCACACGGGCACAGCCGGGCCCATGAGCAGGTCTGAGGGCACACGGGCACAGCCGGGCCCATGAGCAGGTCTGAGGGCACACGGGCACAGCCGGGCCCATGAGCAGGTCTGAGGGCACACGGGCACAGCCGGGCCCATGAGCAGGTCTGAGGGCACACGGGCACAGCCGGGCCCATGAGCAGGTCTGAGGGCACACGGGCACAGCCGGGCCCATGAGCAGGTCTGAGGGCACACGGGCACAGCCGGGCCCATGAGCAGGTCTGAGGGCACACGGGCACAGCCGGGCCCATGAGCAGGTCTGAGGGCACACGGGCACAGCCGGGCCCATGAGCAGGTCTGAGGGCACACGGGCACAGCCGGGCCCATGAGCAGGTCTGAGGGCACACGGGCACAGCCGGGCCCATGAGCAGGTCTGAGGGCACACGGGCACAGCCGGGCCCATGAGCAGGTCTGAGGGCACACGGGCACAGCCGGGCCCATGAGCAGGTCTGAGGGCACACGGGCACAGCCGGGCCCATGAGCAGGTCTGAGGGCACACGGGCACAGCCGGGCCCATGAGCAGGTCTGAGGGCACACGGGCACAGCCGGGCCCATGAGCAGGTCTGAGGGCACACGGGCACAGCCGGGCCCATGAGCAGGTCTGAGGGCACACGGGCACAGCCGGGCCCATGAGCAGGTCTGAGGGCACACGGGCACAGCCAGGCCTGTGGGCAGCGCTGATTCCCACCTGTGCAAGCTTTGCTCACACACACCGTTTCACAAACTATGAAGGACCAACATTAGAAAAAGCAAACAGATACACAACAGGGGGCGGGTCTGACATGAAGCCTGAATTCAGATGACAAAGCACTTCCATGACCACCTGGGGCCTGAGAGCCTGTTTCCCCCCATTTTACAGACGTGAAAACTGAGGCTCGCAGGAGCGGCTTCCCAGCTGAGACCTGCTCTCCCGCTCTCACCGCAGGCGGGAAGCTCCGCACGGAGTGACTGGGCCCGAGAGGTGGCGGGTGCACGGCTCTCCAGGACCTCAAGGCGCCTGAGGCCAGTTTTGGGGACCGGCTGGCCCCACAGCATTGGGCTCCCGTCTGCTCCAGACCCGAGTGCAGCCCATTCTGCACCTCCCTCCCCTCCGGCCTGTCTGCTCGGCGTGGCCATACGTTTGCTGGCCAGATGCCCGCACAGTCAGTGAGCGTCTGATTCCACAGCCGTCTAGACAGACGCTCCACGGGGGACTCGGGGAGATGAAACGCAGATACGGCGGGAAGCACAAAGCCACGCCCGGCCCTGACCTGCAGGCAGGAAACACCCCCGCCCCCTCATACCAGTCTAACCCTGCGCTGTGTCCCCGGGCTGGTTCCCGCGCCCCCACATCAAAGCACCCCAAGGCTCCCGGCTGCAGACGCGATCTGATCTCTGAGACGGCCCAGCCACAGGCCAGCCCTTCCCACATCTCTCCATCTCTCCATCTCGCCATCTCGCCATCTCGCCAGAGCCTCTCCAAGGCAGACAGCCACCCCCCCCCCCGAGCTTGGCAGAAGGAGAGCAGGGGGAGAGGGGGAGAATGAGGCCTGTGGCCTGTCCCTCACTCGGCTGCCCCAGCCACTACGGGGATGAAGACGCGATCCCTGCACAAGGCAGGGAGGCGGGCCAGCTCCGAGGCTCAGGGTCAGAGATGGAGCCCTCGGCCCCACCCAGAGAGCCGGCCGCTCAAGCTCAGCCCAAGTCCTTCTAGGACCCGGGACATCCCCGTCCCCAAAGTCACGCCCAGCTCGTGAGAGGGAAGCCAGGAGGCCGGGGTGCTGACGTGCCTGCCGCCCGCAGTCCGCACGCTCACGAATGCTCAAGGGCATCCCCACAACCGAACCAACGAGAGTGAGTAAGAAAACACGACCCGTCCGGCCGGCATGGCTCAGGGGCTGAGCGTCGACCTATGAACCAGGAGGTCAGGGTGCAATTCCCGGTCGGGGCACAGGCCTGAGTTGCAGGCTCCATCCCCAGTAGGCAGCCAGTCCATGATTCTCTCCCATCATGGATGTTTCTCTCTCTCTCTCTCCCTTCCTCCCTGAAGTCAATAAAAATACATTAAGAAAAAGAAAGGGCCAGCCCACTGCCAGTGGGTTGATGGCGAAGGAGCCGGGAGGATGCTAGGCCCTGGGTGTGGGCTCCGGACTCCCCATGCGGGCGTTAACCTACCTGCAGGCCGGGTGCTAACTGTGTGGCCGGGGAAGAGGCAGGTGCCTGGTGTATTAAAGCTCTGATGGCAGCCGGCCGGCCGGCGGCCCAGTTCCCAGGGACACTGCCAACAAGAGAGAACTTTCTCCACCCCCTTCACCGGGCATCTCCAAAGTGCCCAGCACAGTGAGCAGGAGATGGGTGAAGGCCACCCGTGCCCTCCAAGCTTCCTGACCGAGAGTGGAGAGCCACACAGGCTCCGGCACCCGCAGTGCAGAGACAAAGTCCCAGCCCGGCCGGCGGGGCTCAGGGGCTGAGCGTCGACCTAGGAACCAGGAGGTCACAGTTTGATTCCCGGTCAGGGCACAGGCCTGAGTTGCAGGCTCCATCCCCAGTGGGGGGCGTGCAGGAGGCAGCCGATGAATGATTCCTCTCTAACATCAATCTCTCATCATTGATGTTTCTGACTCTCTCTCCCTCTCCCTTCCTCTCTGAAACCAATAAAAATATATTTTAAAAAAAAAAAAGA
>NW_005370403.1:27990-28891 GCF_000412655.1 Myotis brandtii
CCCCCCCCCCCGAGCTTGGCAGAAGGAGAGCAGGGGGAGGGGGAGAATGAGGCCCGTGGCCTGTCCCTCACTCGGCTGCCCCAGCCACTACGGGGATGAAGACGCGATACCTGCACAAGGCAGGGAGGTGGGCGAGCTCCGAGGCTCAGGGTCAGAGATGGAGCCCCCGGCCCCACCCAGAGAGCGGCCGCTCAAGCTCAGCCCAAGTCCTTCTAGGACCCGGGACATCCCTGTCCCCAAAGTCACGCCCAGCTCGTGAGCGGGAAGCCAGGAGGCCGGGGCGCTGACGTGCCTGCCGCCCGCAGTCCGCACGCTCACGAATGCTCAAGGGCATCCCCACAACCGAACCAACGAGAGTGAGTAAGAAAACACGACCCGTCCGGCCGGCATGGCTCAGGGGCTGAGCGTCGACCTATGAACCAGGAGGTCAGGGTGCAATTCCCGGTCGGGGCACAGGCCTGAGTTGCAGGCTCCATCCCCAGTGGGGGGCGTGCAGGAGGCAGCCGATGAATGATTCCTCTCTAACATCAATCTCTCATCATTGATGTTTCTGACTCTCTCTCCCTCTCCCTTCCTCTCTGAAACCAATAAAAATATATTTTAAAAAAAAAAAAGAGCAGAGGACCCCGAGAGCCCAGCACATTCCTCCTATGGTCTCTGGCCAGCCCGGGCGTGCGGTTGCCCTCAGCCCCCACTGGCGAGGGGACTGTGGCCCCGTGACCACCTTCGCCGGCTCGGGAGTGGCCTCCCTAGGAATGGGGTGCACGGGAGGGAACCTAGAACCAGCTCAGGGCTCTGCCCGCCCGGAGAGGCACCGCAGGGGGAAGGGGTCGCCGGAGTGGAGACGGGGTACCCAACTGTTCAGAAAGGGCTCCGGTGAGTCTGCTCGCTCACGCAGGTT
>NW_005370403.1:29867-30712 GCF_000412655.1 Myotis brandtii
CCTGCTGCGGGGCTCTGCGGGCAGGGGTGCCGCTGGGTGAATCACAGCTGCGGAATCTCCCGGGGAAGAGGCTGGGCTGAGCAATGGCCCGGCTGAGGCTGCTTCCGGCTGCTCCCCAAAACAGGCAAGGGGGGTGCAGATGAAGACTTAGACAAAGTAGGCACACACAGAGGCACGCACGCACACACACACATGCACACACAGAGGCATGCATGCACACATATGCACGCACATGCACACGCAGAGGCACGCACATGCACACAGAGGCACACATGCACACAGGCACACGCACTCACAGAGGCATACATGTGCACACAGGCATGCACACACATGCAGAGGCACACGCACACAAGCACACAGAGGCACACGCACACAAGCACACACAAGTGTGCAAACATACACACAGGGGCATGCACACACAGAGGAATATGCACACACACAGATATGTGCACGCTCTCACAGAGGCACACAGGCACACACACACACGCACAAAGGCATACAAACATACACACACACTGACACCCCAGCCTCCTCCCATCGGGGAGCACACTGCCCAGGCAGCAGCACATCTGGACTTGACCCTGGTCCTGTATTAACTCGCCCCGTGACCTTGGGCACGCAGACTGCGCTGGGTCCCGGGCCCAGCGCCTCCAACAGAAGGGAGCTGAGCTGGTGCCGTCCACAGGCATCCGGCCTGACAATCAGGGTTCCTTCCAGGAGACCTGGTCCATTTCCAAGCAGCCCTCTTAGCAGACAGCCGCGGGGCTGTCAGATCAAACCGGCGCCAGCATCCATGTCGATCCTTCCTACGACTCCAGCGGGGCCGCCGCTCCCAGTGCCAGCTC
>NW_005370403.1:31293-33334 GCF_000412655.1 Myotis brandtii
ATCACCTGGAGCCGAGCCACTGGGGCGGGACCAGCCACATGATTGACGGGGCTCAGGGCCAAATGACAACATAGATGCCTTGTTCCTAAAGCACATACCAGGTGCCAATACAGGGATGAACATATAAGCTTTTGCCCGGCCGGTGTGGCTGTGGTTGAGCAGCATCAATGGTTCTCCCTCATCACTGATGTTTCTGTCTCTCCCTCCCTCTCCCTTCCTCTCTGAAATCAATAAAAAGGTATATTTTTTAAAAAGAAGACAGAACAGAGGTGGTTACCCAAACACAAAAGAGAGAAAGAGCAAATGAAAAAGGGAAGAACCGCCCTGGCCTCCTGGGAGCCACGCAGGACACGTCAGCGTTCCTAATGTTGCTCCGACCACAGAATGTCAACCACTGGACGACGGAGCTGGTGGCCAGGGAGTGTTTATACCGGCGGCCCAAGGAGGCCACCGCTGTCTGCAGCGCATGCGGCTGTCTCCCCCGCGTCAGCCCCCGCGACCCCCACTGGACCTGCTGACTTCATCTTGGCTGTCGCTGCCACAACAGCGCTTGGCCAGTAAATATTTATTAAAAAAAAAAATCAGCCCGGCCGGCGAGGCTCAGTGGTTGAGCGTCGACCTAGGAACCAGGAGGTCACGGATCCATTCCTGGGCAGGGCACAGGCCCGGGTTGCAGGCTCCATCCCGTGTGGGGGGCGTGCAGGAGGCAGCCCTTCAATGATTCTCCCTCATCATGGATGTTTCTATCTCTCTCTTCCTCTCCCTTTGTCTCTGAAATCAATAAAAATATTAAATAATAATAATTTAAAAATCAATGAATGGGAAAGTGACGAAATAGAAGAATGAACACACCAGGTCTCAAAAGATCCATCAGATCTTAAGAGCGGGGTTTGCCCAAAGGTCGGGGTTGGCCGAGTCACTGACTCTGGGTGCAGCCTGGTTCCCCGACGTCGGGAAGGTGGGGTTCAGGGCTCAGGGAGCACGGGGGACAGGTGACAGTGCCCAGGCCCCCCGGGGAGGGCTGTGGCCTCACTCGGCTCAGCGCTCAACACGCAGCCGCCGCTCGGCGTCCACTGTGGCCACACAGAGCTCGCACCACAGGCAAAGGAGCTGCCCAGGCTACGTAATGCCTTTCACATTTATTTTTTTAATCGTGAATATATGTAACCTCGGCCAGATAAGAATTCCAGGTGGCCAATGACGGGGCATATTAAAGAAGTGAATGACTATTTATTTATGACAAAGTGGGACACAGAGCCCTGGCCAGTGTGGCTCGGTTATCCGGGCACCAAAAGGCTCCGTCCGGCTCCCTCCCCAGGTTGCGGGCTGGATCCCGGCAGGGGGCGCGCAGGAGGCAACCACTCAATGTTCTACTCTCCCATCGATGTTTCTTTCTCTCTCTCCCTCTCTCTCCTTCTCTCTCTAAAAATCAATTAAAAAATAAAAAACATATTTTTAAAGAGTGGGGACATAGAGGACATTACCCAGCGCCAGTGGCTTCTCCGAGCCGCCTGGGAGCCGAGGCAAAGAGGAAAACACGGCGAGTCCGTGTGCTCGTTCTCGGGTCCTGGCGCCTTAATTAACGAAGGTCACTGGGTAACTAGCACTTTTCTTGGAAGAATCAGCCCTCAGTTCACCAGAAGCCTGTTCTCCGTGGCCACAGCTTTGGGGGCCTGACTCTCCCTGTGCAGAACGAGGCAACTGGCCCCTCGCAAGCACTTTGCACTTCCAGACCCAGGAGGCCGGCGCCCAGGAGGCCGGAGCCCAGGAGGCCGGAGCCCAGGAGAGCGGAGCCCAGGAGGCCGGAGCCCAGGAGGACGGAGCCCAGGAGAGTGGAGCCCAGGAGGCCAGCGCCCAGGAGAGAGGAGCCCAGGAGGCCAGAGCTTTGCCGAGGATGAGCAGGAACCCCAGAGGCCCAAGGCCGACGGGGTGCGGACAGTGCCCCGGAGCCAGCTAGGCGGGACCCTGGCCTGTGTCCAGGGCTCTCAGACTCCCGTGTGCACCTGGCCCACGGCCCAGGCCTCCGGGCTGCACGGAACAG
>NW_005370403.1:33628-34952 GCF_000412655.1 Myotis brandtii
CCGCCTCCATCTGCTCTCTCTGCCTCCGCCCCGCGCCGCCTCCTCAGGCCCCGCGAGGCCCTCCTGCCCGGCCTCGGCCTCCCGCTCCGTTCGCTCCTCCTCGCACCCGTCATCGTGTTTGTGCCAATGCACCTGTTTCCCACAGGTCGTCAGCTCACGGCTTGGCCCGTGGCCGACACGTCCCCACACGTGACCCAGCGTTTGGCCCAAACAGATGCTCAATTCATCCTGAGAGAGTCCGTGCGTGAAAGAACCAACGGCCAACCTCAGAAGAGCATCAGGGTATTTTTTGGGGGGCGGGGAGGGTTAATCCTCACTTGAGAGAAGGTGGAAGGGAGTGGGAGAGACAGAGAGAGAGAAACATCGAAGTGAGAGAGACACAACTGGTTGCCTCCCGCACGTGCCCCGACCGAGGTATGTGCCCTTGACCTTAGTCAAAACCAGGACCCTTCAGTCCACGGGCTGAGCCAAACCGGGCAGGGCTAGGATTTAAAATTGGATAATAATTTGCAAAACATCTTTGAATTCACGTCTTGACAGAAATGGGTAGATTAAGGCCTCGCTCCCTGCTTCACCAACAAAACAAAAGCAGCGGCTGCAGCAAAGCAGCACAGCCCCCCGGGAGACACGGGCCATGTGGTCTCCATCCTTGCAACTCAACTCTGCTGTGTTTCAATAAAACTTTATTTACAAAAACAGACAGAGGGCCGGGTAAGGGCTGCAAATGCTCAGGGGGCTCTGACACTGTTGCTCACTCACCAGGCTGTCAGGTGGCACCAACGCCCGCCCCTCTGTGAGGCCGGGAGACACGCCCCAGGGCCACCTACCAACTCGGACCGAGACCTGGCCACGGCTTCGCCAGAACCTTTAATAACAGCGTTAGTCCAGGGCCCCGGGGAGCGCATGCCACGGGGAAGAGGCAAGACCATATTAAGAGAAAAGCGCAGCCAAAGAATTTCCTTCAATCAACTAAGTTCTTGACCAGGAGCCAGAGCACACACAAGGGAGGGCCCGTCGGGTGGCTGGGAGCGGAGACGGCGCACATTCCGAAGGGCCGGGCACCGGGAGGGGCCATCCTCCCCGGACAGAGGGCCCCTCCCCCGCCATCGCCCTGAAGACGTAGAAATCAATGCGGTGATGGAACAGCGTGGGGCGTGGGGCATCTTTAGCCAACCCGCCTGCAGGGCAGCCCGTGCGGTCAGGGAGGGCGAGAGGGGAGGCCCCGGGAGCCCAGCACCCAGGGAGGGGACGTCCCGCAGGCCAGGGAGAACCACAGTGAGGGGGGCTGTGCCCGCAGGCCACGCCCAGGCCCTGGGCTGCACGA
>NW_005370403.1:35819-37538 GCF_000412655.1 Myotis brandtii
AAGCAGAGGGGGGAGGGGCAGAGGAGGGCACCGCCAGGCCAGACCTCAGGGCCCTGCAGGAGTTAAGCTCTGGGTGAGAACGGGGATGTGTGTGACCCTGCCGTCATCAGGGTGGGGGTGCGGGGGGGGGGCCTTCCTCCTGTGTGTCTGCTCATCAACACAGCTGTCAGTCACCTTCCCCTCTTCTCTTTTTAAAATAATTTATTTTTACTGATTTCAGAGAGGAAGGGAGAGGGAGAGATAAGAGCATCCATGATGAGACAGAGTCATTGATGGGCTGCCTCCTGCACGCCCCCCACCGGGGATGGAGCCCGCAACCCGGGCCTGTGATCTGACCGGAATCGCACGGTGACCTCCTGGTTCCTAGGTCGACGCTCAGCCCCTGTGGCTCCTCCTTATCCTCTTAGTACATCCCCGTATTCCTGCCTGGTCTCCGGCCTGAAGCAAATGCCTCTCTTTTATCTCCCCCCCTTCCTCTCTCTCTCTCTCTCTCTCTCAGCTGCCCTTGGACGCGAATGTAAACTCCGCACACACACGTGGGGCGCTGAGCACATGTGGAATCACTTTGCTCTGAGCTGAACTGGTTTGCCCTCCAGCTGCTTCC
The DNA here is from genome assembly GCF_000412655.1 of Myotis brandtii. Classification (NCBI taxonomy): domain Eukaryota; kingdom Metazoa; phylum Chordata; class Mammalia; order Chiroptera; family Vespertilionidae; genus Myotis; species Myotis brandtii. Next base: position 36,424 of record NW_005370403.1, read on the forward strand.
TATTAAAGCGCTTGCAGGGCCGGTCCTCCCTCCTGGGCCGCGGCCCCACCCAGGAAAGGGGCTCAGAGACCCCGGGACAGAGGGGAGCCTGCGGGGGACCCTCCTCCTCCTCCTCTGGGGCCGGGGAGCCTCTCCCAGAGGTTAGTTCTCAGGACTCAGCACTCAGCGGGGAGAGCGCACACATCTGCTCAGCAGGGAGAAGCCGGAGGCGAGTTATTTGGTCACAAGCCCAGAATGCCTCTGGCCACCTCAGGCCAAGGGCGGAGTGGGAGGGCGGAGGGGGGCGGGGTAGAGATGGGAGGGGAGCTCCAAGAGTGGAAGGAAACGCAGGCAAACCGGCTCCCAGAGAGGGGGACCTCGACAGCGCGCGGGTCTGGGTGCCGGGGACAGCCAGCTGCAGCCCCAGGGGAGGGTCTGCTTGGTCTGCGGGGCCTGGGGGCTGGCGGGTGGGGGTGGGGAGAAGCCAGCCCCGAGGGCAAGGCTGGCGGGAAGGATGCTAAGGACAAGTGGCAATGACAGCCATGTCCGAGGTCATTCCCGTCCCCCAAACATGGCGAGAACGCCCCTCAGTCACAGGGAGGGAGGGACGGCCCCGGGGAGGAGCCCACAGCTCGGAGCTGGGCCTGTGGGAGGTGCTGTCTCGTCCCGGGTCATCAGCAAAGGGCCCTGGAGGCTGGGCTGTTTGGAACCCAGTGCAACCCTCGGCCCAGGGGGTGCAGGTTCCGTCCTGGCTCCTCTGCGTCTCCCTGCCCGGTTGTGCTGCCACCCATCTCGGCTGCTCGCTTTAAACCGCGCACTCGCCACGGTGACCGCACCCCCTAAATAAACCATCCACCCTCACAGCACGGACAGACGGACGGACCATGGACCGAGGGAAGGAGCTGGGAGACAGGGCTGCCTTCTCCCCCTCCAGCTCCTACAGACACAAACGCAGCCCGTGCTGGGAAGCGCCTGCAGTTTAATGCCCTGGCGTCTCCGAATCCATTGCAAAAGCCTCATCTCAGCTTCAGGCCCTTTCCCTGGGCTGGGAACACAGCTCACACAGGGGCACGGGGTACGGCTCAGTGGGAGAGCATGTGACTGAGGAGCCGCTGGCGGAGGGAGGCTGGGGGCAG
>NW_005370403.1:37668-46962 GCF_000412655.1 Myotis brandtii
GGAGCAGGTCCCATCGCTCTGCAAAGCTGGTCTGTCGGATCTCGACCTGCCCGGACAGGCCAGGGATGCCACCTGCAAACACCCACTTGGCTCCAAATCTGAGAGACTATCTACCGACAGCCGGAGGGAGCAGGGACATGGTCCCCACCCACGTGACCCCAACGGGAGCTGCTCAGTGGGGGCAGCCCAGGCCGCACCCTGCTGCTGGGAGCCCCCGGCTGGCAGACTCGGTTTACTGAAGGGTTTACCTGATGCCAATGGTCAGCTATAATACCAGTTCCCACTCCAGCGCATCCCTGAAAAACAGAAAATCTTCCAAGGAAAATCTTCCCAGTGAGTTTAACTTTGAGCAATGTATCTGATCATCACTTCACCTGGCCTGAGATTCATATTTACACTGATACAAATGTACATGTGGAAATTTAAAAAGCCGTTTTCCGCCTGGCCGGTGTGACTCAGTGGCTGAACATCAACTCATGAACCAGGAGGTCAGGGCTCGATTCCCGGTCAGGGCACAGGCCCGGGTTGTGGGCTCCATCCCCAGTGGGGGGCGTGCAGGAGGCAGCTGATCCATGATTCTCTCTCATCACGGATGTTTCTCTCTCCCTCTCCCTCTCCTTTCCTCTCTGCAATCAATAAGAATATGCATACATATGCATTTTAAAAACAAACCCAAACCGCTCCGATCTTATCGCCCGCTTATTGCAGAAGCCTCCACGGGCGCACACACACACACACACACACACACCACCACCGCCCCAGCTCTGCACTCAGCGTCCCCCACACGCTCCCCGTGGCCCAGATCTGACGGCTCCGCCCAGCTACGCGGCTCTCACGGGGAGCTTGGCGGCCCCTGGCCTCTCCAGGCGTGACGCGGGGTCGCCGGGCCCAGGCCCTGCAGGTGGGAGACTGACCTCGTGGTCGACCTTGATGAGCGCGATGTCCGCCTTCTCGTCCACGTCCTTGATCTTGGCCTCGTAGGTGGCGCCGTCCTTCAGCTCCACCTTGACCCGGTGCTTGTTGGTCACCACGTGCGCGTTGGTCACGATCAGCCCGTCCTCGGACACGATGAACCCAGAGCCGCTGGCCACCGGCACCTCCCTCTTAGAAAAGGGGAGCCTGGAACCCAGAAGGCACCCCGTCAGCCAGAGACACCATGACGCCTCCTTCACACCCGCGGGAGGGGGGCTCCCGCGGCAGCTCACAGCCAACAGCTGTCGCTGCGCATCTGGGGTCGGGGTCAAGGAGCCTTAGAACCGAGCGTCCTGGCCGCGTGCTCAGTGGCGAGAGCGTCACCCGAGCACCAAGGGCCGCAGGTCCGACCCCTGGACCTGGTTGCAGGCTCCTCCCAGCCCCAGTCGGGGTGCATGTGCGCGGGAGGCGACCATTCCGTGTGTCTCTTCCCGTCAGTGTCTCCATGTTCCTCTCTCCCTCCTGCCTCCCTTCCTGCCACTCTCTCTAAAAATCAATGAGAAAAACACCCTCAGGTGAGGATTAAACAGGAAGGAAAGGAGGGAGGAAGGAGACGGGATGTTAGGCCGACTTTTACCTGCAACAAAACAATGCCACTCGCCCTGGCCGGTGTGGCTAAGTGGGTAGAGCGCCAGTGGACTGAAGGGTCCTGGGTTCAATCCCAATCAAGGGCACGTACCTGGGTTGCAGGTTCCTCCCCGGCCGGACCCTGGCCAGGGCGCGTGCAGGAGGCAACCAGTGGGTGTGTTTCTCTCACACGGATGTTTCTCTCTTTCCCTCCCTCTCCCTCTCGCTCTGAGAATCCGTGGGTGAGGATTCACCAAACAAAAACAATCCCACTTAGAAAATACCCGCGGGAGTCTCTTCAGAGCAGTTTCCTAAACCGTCCAAAGGGTCAGGGATGCGATGTGAACAGTCGGACGGGAAAGCGTCTCAAGGGAGAGCCGCTCTCTGCCCCGGGAGTCCGTTCAGTGACTCGGGCCCTGGAACTGGCCGGGGACCAGCCCTGCGCTCTGCGAAGGCGGCAGGTCCGGGGGTACAGGGTGGACGGGGAGGGGGGGCGCTTGGGCCGCGGGAACGGGGGGCTCTTACTTGCGGAACAGCTCGATGTGGACGACGGCGGGGGCGATCTTCTCCACCACGTCGGCGATGAAGTTGTATTTATGGCGCAAACTGTTGGGGTCTTCCTGCCCTGGGGACAGCGCAGAGGGAAGACGCGTGAACACGCTGCCTGGGAACCCAGCTCAGCCCCCGGCGAGGGGCCTCCCGGGACCAGAGCCTCTATCGGGCTTCATGCTGGTGAGAGGCCCGATGAGCCGAGGACCCGGCCGCGGGCTCTGGGCCCCTTTACCTGAGGCAGGAATTTGCTTCCCGGCCACGGGCTCTGGGCCCTTTACCTGAGGCGGAGCCGCTCTCCTGCGGAGCGTGACCTTCTAAGGTGCAGAAAAACACCTGCACGTCCAGCAAGACAAACGCACTCGCAGGCCCCGCGGCCCCGCCTCACGGCTCCATCTCAGCCGGTCCCGTCCCTCAGTCTAGTGCCCTCCTCTGGGGGCTGGGCAGTCGGACAGTGGTCCCGGCTACACCCAGGGAAGCCAGGGCGCCCAGATGACGTCCCCGAGGACACGGAGCACCCTTCACAGTGAGAACCGACAACGGGGCATCGAACACCCCCTGCGGAGCACCAACTCCGGGCCCCTCGGACCTGCCGCCCTCCCGGGTCCCGGTGGCTGTGGCTGAGGGGTGCGTCTCCCCGATTCCTCCAGCGGGAGACACACACCAGGGGGGACATTCCTCCCCAACCTGGGCCCAGGCCAGGCCCAGCGCGGCTGTGAGCAGGCCTCTGGGTGTCCTCGGCTCCGCCTCCTGGGAGGGGCCAGGCAGGGCTCCCCCCAACCAGACCAGCGCCCGGGAAGGCCCTGAGCCCTGGGAGAAGGAAGGTCACTGGAACCCTGTGCTGAGGACCCCTAACTCGCTTCCTCTTTCCAGGGAGGGCGCAAGCGCAAAAAACCTGGGTTTTTCCAGCTAAAAGGAGAACTGGCCGCTTTCTCACACGAACTAGAGGGAGTGGCTCCAGGGCCTGTCCGCCCCGGGGCAGCCGCACAGGGAGCAGGGAGGACAGTGGCCTGGACCTGGGAGGCCCCAGTTCCATCCTCGGTCGGCCGTGGCCTCCAGTGTTCCGTCTGTAAAATGGGCCAGCTGCCTCCGGCATGAGCGTCACTGTCTGTTCCAGCTCCAACATCCCCAGAGCGAACTAACCCCTCTCTCTCCCTGATACCAACCTGCTTCAGCGAGGTAAGAGCAGGTGGCCTGAGATGGGGCCCGGGGCCCCCCAAATTCTGCACATGAGTAAACAGAGGAGCGGCCGAGAGCACATGCGCCACCGAGAAAAGCCCAGCAGACAGGCCTCTGTGGTGCAGCTTAGAAGAGAAAGCAACCCGAGCCCGGCCACGTGGCTCAGTGGTGAGCGTCGACCTAGGAACCAGGAGGTCACAGTGCATGCGCCACCGCGAAAAGCCCAGCAGACAGGCCTCTGTGGTGCAGCTCAGAAGAGAAAGCAACCTGAGCCCGGCCACGTGGCTCAGTGGTGAGCGTTGACCTACGAACCAGGAGGTCACAGTTCGATTCCCGGTCGGGGCACAGGCCCGGGTTGCGGGCTGGATCCCCCGTGGGGGGCGTGTAGGAGGCAGCCGGTCCATGATTCTCTCTCATCACTGGTGTTTCTATCTCTCTCCCTCTCCCTCCCTCTCTGACATCAATAAAAACACACGTAAAAAGAAAAAATAAAGAAAGCAACCTGGGACCTCATGGCCATCACGCGGAGGACCCAGGACAACGGGAAAGGTAAGCAGAGCGGGGGCAACTGAGCATAAGGCACAGCAACTCACTGCTCCCAGCCGGGCACCCGCGGGCCGTCTCCACGTGCAGCCGCGGGGTGAGGACCGGAGTGTCTCTCAGAGCAGCCGGTCAGTGTGGGCCCTGCTCCGGGGCCTCCCAAGGCTGCCCATCCCACTGGAGGGAGCGGCTGTGGTCCCATGGCCTTCGGAAACCCTGGCGACCCCGCTGACCCCCACTGCCGGTCAACGTCCTCCTCCCAGAGGGTCAGCCGAGGTGAAGAACGCCAACCTTGACCCACAGGCGCCCAGTGACGGCTCCGCGGAGTTTCTGGAAAGCGAGGCGCCGTTCGCAAGCGGCACGTGAAAGAGAGAAGCGAGGGCGCCCGAAACAGTTCTCAGGAGGAGAAAGCTGGGGGCAGGCGACGCGGGGTCATCGTGAACGGAAAGAAGTCTGCAAAGCCCGGACGCGTGGAGGCGTGAGTCACGGCATCCAGAGACCGAGCTGCCCGCCCACCAATGAATATCTATCGCTGCCGGCGGTAAACACAGCCGACCACCCGTTAGTGCCAGCACTTCCCGTCACGTTACGCGTTGGTACATCGGCGGATTCCAGCCAACGACGATGAACGGCTCCCTTTTCCGCTTTAGAAACGGCGAGTCCAGCACCAGCCCCACACGCCTCCCTGGACCCCTCACCCTGCAACTTCAGAGAGAGAACCTCCCAGCAGCTTTCAACGACGTCCTCACAGGAGGACACACGCACACTCACACAAACACACACACACGCATGCACGTGCGCACTCGCACACACACAGGCACACGCACACACAGGCACACACACACACACAGGCACACGCACAGACACAGACACAGACACACACAACGATGAACGGCTCCCTTTTCCGCTTTAGAAACGGCGAGTCCAGCACCAGCCCCACACGTCGCCTCCCTGGACCCCTCACCCTGCAACTTCAGACAGAGAACCTCCCAGCAGCTTTCAACGACGTCCTCACAGGAGGACACACACGCACACGCACACACACACGCATGCACGTGCGCACACGCACACACACAGGCACACACGCACACGCACGCACAGGCACACGCACACATGCACGCACAGGCACACGCACACACACAGGCACATGCACACACACGCGCACACGCGCACACGCACACACACACACGCATGCACGTGCGCACACGCACACACACAGGCACACACGCACACGCACGCACAGGCACACGCACACATGCACGCACAGGCACACGCACACACACAGGCACATGCACACACACGCGCACACGCGCACACGCACACACACACACGCATGCACGTGCGCACACGCACACACACGCACAGGCACACGCACACACAGGCACACACACACAAACACACGCACACACGCACACACGCACACGCACGCACAGGCACACGCACACACGCACGCACAGGCACATGCACACACACGCACGCACACGCACACACAAACACACACACGCATGCACGTGCGCACACGTACACACACGCACAGGCACACGCACACGCACACACACACACGCACACGCGCGCGCGCGCACACACGCACAGACACAGGCACGCACAGTGTTGATACGTTTCCATAATTATCGTCAGGGCCCGGCCGCATGGCTCAGTGGTTGAGCGTCCACCTGTGAACCAGGAGGTCACGGTTCGATTCCCAGTCAGGGCACAGGCCCGGGTTGCAGGCTCAGTCCCCGTGTGGGGTGTACAGGGGGCAGCCGATCCATGATTCTCTCTCATCACTGATGTTTCTCTCTCTCCCTCTCCCTTCCTCTCTGAAATCAATAAAAATATAGGTTTTTTTTTATTGAAACATTGTTGTCAGAATTCGAATCGCAGACACCTCCATGATTAAGTGCTTCCTGAGAAGAGCTGGGCACGGAGCTGAGTACCTGACGGACGAATGACATCGAGGAAACCCCGTGGCAGTGAAAGTGAGCATCAAGGCGGGGACCGGGGACCGGGGATTCAGCACAAGATCGGACTCGGCTTCAAACACGTCACAACGTGTGTCTCTTTCACCGTCAGCAAACGTGTCCCGTGAAGATGAAGACGAAGACGAGATGTGAGGCACGAAGAAGAGAGAGGCACATCTTCAGGGGCCTAATGCCTTGGTTCTCAAACTGTGCGCCGAGGCACCCCAGGGTACCACAGCGAGCAGACAGGGTATTTCGAGTTTCCTGGGGAGAGACGGTGACACTGGGTACCCTGGACGCCTTGAGGACTGGGTCTCGGCCATTCATTCCCTTTCAAAGTCAGGCCTCAGGACAGTCCTTTTGACGAGACCGTATCTCCGTGAACCTGGGTTTCCAGTGGTCTCTGTGCTGCAAGCAAATACACAACCAACGCGGACGTGGGAATGGGGTGGCAGCGTCTGATCCGATTCCGAGATCCGAGAGGCCGGGTGGCACTAGCAGGCGGGCACGTCCCATCCGTAAGTAACTGAGGTTATTAAACGAAGTGAAATAAATGCCTCAGACAATTTTCCTGCGAACGGCTACCAGGAACGAGGTCGTAAGGACACAAGCACCTGTGACGTGCTGGGGCCTCGTGACTGGGTCAAGGGGGCTGCTAGGCAGTGCTCTGGCCTGAGGTCACGTGGCTCTGACTCCCCACGTCTATCCCAGGGCTCCCTGCTCGCCCTCCACTCCCCAAACCCCCTCCCCAGGCCTCTCCGCCCGCCTTGCACGCACAGGCCTGCTCTTCCCGCCTGGCCACGCCGACAACTGTGCGTCAGCACAACGCTGGGCACCAGACAAGCCTTCCCTCTCCTGATTCCTGGGAGCCCAGGCAGGTCTCACCCGCCTGCAGGGACGGAAAACAGCTCGGAGGAGAGGGGGGTCCCCGAGTGTCCGGCTGCCCAGCTGGCGCTCTGCTTGGCGTCCGGGGCCTCCCTTCCAGGTCACGGCCCAGCCTCCAGCCCCCGCAGCCCACGCGGTGGAGGGGGCAGCTCCCCACGTCCGGGCCTGAGAGCACAGGGCCGGGACTCCCATTAACAAGCCAACCCTCTCTCACGGCAAGAACAATCGCACAACCCAATTTCTCGCCGGAGTTGATGGGGAGAGCGGATTCGGAAAACAGGACGCAGTGTGTTCGAGGGGAGAGAGATGAATCCTCCTTTATTCAGCGGGAACTGCATGTTCCCAAAATTCAAATCAGCCTGCAGAGCAGACGGCCCGAAACCAAGGCACTTCAATGCACTGTCCCAGTTCACAGGGCCCAGCGCTCAGCGGGAGCTGGGCCCCTTGTTCCAAAATCAATTAGGAATTCCAGGATGGTCCCAGCAGAGGGTCACATGGGGCCCGGGGGCCACACCAGGGTTTCACCCCCATCGTGCCGGCCCTGCCTGCAGTCCTGACTCATTTGATCTAAAACCCAGAGGGCAGCCCAGGCCGGTCTGGCTCGGTTGGATGGGCATCGTCTAGTGCACCGAAAGGTCACCGTTTCGATTCCAGGTCAGGGCACGTACCCAGCTGTGGGTTCGATCCCTGGTTGGAGTGGGTACAGGAGGCAGCCAATCGATGTTTCTCTCTCACATCGATATTTCTCTCTCTTCCTCCCTCTCCCTCCCTTTGTCTCTAAAATCAATTTTAAAAAAACATATTAAAAACAAAACAAAAATAAAACACAGCTCTAGCCATTTTGGCTCAGTGGATAGAGCGTCGGCCTGCAGACCGAAGGGTCCTGGGTTCGATTCCGATCAAAGGCAGGTACCTCGGCTGCAGCAACCAATCGGTTTCTCTCACATCGATATTTCTCTCTGTCTCTCCCTCTCTCTTACACTCTCTCTAAAACTCAATGGAAACAGCCTCAGGTGAGGATTAAACACAAACAAACACTAAAAACCAGGTGCAGGTACGTGCTGAGAAGATCGCTCTTGGTCAGGAGCTGATGGAGATGCTGCCGGCAGCTGACCAGGGCCCCGGGCAGCCTCCAGGGTGGACAGAGTGCCCGCAGGCAGGGAGGCAGGCACCCACCTCCCATGGGCACGGAGGGGCCTGGCACAGAGGGGCCTGGGCACGGAGGGGCCTTGACAGAGGGGCCTGGCACAGAGGGGCCTGGGCACAGAGGGGCCTTGACAGAGGGGCCTGGGCACGGAGGGCCTGCCAGCTGGATCCCTGCAGCTGCAGAGAAAAGCACAGGAAGGAGAGGCATCACCTGGGAGGAGACAGGAAAGACGCAGCTTCCGTGTCAAAGTGCCCAAGGCCCTGGGACCGAGTCTCGTTCAAATAAACTGGAGCCTCAAGGACCGACTGTCATGATTTCTAAGGCCCCACATTGAACGGGACGACTGTCCTCGCTGCTTTCTGCGCAGAAATAGTAACAGTGGAGGGTTCCGGGGCCCATTTCTCTCCTCTTCACGAACCGAGGAGGAGGGGCCGAGCCTGGAGGCCCAACCCACGCACCTGGACATCCAGGCCCCTCCTTCCGGGATGGCCTCCCCGACGCTCTAGCTCGGAGTGGGAAAAGCTCGCCCTACACCAGACCTCAGGCTATGACTCCCTTCACCACCACCCCCCACGTGCCCGAGTCAGTGATGTTTGTGGGGCTGGGCCACGGCCCGGCAGGTGCGGGAACAGCCGGCAGGTGAGGGCCAGAGGAGAGGCATCACCTGGGAGGAGACAGGAAAGACGCAGCTTCCGTGTCAAAGTGCCCAAGGCCCTGGGACCGAGTCTCGTTCAAATAAACTGGAGCCTCAAGGACCGACTGTCATGATTTCTAAGGCCCCACATTGAACGGGACGACTGTCCTCGCTGCTTTCTGCGCAGAAATAGTAACAGTGGAGGGTTCCGGGGCCCATTTCTCTCCTCTTCACGAGCCGAGGAGGAGGGGCCGAGCCTGGAGGCCCAGCTCACGCACCTGGACGTCCAGGCCCCTCCTTCCGGGATGGCCTCCCCGACGCTCTAGCTCGGAGTGGGAAAAGCTCGCCCTACGCCAGACCTCAGGCTATGACTCCCGCCCCCATGTGCCCGAGGCAGTGATGTTCGTGGGGCTGGCCCACGGCCCGGCAGGTGCGGGAACAGCCGGCAGGTGAGGGCCAGAGCTTCCGGGATGGCCTCCCCGACGCTCTAGCTCGGAGTGGGAAAAGCTCGCCCTACACCAGACCTCAGGCTATGACTCCCTTCACCACCACCCCCCACGTGCCCGAGTCAGTGATGTTTGTGGGGCTGGGCCACGGCCCGGCAGGTGCGGGAACAGCCGGCAGGTGAACTCAATGGAAACAGCCTCAGGTGAGGATTAAACACAAACAAACACTAAAAACCAGGTGCAGGTACGTGCTGAGAAGATCGCTCTTGGTCAGGAGCTGATGGAGATGCTGCCGGCAGCTGACCAGGGCCCCGGGCAGCCTCCAGGGTGGACAGAGTGCCCGCAGGCAGGGAGGCAGGCACCCACCTCCCATGGGCACGGAGGGGCCTGGCACAGAGGGGCCTGGGCACGGAG
>NW_005370403.1:47640-51992 GCF_000412655.1 Myotis brandtii
GGCTGCCTGTCAGTCACAGGCCCCGCAACGCCCTGCGGCCTCCACTCCCCGGGGCTGCGCTTCAAGGGGCTGGAGCTGAGCCTCCCCTCTCGGTCTCCTCGGCCACAAGTGAAACCGGCCTGGCGTGCACGGCCACGCTGAGCTGACCTACTTCGTGCGTCAGGAAGTTTCCACTCGGTTCCGCCACACGGAACCGAGGCTCCTGCAGGCCGGGCGTGTGGCTGGGACTGTCCTCAGGGAGCCGGCTGGCTGCTCAGGTCGCAAACACACGGCTCACTTTCCTCCTGATAAGCATCTGGCCTCCCAGCCCCTGGCGGTTCTCTTCCTGCTGCGCCCTCCTGTCCGCGAGGCCCAGGCGGCGGGAGTGAGGGCTCCATTATGAAGGGGTCTGGACGTGGCCCCCCACCGTCCTCGGTCACCCCCACAGGCCCCTGGTGGGGGGGACAGCCTGGGGCTGGGGGCCAAGGGGCGAGAAGGGAGAGGGGCATGACCTGCAGTGAAGCCAGGCCCTGCCTCCGGGACCTCAACACCCCTTCCTGGGACGGAGAGGCCCGCGGGCAGGACACAGTTGGCCCAAGGGCACTGGGAAGCCACTGGGAAGCCACAGTCCACCCAACACAGCGTCCGGACCAGAAAGTCCCCTACCAGAAAACCCCCGACTTCAGACCAGAAACCAGAGGCAGGCTGCCCTGGGGCCACCAGGGGCAGAACCAGGAGTCAGTGACAGACAGCTGGGAAGCCCCAACAGTGGGGGTTGAACCACAGCCTCCAGGTGGCCCTGGAATCAAAGAAGCCTCCAGAAGAGCGTGAGCCCGAGACCACGGGGCTCGGTCCGGCTCTGCCTCCTCCTCCTGGGGCCTTGGGCAGTGTCACTTCTCAGAGCTTCATCTGCTTCCTCAGCTGGAAAACGGGGAGACGCCCCCCCCCACTCCCATCCAGGAGGGCGATGGGAGAGAACAAGGCAGCCCGGCCAGCGAGGCTCAGGGGTGGAGGTCGACCTAGGAGCCAGGAGGTCAGGGTTCCATTCCTGGTCGGGGCACAGTCCAGGGTTGCAGGCTCATCCCCACTAGGGGGCGTGCAGGAGGTGGCCAATTGATGTTTCTGTCTCTCCATCCCTCACCCTTCCTCTCCCTCTAAAAATTCAATAAAAATATATTTTAAAAAAAGAACAAGGCAGGCCCATGACACAGCCAGCACCGGGGACGCCTCCCAGAAGCACCCAGGGAGGCAGCTCTCCAGCCCCTGTTCTGTGCAAGGCTGTCCTGGAGCCCTGAACCCTGAGCCCTGTGCCCTCAGGCCTCCGGCCGGTGGAGCCTGTGCCAGGGAAAGGCCTGGGCTGCTGAACGCTGAGCCTGTGTCCTCCGTGCCCAGCTGGCAGCCACCTGCCAGGGCAGCCTCGACCGGCAGAGCCCTCCTGTCCCCCAGCCCCACGGCACGGCGCCTGCCACTCAGAATGCTGGCCCCGAAGAGAGGGCTGCCCTAGCCACGGCGCGAGCCGACAGCTGCTGGACGATCGCTGGAACCGTTCCAGGGCCACGTGACGGGGAGCTTGCGGGCTGGTCGCGCCAAACCCTGGGAAAAGACCAGCTCAGCACACGGGCCGGCTGCCTCCTCCAGACCCGATTGCACAACCGGTTACAACAAGCCCCCGAGGCCTCAGCGTTGCACAAGGCGCTGACTCACTCTTCGCACTTGGAAACGCTCAGGGTTCCAGCCACAGCCCCGAGCCCTCCGGGACCAGCATGCGGCGGGGGACGTGACCGCCTCCGGGTGGGGGGCCAGCCGCTGCCAGACTCCGCGGAGAAGTCTTCGCACAAAATATGCTTATTTGACAACTTGTCCAGGAATCTGACCTCCTCGAGCATCTGTGGCCGCCCACGCTGTTTCTCTTCCCTGGGGCGTGACAGCTCTCTCCTCAGGAGGACTGTCCAAGGCGGGGACACCCAGCAGGCCTGGTTCCCACGGTCTCGGGGCTCCCGCTCCGTCTCCGGGGCCTCACAGACAGCAGGGAAAGCCCAGGCAGCCCAGACTCGGGTCTTCATTCAAGACAAGTCGCAGCCCAGCCGGCGTGGCTCCGTGGCTGAGCGTCGACCTAGGAACCAGGAGGTCACGGTGCAATTCCCACTCAGGGCACAGGCCCGGGTTGCAGGCTTCATCCCCTGTAGGGGGCGTGCAGGAGGCAGCCGGTCCATGGTTCTCTCTCATCCTTGATGTTTCTCTCTCTCTCTCCCTTCCTCTCTCTGAAATCAATAAAAACATATTTAAAACTATATATTTTTTTAAAAAGCAATTGAAATGGCTGCACACGAGCCCACAGCTGCTGGACGATCGCTGGAACCGTCCCGGGGCCACCTGACGGGGAGCTTGCGGGCAGGTCGCGCCAAACCCTGGGAAAAGACCAGCTCAGCACACGGGCCGGCTGCCTCCTCCAGACCCGATTGCACAACCGGTTACAACAAGCCCCCGAGGCCTCAGCGTTGCACAAGGCGCTGACTCACTCTTCGCACTTGGAAACGCTCAGGGTTCCAGCCACAGCCCCGAGCCCTCCGGGACCAGCATGCGGCGGGGGACGTGACCGCCTCCGGGTGGGGGGCCAGCCGCTGCCAGACTCCGCGGAGAAGTCTTCGCACAAAATATGCTTATTTGACAACTTGTCCAGGAATCTGACCTCCTCGAGCATCTGTGGCCGCCCACGCTGTTTCTCTTCCCTGGGGCGTGACAGCTCTCTCCTCAGGAGGACTGTCCAAGGCGGGGACACCCAGCAGGCCTGGTTCCCACGGTCTCGGGGCTCCCGCTCCGTCTCCGGGGCCTCACGGCAGGGAAAGCCCAGGCAGCCCAGACTCGGGTCTTCATTCAAGACAAGTCGCAGCCCAGCCGGCGTGGCTCCGTGGCTGAGCGTCGACCTAGGAACCAGGAGGTCACGGTGCAATTCCCACTCAGGGCACAGGCCCGGGTTGCAGGCTTCATCCCCTGTAGGGGGCGTGCAGGAGGCAGCCAGTCCATGTCTCTCTCATTGATGTTTCTCTCTCTCTCTCCCTTCCTCTCTCTGAAATCAATAAAAACATATTTAAAACTATATATTTTTTTAAAAAGCAATTGAAATGGCTGCACATCTGTTTCTCTCCCCTTTTCCTTTCTCTAAGACAGGGGTCCTCAAACTTTTTAAACAGGGGGCCAGTTCACTGTCCCTCAGACCGTTGGAGGGCCGGACTATAGTTTTAAAAAAAACTATGAACAAATTCCTATGCACACTGCACATATCTTATTTTGAAGTAAAAAAACAAAACGGGAACAAATACAATATTTGTATTTGCATGTGGCCCGCGGGCCGTAGTTTGAGGACCCCTGCTCTAAGACATGTAAGGACTCAGGAGGGACCTCGCTCCTGGACCCCGGGCGGCAGCGAGGGGGCGGCAGCGAGGCCCGGGCTCACGGAGCTGGCACGTCACCGCTGTGCTCCCCCAGGGACCCCAGCAGCCACCACAACGCTGAACGAAGCCCGAGGCCACATGCATCGGATGACAGCCTTGGCTTTACCCATCCATCATTTTAAAAAGGAAAAGAGCTTTTAAAGCAGCCAGCCTGGCCTCCCCCCTTCCCCCCCTCCCCCCGCCCTGCCAAGGCCCGGGAGGTTGGCGACCGGTCACCTGGGCAGGTGAGAGCCAGGACGGGCCAGTGCCAGAGCCACACCAGCCGCCGGCCCCCGCCCAGCGGCCTCCCAGGAACCCTCGGCCCTGCCCAGTCCAATTCCTTCTTCGAATCGAGCCCGGCCACAGCTGTTCATCCACTGAGAATAACGCTCCTGGGAAGTCTGATTTCTCAGTCCCAGGCACGAACTGCGACCAGATGCCACAGCTCCGACCGGCCGCCTGGCGCAGAGTCCGGCCCACAGCCTGCCGTCGCGTCCAACCAGTGAGCTCATGGCCCCACAATCGCTCCCTGAAGGCAGTTATTTTTTAATGTATTTTTATTGATTTCAGAGAGGAAAGGAGAGAGAAACTTCAATGGTGAGAGAGACGCTTGGATCGGCTGCCTCCTGCACACCCCCCACTAGGGATCGAGACCACCACCCGGGCCTGTGCCCTGACCAGGAATCCAACCGTGACCTCCTGGCTTATAAGTGGCCGCTCAGCCCCTGAGCCATGCCGGCCGGGCAGATGCTCTTTTTTGAAAGGCGACACAGTCCACCACCCAGAGACCCCGCACGCCTCCCGAACGCTGCCCACCAGCCCAGGCACCTCCCTGTGGCAGGCCCCGCCTCCCTGTCCTCACTCCCTGCTCCCGACACTCCCTCAGGATCCCGGAAACCCTGGGCCCCTCGTGTCTTGGAGGCTCCGTCCTCATCCCCGGGC
>NW_005370403.1:52099-53833 GCF_000412655.1 Myotis brandtii
AGCCACAGCAGGCCAGCTCCCCTCCCCTCAGTGCCAGCAATGACCGCTGCAGGCCGGGCGGCAGCTGAATGAAACCTTGGCTCCGGGCTCCTGCCCTCGGGGGCACCTCTGGGAGGCCGAGGGCCGCGTGTTAGCGTGTTAGCCGCACACGGGTGATAAGCTGAGCCTTCCACTAGGAATAAGGCTTGATGGCTGTGTCTCTCAGGCACCTGTTTCCTCATTCATTCATTCCTTCCTTCATTCCTTCCTTCACTCATTCATTTCTTCCTTCATTCATTCCTTCCTTCCTTCATTCGTTTCTCATCCATGCACAGGTGCCTCCTCTGAGCCGGGCAGGCGGACGGACGCACAGGGTGCCGGGCACACTGCGTGCGGAGCTCCCCACACATTCTCAGGAAGCGGAGGGTGAACACAGGCGCACCCTCTGCCTCTCCTCCTGCTCCAGGCCACTCGCCTGCCCCCGGGAGCTGCTGCGGCCTCAGGCCAGCGGGAGAGGGCCTGCCTCCCCCACACGCCGACTGTGGCACTGCCAGGCCTGAGCAGCTAAAGGACTCCACCTCCCTGGCCATCCACCAGGTGCCCGAAGGGCCAGTTACTCAGGCCCGGCGCAGCGAGACCACCAGCAGGCACGGCTGGGCAGTGTTGACAAAAACATGCCATGTGCTTTCTAAGTCATCGCCTCCCACCCAGATGCCACAGCAGCTCAACCCTGTGCCCGGGGTGTGCGTCGCTCCCACTGCCAGGCGCGTCCCCTGCCAAGCGCGTCCCCTGCCAGGCGCGTCCCCTGCCAGGCTTCCTGAGAGCGGCTCTGGTTCCGGAACATCCGCATACACAGCGCAGCCCGACCTCTCTGCCCGGGGCTCTGCGCCAGCCGCCTGGGTCCCTCCCGCCACCTCCTCAAATGTCCGGGTCCTGCGCCACCCTAAGCAGGGTTCTGCTCGGGCTGTTGCCTGCCCAGCTGGGATGCACTTCCCAGCCTTCTGCAAACTTCCTCCATCCGGCCCGACGCCCTCGCAGCTCTGGGCTGAGCACCGGCTGGCGCACCCTGCGTCAGGCTGTCTGGGTTCAAATCCAGGCTGGTGGCCGCGGGCGAGGAGTTCCACCTCAGTCCTCGTGCACCAGGGGCACCAGGCAGACTCCTCCTCCTGAGGCTGAGGGCCACCTGAGGGCCCAGGCGCGACACCCCGGCACAAGGACGGGGCACAGGGTGGGCACCCCAGGCGTGCGTTTCCTGCCATCGGGTCCCTGCAGGTCCCTGCGCTGAGGGTGGGCACCCGTCCCCCAGGGGAAGAGGCCCTCCCAGTCCTCCTGCACGGCTGGACCTTCCTGTCCGTGCACCACACCGCCGGCCAGTCAGTTATATTCCCGCTGAAAACCCAGACGAGCCCTGCGGCCCCCTGGCTCCCTGCCTGCACTGCCCGCGGAGGAGGCAGCGTGTGGCCGCAGCGGGGACAGGGCTGCCCCTACCAGGCTGCACTGGCACAGCTGAACTCGCATTGTTTTCCACACGGTCTCTCTGTCTGGAGGGGAGCCTCGCTCTAGGAGATCGAGAGAGAGAGAGAGAGAGAGAGAGAGAGAGAGAGAGGTTCTCTGCCCTTGGCCCCCACCCCCAGGAGCTGCTTGTTGACACGAAGACGTGTGAGCGGGACTCTCCTCTCCACCCCGCACCTCGCCTCCCCTCCCCATTTCCTGGCCCAGAACCCGGGAGGCCGGCGGGCGGGCGGGAGGGCAGCA
>NW_005370403.1:55274-59333 GCF_000412655.1 Myotis brandtii
GTGAGAGGTGGGAGGAGCTGCTGGGGGGGGAGGGGTGGGAGGAGCTGCTGGGGGGAGGGGGGGGGGGGGGGGCGCGGGGGGGGGGGGGGGCAGAGGGCTGGGCTGGTGAGTTTTCACCCTCGAGATGATTTATAAACACGGTTGTTTTTAAATAAAATGGCTCGCCTTTGCTCTTCCACTTGAGTATTTGGTGCATCTTTGGGGACAGACGTGAGTCACTGGGGGGGGGGGGGGGGGGGGGGGGAGTGACCTTGGAGGAGGGTCCCCAAACTGGGCGGCCCCCAGGCCGCGTGGGGCAGGTGGAATAAGCTCCAGGCGCCGAAGTCGCATGAAGAACAGGAAATCGGTCGGAACCTGGCCGGGGCCTGTGATCGATCTTTCCGTCCTAACATCTCCGCACCTAGAAATAGTGCTGCTTGTTTTAATAGATTTGTATGGATTTCAGAGAGGAGGGGGGAGGGAGGGAGAAACATCAGTGATGAGAGAGAATCGCGGATCGGCTGCCTCCTGCACCCCCCCCACTGGGGATGGAGCCCACAACCCGGGCCTGTGCCCTGACCGGGAATGAACCCTGACCTCCTGGTTCATAGGTCAGCCAGCGCTCACCACCGAGCCACACGGCCGGGCTCCACCCTGTTTCTGTGCAGCTGGGCTGAGTGAGGCCTGAGCGCTCGCAGCCCTCACGCGGCTCAGGTGCTGCTGACCCCTGGCCTGGAGACCCTCTGGGTAACACGGACTAAGCGTGTCCCCGGCGGGTCCCGTCCCTTCTCTGCTCCCACCCTGGGTGGGCCTGGGGGAGAGGCCAGGCTGGGGGCGTCTGCAGAGACCCCAGGGCAAGTCTGGGGGAGGGGTGGGAGCTGGGGGCCCGTGGGGGGGACAGACCCCACTGCTCGCCTCGCTGAGCATGTAGGGACGCCGTGTTCATGGGGCAGGGACATGGTCAGACCCCGCCGGTCCCTCCTCGGCCACAGCCGTCCGAATGGAGACGGTGCTGTGCTGGGGGCAGGGGCGTGACCAGTGATGCGGATGCTGTCCCCTGGCCCAGCAGCTGCCATTGGCTCAGGCCGGGGGAGGAGTCTTTTCTAAGTCCCACCGAGGTGCCCGGGGCTGGGACACCCCAAGAACTCTGCTCCCAAAGCCGACGGCCGCAGGACGGGCATTCTCTCCCGGTCACTGCTCCTTCCCTGCTGTCCATGAGCCTCGCCCACCCGTGAGCTCTGTAAACCGCTGACACCCAGACCTTGGGCGAAACTTGACTCAGTTCCGTAAATGACGGAATCGGGTCGGCGCCGGTGTTCTGATTTGGGTCACTTCACTGCGGTTGCGTGAGAGAGTGGGCGGGGTGTTGTTGTTGTTTAAAGAAGATGCTGAAGAATTTAGAGGTAAACGTCCTCCGTGTCTCATTTCATTCTTGAATGTCTCCGAGGTTGAGAATGATTAAGCAGGTGTGGTTGAGATGTAGGGAGACAGGTTAAGGGTAATGAGAGTTTGGTACTGGCTGTGCAACTTTTCTCTAAACCTAAACTGGTTTCAAAATTAAAAGCAAAAAACTTTTTAAAAGGAAAAATTAGGCCTGGCCAGCGTGACTCATTGGTTGAGCGTTGTCCTTGCACCAAAATGTCACCAATTTGATTCCCGGTTGGGGTGTGTACGGGAGGCAACTGATCAGTTTCTCTCTCCCTCACTCCCTCCTTAAAATAATAATAATAATAATAAAACATTTTTTAATGATTATAGTATTTTTTAAAGGAAAAAAATACCCCATCAACGAATCAAAAACTTAGAGGAGCTGAGGAGGCCCCCAGGGCCACGTGATCCGACGTCAACAAAGCAGGACCACAAGGAGACACCTCTTCACATCCGATCTCTGGCCGGAACCACAGACCAGGGGAAAAGCAGAGGTGACAGGATGGGGAGGACGGAACACGGTGCGGCCACTTGAACAACGGTCTGGCCAGTCCTCCAATAAAGTCACCATGTGACCCCGCAGTCCCGCGCCTCGGCACACGCCAGAGAAGCCAGACCACGTGACCACACAGACCCGTGCTCAGATGCTCAAAGCAGTATCCCCCCCCCCCCAAAGGCGGCAATGCCCCCACGTGCAGCGGCTGTGCCCTATCTGTGCAGCGGACAGTTACGAAGCCGGGAAAAAGGGCGACGTGCTGGAAATGCCCCAGCGTGGCGACCTCGGAAACATCACCCTGAGAGGAAGAAGCCAGGCACAAAGACCCCAGACCCATGACTCCATTCACATGAAATGTCTGGGCCGGGGAAAGAGAGAGAGAGAGAGAGAGAGAGAGAGAGGGAGAGATGGAGATGGAGAGAGAGGGACTGGTGGCTGCTTAGGGCTGGGGTGAGGGCAGAGAGGCCGTCGCTGCAGGGTAGGGGTTCTTTCTAAGGTGATGAAATTGGTTGTGGTGGTGGGTGCAGGTGTGTGTGAGTGCACCGAAAGCCTTCGCGTGTGTCCACTTCCACAGTGAACGGCATGGTCTCTGAATCACATCTCAACTAAAAAAACAAACCAACAAACCCAGGGGGTGCCAGGGTTTCAGGGACCCCGAGCCCAGGCTGAGCCCACTGGCGGCCTTGGCCTTGTCGTGACGTCATGTGGATGTGTTTACAGGCCTGTCGTTCCCCGGCCAGGGTGACTCCTCAGAGACCCAGACTCGGCGGCTGGGAATTCCATCTGCAGCTCCCAGCCCTTCAACCAGCCCGTCTGTTCCGATGAACTCCCCGTGGCCGGCCCAGGGGCTGGGTGTGGCCTGGAGCCCGGAGCCCGACTGTCCCACTGTGCCCCCGCCTCCCAGCCCCACGGCGGGCACTGGGCACCTGCCACCTCTTTGTCCAGTTAGAAGCTCGCAGCGGGAGCAGGTACAGCTTTCAGGTTAATCCATGTTTATCTTGATTTTTATTTCCTTTCTTCCCTGAAATTGGTCCCAGAGCCCCAGGCGCATTCTCCCCGAGGAGAGGGGTAGGGTGTGGTCTCTGCCGCCCATGGCGATGGCTGGGCGCCAGGGCTGCAGTAGCTGACGGGGCCTCGGATCCTGAGCCAGCACCAGCCGGGTCATGCGGGGCGGGGCTGGCTTCCGGGTGGTTCTGGGCCTGGGGCTCAGCCCCCGGAGGCCTGGGCGTTATCTCAGACTGAAACCGTCTCTGTGACCCACAGGCCCCAGGCTCCTCCTCAGGTGACCGGGTGCTGATTACAACTGTGGCCCCGAGGCTGGACCCCTACGTGCGGGGAGGGAGGTGGCTGAGTCAGGGAGCCGGGTGGCGCCAGGCTGAGTCACAAGAAAGGAGGAAAGGTCACGGTCAAGACGTGGGCAGCGTGGGCAGCGATGAGCACTGCAGAGCCGCTGGCCCGCGGGCAGCCCTTGGCCACGGGTGGGGATTGGATTCGGCCTTGCTCCTGCTGGGGAAACGCTAGCCGGGCCCCAGCGATGCGTCTGCGGCAGCAGCTAATGGCTGTTCTACCCGCAGCTTAAGGACAAGATGGACCCAGGCCAAGCTGTGGTGTCAGCACAAATCCCAGGACGAGGGAAGCTGGGCCCGAGCGGGTTCGAGTCAGCCCCTCCCCGGGCTCGGGGACCCAAGGCCACGGCCGGGGAAGCTGCAGCGCCAGGACCCGGTCCCAGGGCCCGAGGCCACGGAAGGGACCACGGAGGGAGCTGGTGTCGGAAAACTGCCTCAGGGCTTGAGGGCAAAGGGGCCACGTGCTCACCGGACTGACTCAGGGCAGGCTGACGTGAGGCCTTGCAAAGCGGAGACCTAAAGTGGCTGCAAAGGGCCCGACAGGAAAACCTCTCATTAAAGAGCCGTCCGTGGCGGGTAGTCACGTCCGCGGCCGGCGTCCTCCCTGGCAAGGTCAGTCTCGCCCTCACTGAGCCTGTGGTCTGCGTCTGAGATAACGCCTGTGAAACGGTCACTTGTGCTTCCTTCTCTGGACCCTCAGGGCACCAATGGCTCCAGGGCGGAGGCCACAGGCTCCCCCGTGGTTCGGTTCCCTTGCTCACTGCTGACTGCGAGCCATCGGCACCCACCGGAGTGAAGAAGCCTGCGTCC
>NW_005370403.1:59381-61186 GCF_000412655.1 Myotis brandtii
CCCAGATCTCAGAGCTTCCCCCCTTCGCTTTCTCCCGCCTCCCTTGCCTGTCACCAGTGGGTTTCGTTAACCCCCTGGCGTCTCCCCTTTGGATGTAAAGGTTAAAGGGGAAACCCGCCGTTCCCCGGAGCACTCTCCCTACACTGAGATCCTGCTTCCCGCAATTGTCAACCGTTTGGCTCAAATAAACTCACAAAATTCTTCACAGGTTTGAATGCTTCCTCCCTGAACAGAGTCCACTCGGGGGCTCACAACCTGATGTTTTTCATGTGAAAATAATTTGCAGGGAGACGGAGAAACAGGGTGGAATAGAAACATTCTCAGAAATTATAAGTGACAATATTGACAAGAGATAAAAAGAACTTTCCCCCCCTGGGAGCCAGAGACCAGGCACTCGCGGGGGCTTCCCGGAGGCGGGGCTGGGCCGTGACCTCTGAGTCCCTGGAGGCCAGGAATTTCCAAAAGGATGGGGGGGGGGGGCAGGGGCTCCCTGCGCCCACAGTGAGCGGGTTCTCGCTTCTAAGGGAACACAGGCCACGCAGCGCATTCTCCTTTCTCCGCAGCCACTGCTGCAGGACAGGCCCCGGGCACTCCGTGTCCCTCGCAGCACCAGCCACGTGAGGAAACCTGAACGTTAATGCCAGGAGGGCTCCTGCTGGAAAAGGGGACACGCCCTCCCCGCCAGACGGCGGCGGCCACAGGACTCGCTGGCCTGCTGCACGGCCGGGGCTCAGCTTAAATTGTTTATGCAGAGTGGGCACCTCTCCAGGTCCCCAATACGGGCCTGTCCGTCTAGAACAGCGGTTCTCAGCCTGTGGGTCGCGACCCCTTTGGCGGTCGAACGACCCTTTCACAGGGGTCGCCTAAGACCATCCTGCATATCAGATATTTACATGACGATTCATCACAGTAGCAACATGACAGTTATGAAGTAGCAACGAAAATAATTTTATGGTTGGGTCACAACTTGAGGAACTGTATTTAAAGGGCCAGAAGGTTGAGAACCACTGATCTAGAAGACTATCAAGCCCTGGCTGGTGTTGCTCAGTAGATAGAGCGTCGGCCTGTGGACTGAAGGATCCCGGGTTCGATTCCCCATCAGGGCACGTGCCCAGGTTAGGGCTCGATTCCCAGCACGGGGCGTGCACGAGGCAGCCGATCCATGATTCTCTCTCATCTTTGATGCCTCTATCTCTCCCTTTCCATTCCTCTCCAAAGTCAATAAAACTGTATTTTTTAAAAAAGAACTACTTAAAAAAAAGAAAAAAGATGCCGATCTCGGCCACAACTCCCCACCATGACGCGCTTCTCGTTACAAATGATGCTGGACCATCCCACGTGTCCGTCTCTGAGTCTGCAAGGCCGCCAGGGCCGGGCAGCCTCCTCGGAGCTGGTCAGGCGTGGTGTGTGGCCCCTTTCCGTCCACGCTGACCACGCTGACCACGCTGACCACGCAGGCCAAGAGCGTGGCCTCGGCGCCCACAGCAGCGGCTGCCACACTGTGCCCCACGCAGGAGTGGCTGTCCCCCTCCCACCCCCGGGTCTGCACGTCGCTTCCCGCCTTGTTTACGTCTCTGGAATCCACGGAGAGCTAGATTGGGCTGCTTCCGTTGCCGAACATTTCCCGCATCTTGAAGATGCTCCAGTCCCCAGGAGCCGGTGAGAGGCCGGGCAGGGAGAGAGCTGGGGCGTCGGGCTGTGTTGTGGGGGAGCTGGGGGGAAGGGCAGCCCCTCAGAGAGAGCGGCATCTTCAGGGAAGGAACGGGGCGGAGTGGGAAGGCGAAGGGGACCGGTCGCTTTGGGCG
>NW_005370403.1:70567-71761 GCF_000412655.1 Myotis brandtii
GAAGCCCGACCCAGCGCCGAGCGGCCCGGACTGAGCAGCAGTCACGGCAGCGCTGGATCTCAGGTTCTTGCTCAGAAACCGCACGCTGCGCCCCGAATTCCGGTTCTTCAAAGACTCGGAGGACGGTGGACGAAACGGGGCCACACGCTGACCTGCGAGCTCAGGGGAGGCCTGCGGGCGCCCGGCCAAGCCAGAGCCCTCAGGTGCGCGCGGAGGACGGTGTGGAATGAAAGCTTCGTTAAAAAGGAGCTCGGGGGAGTGGTCACGTCCCAGGCCGGTGTCCCTGACAGAGACCAGCGTCCACCTGCGCTGAGTGTTACCTTTTGCATCTAAGATAAGCCCTGCGGAGGGCCGGGGTCACAGAACGGCCCTTCTCCCGACCCCTCGGGCACAGCGAGTGGCAGGAGGGAGGCCACATGTTCGGTCCCTCACGTTACTGTCGTGTTCATTGGACTGTGAGCTGTCCTGCACCCCCCTGTGTAAGGAAGCACGTGCCCGTCATTTCACTCACCCGATCCCAGAGGCCCCCCGCGCTTTCTCCGCCTCCTCGTCGACCAGCCATGGGTTTCCGACCCCCTTACGTCTCCTCCTCTGACGGTGACGTGTGGAAAGCTGCCATTCTCGGGGCGCTGTCCCAGCCCCTGGATCCTGCTTCCCGGCCATTGCCCACCATTTGGCTCAAATAAACTCACACATGTTCCAGGTGTGAATGGTCTGTACTTCATCACCATCAGGTGAACGAACACAGGCTGGGGCTGCGTGGGCAGGAGGAGTGGCCACGTGACCAGGCGGGAGTATAATTCCGATTCCTTTCCAAAAGCTGAAGAGCATCGTCCAGCCTCCTTCGGCGAAGCTGGAACAAAACCGCAAGAGCGACGAAGACGCGAACCCCCAGCACGGAAAGTACAGGCCTGCCCCCTTGATGCAGGAACCCCAATAAAACAACAGCGAACACCCAGCACGGAAAGTACAGGCCTGCCCCCTTGATGCAGGAACCCCAATAAAATGACAGCGAACACCCAGCAGCAACTTACAAAGCAGCCGGCGTTTCTCCCAGAAACCGGACGACAGTTAAATATTAGAAAATAAATGAGCCCGATTCACCGGATGAGTCATCCGGGGCGGGGACGGTTCCCACAGACGCCGCGTTCCCGGGACCAGCACCTGCCCCCCTCCCCACAGCAGCGCCCCCCG
>NW_005370403.1:72210-73072 GCF_000412655.1 Myotis brandtii
GACGGGTGGGTCATCCCCGCACCAAATGCCCCGCCTTCCGCCTTCGGAGATCTTGCTTCTGCTGCCGCCACTGCCCCCTCTCTGCTCCCACTGCTGCTGACCCCTGGGAGCTCTGGCCCATGTGGCTCAGTGGTGAGCGTCCACCTAGGAACCAGGTCACCGTTGGATTCCGATCAGGACACGGCCCGGGTAGCAGGCTCCATCCCCAGTAGGGGACGTGCAGGAGGCCCCCAATCCATGATTCTCTCTCGTCATGGATGTTTCTCTCTCTCTCCCTCTCCTTTCCTCTTTGAAGTCAATACAAATATATATATTTTAGAGACAGCGGTTTGCCCGCACCAGTCCACACCTGCTCCTACGAGGACACCGATGGCTCCTCTCCTTGAGGAGGAGCTGCCGGTGAGGCGTCTCGTCACCCTCCTCCTTGTCCCTCCTCGCGTGGCTCCACATCCCCACTCTCCCCACCCTGCGAACCCTGAGTGCCACAGGGACCCAGGCCACCAGCAGGGTGTGTGGGAAGGTCACAGAGGAATGGCCGGCCCTGGACCAGAGGACCCGTTTGGAAAGAACAGTAGCCCTGGCCGGTGTGGCTCCGCGGACAGAGCGTTGGACAAAGGGTCCGGGTTCCTCGGCTGCAGGCTCCTCCCAGCCCGGGCCCTGGTCAGGGTGCGTGCAGGAGGCAACCGATCGATGTTTCTCTCACATGGATGTTTCTGTCTTTCCCTCTCTCTTCCACTCTCTCTAAAATCAATGGGCAACTATCGCCGGATGAGGATTTAAAAAAAGAATCGTAAATAAGGCTCCTCGGGGTACAGACTCCACGCGCTGTGAAGTCCTGGCGAGTCCCCGCGCCCCCCCCCAC
>NW_005370403.1:73251-79208 GCF_000412655.1 Myotis brandtii
CCGTGTAAAAGTCAGCTTGGAAGAGAGGGAAGCAATGAACCCTTAAGGGAACAATTTAAAATTTTCCGGGACAATTTGGACCCTTCAAATTCTAAAGGAACATTCTACAAACGTATCGTCATGTCGTGGTGTTTGCTCAGCTTCGCCCTCCCTCCCGGGCCCTCAGACCTCGCCGTCTCCAATTCCAGGCCACTGTAGTTTTCCAGGCTTGATTTTATCACGTGTTGCACTTTATTGTTGTTTTTTAATGTATTTTTACTAGAGGCCCAGTGCACGAATTCGTGCACAGGTGGGGTCCCTCGGCCTGGCCAGCGATCTGGGTCGATGGGGGCCCATCTCGCCCAGTCCCAATTGGGGCCAATGGGGGCAGGAGGTTGGCTGTGGGAGCACACTGACCACCAGGGGGCAGCTCCTGCATTGAGCGTCTGCCCCCTGGTGGTCAGTGTGCATCATTGCGACCGGTTGTTCGGGCATAACAGTCGCTTAGGCTTTTATATATATATATAGATTGCTTTCAGAGAGGAAGGGAGAAGGAGAGATAGAAACATCAATGATGAGAATCATGGATCAGCTGCCTCCTGCACGCCCACACTGGGGATCGAGCCCGCAACCCGGGCATGTGCCCTGACCGGGAATCAAACCGTGCCCTCCTGGTCGGGTTGACACTCAACCACCGAACCACGCTGGCCAGGAACGTGTTGCACTTTGCATCTCTGCAAATTCCTGGTCGGGTCTTCATCGTCTTAGGTTTCCTGTGTGCTGCGCACTGTAACCTGAAGGTGCAGAGTTCGACCCGGACACCAGGCTACAAGAACCGTCTCCACAGTCTGTTCCAGGGCAAGACTCAGGCACCATGAGGCTGTTTTAATTCCGTCCTCAGGCTGGCAGCCTTAGCTTACATAACGCCACATGTCAGAGCCTACATCTCTCAGGGAGGCAGTGATCACATTGGCTATTACTGCTCCTCCAATATTGAATTTAATATATGTATAGAAATCTATCCCTTTGAAATACAAACACTATTCTGGAAAACGAAAGCAGATTGAATGAAAATTCAGCTCGGTTAGTAATCTGGAGAAAATGCATGTAAACAAAGGGTTGATTGCAGGGCTTCTACTGAGGCGGTAATACCAGGATGGACCAGTGCCCAACTTTGGTATAAAACAGGTAGGATTTTAAACATCATGAGATTTGGGGCAAGTGACTCCGTTTATTTCCAAGGCTGTGGAACGGGCAGTGGGGGGCCCACAGGAGGGCAGCAGTGGGGACCCTCGTGCTGACGGATGCCCGGGATCCTGATGGGATCCTTGTCAATGTGCTGGTTCTGTTTTACTCGTTTCTCAGTGTTATCCTTGGGAAAACGGACCACAGGGCATACAAGAGCTCTGAGGTTTCCTCGTAACATTGAATTGAGTACAATTATCTCAAAAAAGAACTTAAAGAGGTCATTTGCATATCTTCTCCAATCTTCTATGAGCAAAATAACGTGAAAGACTCCACAATTGCTTTTTTTATGAGACTGACGCGCTGCCCACTGCGCCAAGAGGGCCGCCCACAATTGCTTTTTTTAAATTTTTATTTCTTTAAAAATATTTTTGTTGACTTCAGAGAGGGAGAGGGAAAGATAGAAACATCAATGATGAGATCATTGGTAGGCTGCCTCCTGCACACCCCCCCCCCCCCCTCACCCCCTGCCAGGATCGACCCGGAACCCGGGCATGTGCCCTGGCTGGGAATCGAACCCTGACCTCCTGGCTCATAGGTTGACGCATGGCCCAATTGCTTTAAATTTTGCGATGACACAACCAGAAGGTGGCACCACTACCACATGACTAATGACATTCATTTTAAACATCTATGATAATAGAAGGGTAATATGCTAATTAGACTGGACATCTTCTGGACGTCCTTCCTGATGAAGCCGGGGCCAGAGGGAAGCCAGCCCGGGTCTTGGGTGCCTGCCGAAGGGAAGCCGGTGCTGGCAGCTGGGGGAAGGAAGGCCTATTCTTGCACAAATTTTCGTGCATCGGGCTTCTAGTCCTATCTAATAAAAGACAAAAGGGTAACTGACCGTACCTTCGCTATGCTTCCCATTGGCTAATCAGGGCGATATGCAAATTAACTGCCAAGAAAGATGGTGGTTAACCACCAAGAAAGATGGCGGTTAATCGCCAACAAAGATGGCGGTTAATTTGCATACGTAGGCGCCAAGCAATGGAGCGAAGCCGGCTGGCCCCGGGCAGGAGCAGCGAACGAAGGCCGGTGTGGCGAAAGAAGAGCAAAGGGGGAAGCCCGCCGCACCGGACTCTGCCACGTCCCCGGGGCCCGAGCACAGTGAGCAGCAAGGAGCTAAGCCCCTCACCCGCCGCGCCAGCGAGCGAAGGCCTGGGTTCCGGGCGCCGGAGGAAAACTGGTGCCAGCAACAAGGGTAAGGGGCCCCCAAGGGGCCCCAGACTGCGAGAGGGCACAGGCCGGGCTGAGGGACCCACCCGAGTGCACAAATTTTTGTGCACCAGGCCTCTAGTCCTATATAATAAAAGGCTAATATGCAAATCAGTAAGAACGATTGGTTGCTATGACGTGCACCGACCACCAGGGGGCACTCAATGCAGGAGCTGCCCCCTGGTGGTCAGTGCGCTCTGTGGGAGCGCCGCTCAGCCAGAAGCCAGGCTCAAGGCTAGCGAACGCAGCAGCAGTGGCGGGAGCCTCTCCCGCCTCCGCAGCAGCACTAAGGATGTCCAACTGCTGGCTTAGGCCCGCTCCCCATGGGCCTAAGCCCACTGTCAGACATCCCCCGAGAGCTCCTGGACTGCGAGAGGGCGTAGGCCAGGCTGAGGGACACCCCCCCACTCCCCTCCCTCCAGAGTGCACATTCGTACACCAGGCCTCTAGTGTCATAATAATGGAATACTATGATTTTATCAATGAAAATTCAATGCTAACCCCAACTCAGCCACATTTTCAATCCATGTCCTGTGTGACGCTTGGAAGAAATGCAATTTTCAAAAATCATTTGAAAACAACACAAATGCTTTTGGGTCTGCGTAGCACAGGCTGTAACTAGAACACAGACCCTCTGAGTGTGCTTTTCACAGGGCCTGTGTGGGCTGGCAAACCTGCCCAAGACCAGGAAGACTCCCGGCCACCCTGGGACCTGGCCGGCAGCACCGCCCTCTGCACAGGCACTTCCTGCCTGGCGGCTGGCCCGGCTCTGACCAAGGTTCCTGGGAAAATTCCCAACAGCAGCTGCAGTGAGAGAGGCTGAGGAAGGGACTTTTCTTTTGTAAAAGCAGCAAAGTCCAGAACATTCTCATTGTTTTAAATCCTACACACTTCCTAGGCAGGGAGAGGAGGCTGCACCAGGTCATGGAGATGCCCACAGGTGCCCGTGGGAGATGCCGGCCACACAGCAGACCCTGTCCGTCACTGACAGGGTGTCCGTCCCTGCCTGGCGCCGGGTGGGGCCCCGACGAGCTGTCAACAGCCCCTGGGCATCCGTGCCCGCTGCATCAGCCCTCCATCATGTCCAGCCTCCCCACCCAGCCTGCACCGCAAGCCCCGGCTGTCCACCCCAGCTCTGAAGCCGACGTGTAACTTTCTTAGGAGAACATGTTTTACTTAACAAAATAAGTGAGCTTTTCCCCACACAGATGTGTGTTTTCCATGTGCAATGTCTTTTGAGGGTCACCAAGCAGCCTGCCCTGAAGTCCATACATTCGTCAGTTAACCACACCCATTCGTGCAGCTCTGTTCACTGTTGACAGAACACAACCAGACCATGTGAGAAGCGAGTTGGGATTAGTTCTGAGCGGTTTATTCTCGTTGTTACAGTGTCCCACCACAGGATTATAAAGACGCGTGTACAGGTAAATGCTGGGAGGCACACGCGTGTCCCCATTCTGAAAGAAGGCATGTTACATGTACAGAAAAATGCAGCAAACAGTAAGGTGTTCAAAGGAATTTCTGACAATTCAGATGTGACATGTTTACAAGGAAAGCATGTTTTAAAATAATTAAATAATTTTCATATTATTATAAAAGTATTGAGATAAATATCAGAAGACCCCAAAATCACAAGAATGTTTTCCTACGCTATTGAGTCAAAGGGTAGTTCCATTAAAAGTCCCAAAATAGACAGTATTTTGTCGCTATGAAAAACATCAAATTACCAAAATATGTGAAATAAACATGCGATGCGTAAGCGGTACCAAGACCTGTCCGAGGCTCCCAGCCCCGCCGTCCACGCAAGCCCCCGGCCGTCCACGCCAGCCCCCGGGCTGCTTGGGACCTCGGAGGAGCCGGCACAATGAATAAGAATTGAGAGCGACTCACCACCTCTCCTCCCATCACTTCCAGATGGAGCTGCGGAGAAGGAAAACCCTAAACAAACATCGAAGACATTAGCTTATGAGTAAGAAGCTGGCGGTGCGTTCCTCATGCGCCGGGCGCTAAGGTGACGCTGAGCAGTAGTGTCAGGGACAGTGACCTCTCTTTCTCAGACAAGAACTCATCTTAGAAAATGAGGGACAGGTATGAATTCAAAACAAAACAGTACTGTGAAACGGTGAAACATCACAAAATAGCAGCATGTGAACTCAAGAGTCTTTTCTGAAAGCAAATGTTTAAGACTGAACTACAGAACGGCACTTGCTCCAACTGGTCTGCTATCAGCACCTCGGACAAAGGACTTTTTAGAGGTGCTCATATTTATGTTTATATTTATGACTCCCCAAGACAATGTGGACTCTAATTTGTGTTTTGAAACATGAATATTGCACAGGCAGTAACACATCAGCATCTGGTGTCTCTAACATAAAATGACACCTTATTCAACACGACGTGTAAAACCAATGAGGCAGGACTGAGCACAGTGAGGGGACGGCACGCAGGCACTTGAATCGAGGCTGAGTGACAGTCAGGCAATCACAGAGCGAGGGAGGTGTCTTTGCATATGAACCTGGGGTCTCTCACGGACCCAACACACAAGTAAGAACTTTGTACAAACTTTCATGGAAAACCGGGTCTCCAGAAACTTCACACCAAGTAACTTCCACTGAATACAGCAATGACGACTGCCGCCTCATTGAACCTTTTTCTAACAAATGTCCAATAGACAGGTTTTAAAATCTACTTTCCCCCTTTCTCCACCCAGTACAGCCCACAGCCCTCGCCAACAGCCCAGGAACACCCTCTGCGAATCACGCTCACCGTGAGACCCAGGGCACCAGCCTGTCCTGTCAGACCGCCCGCGTCCTGGGACGGACCACAGCACCAGACATCAGGGCTCAGGTCTCTGTCTGGCAATTCCCATTCAATAATATTAACCAGTAACAATGTGTCAATATTCATCGTCTAAGAGGAAGTCATAGTAGCAATTTTTTTAACCAACCAAGATAACTGATAAGCATTTTTAACGTTTTAAATGGATAAACATGTAATGATCCAATTTGTTAGGCGAAACCTCACACACACGTTTTCCTCACCCAGTGAGACCGCACGACACCTGGGGGCGCTGAGACGAGACCCCGCTCTGTCTTTCCTTTAAAAAGGCGCCGCTGCGCGGGCCACGCCCAGGCCCCTGGTTTACCAGCTGAGGAGGAGCACATCCGAGGCCGAGGGACAGGCTGTGGAGACCTGTCGCCCGGTCATCTTTGGCTGAAGCCTCAGGAGAGGGAGGGGCTGGCACGGCGGCCGCAGAGCATCCAGCTTACACGTCACTGACGGGCAGGCTCGCGTCGTCCAAGTCCAAGTCCGCGGGGCCGCGCTGCCCCTCCGGAGGGCCGTTCCTGCCGGGAGGGGTGGGCAGGGCGCGTCCGCTCACTTGGGAAGCTGGTGCTCTTGGAGGGACAGTCTGGACCTTGAGGCTCCCTGGCTTGACCTTGGCAAGAGATTCGCAAAATCCTCGCTTCTCCAGGGTAAAGCTTGAGACCAAAGAGCTGCTGCGAGCGGCGGTGGGA